>NW_017729025.1:2600493-2618711 GCF_001723915.1 Gavialis gangeticus | reverse complement strand
TGCCATGGCAGGGGGTCGGACTTGATGATCTGCTCAGGTGTCTTCTGACCCTATTAACTATGAAACTATGAGAAAAGCTGGGGCGCTCTCCCCACGCGGGGAATAGGTCCAAGGCTCCTGAAGCTGGTACTGGAGGAGCAGCCTTGGGAGCGGTGCAAGACCGCTCGGGCTGTTGACGGGGCACAGGAATGGTGTGTGGAGCCCTGGCCCTGGAGGCGGTGTGAGACTGTTCAGGCCCATCATGGTGCACGGTTCGGTGCACAGAGCCCAGGTTTTGGGAGCCGCAAACTCGAGTCTGCAACCCCAGCAGGACCAGTGGGCCACAGAGTGCAGGGGTCCCACCGAGGAAAGACATTTGGGACGGCCAGGCAAACCCAGAGAAGGGGCTGGGTGAGCAGCCCCCGCCTACTCAAGGCCCTAAAGGGAGGGACACCTGCCCCCCCAAAGGGACCCCATTGGAAGGAGGACTGTCTCTTGCCATGAGTCAGAGACTATATTAAGGGATAGATGTTATTAAGATTGTTCATGTTTGCATCTTATATTTTGTAACTGAAACGCTGTATTGTGATGTATGGTGTTGATGCTGCTGAAATTGTTTTGTTGTGATGGGTAAATAGTGTTTGACCTTGGTTATTGGTTAGTGTTCACTGTGTTATTATATGTATATGATACTTAGTTTTATGATTATGTATATTATAACTCAGTAAATTGTATCCAGTTAAGAAATGTGGGCCTGGGCTAACTGTATAGAGGAAAGATGGATCCGCTCGAAATTCTGGCACCCCTCCGACAGCCCCCGCTCCTGCCTACCAATCCCATCCGACTGAGAATAGGGCATACCCTTGGGTGTACCTGGGTTACAGATAGAAGGCACATCCCTGGCATAAAAGCCACTCCCTGCTAAATCCAAGTCCCTGCTCCCAAGCTTAGTGGTATCTGAGCTGTTCAGAATAAGGTCACTAGATATATTTAGCATAGGCATAAAATCACATTTTCCCCTAGCTTTGTTTCTCAAGAACTTCAGCATTCAAACAACAAATCAAGTCAGCCCGAGGCAGATATGCAGCAGGGACAGCTCTGTCTGAACAGGTATATTTTTACGAAATTTAGTGAAGAGCTGGGTCTTACGTTGGGAAGTGTGAGACCCAAACCCACCTATTCCATACAATTCGCTGCCCTCCAGTGCTGTACTGTATTTTATATTACATATTGGTATCTTGAGTTGCTTATTACAGTAAGACAGTAAAACACGGGAAATCCTTGCTTTGATCCTCCATACGCTTCCAGCTGCAGCTACATCTCATTGTAACTGGTGAGATAACCTAAGGCCGTGTCAGTAAGTGGCCCCAAAATCTGATACTTAACCACCAAGAATCATGCTGTATTTTTGCTTCCTCCCTGAAAGGACCAATAGTTGGAAGATTTCAAGGACCATATTGCAGGTT
This sequence comes from Gavialis gangeticus, assembly GCF_001723915.1. Taxonomy (NCBI): domain Eukaryota; kingdom Metazoa; phylum Chordata; order Crocodylia; family Gavialidae; genus Gavialis; species Gavialis gangeticus. Next base: position 2,617,266 of record NW_017729025.1, on the reverse strand, counting down.
TCCTTTGCTTTGTCTGGTACGGTATTGCAATGCTTGGCAGTGCCACAGGTGGGATGATAAGTATATCCAAGACGGTGACACAAACCAGTTTGCAGATCAAACACAACATCTGGTTTTCTGATGGCTTTTTCAAGCAGCCATTAGGTTTAAAGGTGCCTAAAAGCTGCTGATTGTTTTTGTCCATCATTACTTGTTCCACCTCATTAAGTGCGAATGGGGCAGCGAAATCTGGAGCACTGTGATAAGCGGAGGATCTGGAGGGGGAACGATCCACACCATTGGGGATGTTAATTCCTGTTCTTCAGCAGGCAGCGAGGTAGTTAAGGGGCAGTCTAAAGACGGTCTTCTCTGTTATGAAGAAAGCGTATCAAGCTTATTAAACACTGTACTGAAAGGTAAACCCAGTTCTAATTTAAATTTCAGCCCTAGTATAATCAAGCAATAAAAATTACAATACTTAGCACTTTCCATCTTCAGAGTGCTTTACAGACATGAACAAATTAATTCTCATGACACCCCTGTGAAGAAGAAAGTTTTATTATTCACACTTTACAAGGGAAAATGAAGCAGACAGTTTTCAGTGTCTTTGCCCAGCACCACAGGAGGGATGTCGAGATGGCTCTAAGCCTCAAGCCTGGATCAAAGCTCTTTTGTGGATTTGGGGTATTTAGATCTGGAATTCACTGAAAAGTTTGTCTGGGAAAACCCTGACAACTGGGGAGTTCCCAGCAGCCAGTCGTGTGCTCTGATTACTACTGTGTGCTGCAGGGCTCGGTGTCCAGTTCGAAACCACTTGGAAACAAAAGGGATCATCCTGCTGCCTTCAGTGGGCTCGGGATTTGCCCCTTGGTTTGGAAGGCACCTCAAGGGTCATCCAGACCCTACTCCTAAACCAGGGGCGGGCAATTTATTTGGGCCTGGGGGCCACCTCGAGACCCCACCGTTTCTTTGGGCAGCTTGCTCCACTGTCCTTTTGTCGTTAGGAATTTTTTTCCCCCTCTAAGATTTGCTAAATCTGCTTTGCAGCAGTCTAAATCCATTGTTTTGGATCTTGCTCTTTGTGGCAAAGCAGAAGAGTTGTTGTTTTATGGTAGGAGGAGCAAGCTCTCCCGATGTGACAGAAGGATGGAAAGTGCAACAGGAGACCAGCCTGGCTAGACAGCGATCTCTTCAGTGAGCTGAGACGACAAAAAGTGGAAACTTAGCTTATAGTAATAGGGAAGAGTATGAGTATTGCACAGGCATGCAGGGAGGAAGGCCAAGGCATGATTTGAGATGCAGCTGCATTCTGCATTCTTTGTCAAAAGTCATAAAAGGCGATAAAAAAGGGATCTATATGTGTGTCAATAGTAAGAGGAAGACCAGAGAAAGCAAAGGTCTGCTATGAAATGCGGACAGCCATCTAGTTGTGGATGGTGCAGAGAAGACTAAAGTATTTAAAGCAGGGGTGGGCAAAATGCCGGATCCAGCTGGCAGCTGGACTCCATTTCCCAGCAGCCCCTGCTCTTGTCGCTGCAGCCGGTTTCCGAGGAGACCCCAGGAGCAGTGGGGCCGTGAGAGCGCAGGACCACATTGTCCACAGAGACCGACCCAAGCAGCGGTGGCAGGGCACGTGGCTGCGCTGGGGTTGGGATTTTGCACCGGTGATGGCATGGCCCAGAGCCGCAATCTGCTGCCTCCCAGCACCTGCCACGATTCAGGGAATGACAGAATGACAGGATCCAGGGAATTACATCCTGACCTCGACACCTAGAAAGATCCCGGAGCAGGTGTTTAAGGAATCAATTGTGAAGCATGGAGAGGAGAACAAGGCGACTGGGAATAGCCAGAGTGGACTCCCCAAGAGCAAGTCATACCTGGTCAGTCTGATGTGCTTCTGTGATGAGGCTGTGTGGATGGGGGCAGAGATATACCTTGACTTTAGCGAGGCTTTTGACACTTTCCTATTCTCATTAACAACCTAAGGAAATACAGACTAGGTGAAAGTACTGCAAGGTGGATACATGCGTGGTCGGGTCCTCGTATTCAACAAGTAGACATCACTGGCTCAACGTCTAGTTGGGAGGAGGTATCAAGTGGAGCCTGACCTGAGTCTTATATTGTTCAGCATCATCATTAATGATTTGGATGGTAGGATCAAGCACACACTTAGCGAATTTACTGATGACACCAAATTGGATGGAGTTTGCAGACACGCTGGGGCTAGGGTCCAGAATGACCTGGATAGACTGGAAGAGTGGTCTGCAATCCACTAGATGATCTTCAGCAGGAACAAGTGTCAAGTCCTGTACTTGGGACAAAACAATTGCATTCACAAATACAGACCGGGGACGAATGGCTGGATTGCAGTACTACAGAAAAGGACCTGGAGGTCATAATGGACCATAAGCTAAACACGAGCCAAGAGTGTACTCTTGTGAAAAGGCCAATGGTATAGTGGGCTGCAAATTGAACAAAGTGATTCTTCCTCTCTATTCAGTGCTGGTGAAGCCTTATCTGGAGTCCTGTGTCTGATCTTGGGCCCCACAATTCAAGAAAGATAAGGACAGATTGCAGAGAGTCCATCAGAGAGCAGCAAATATAATTATAGGCCTCAGAAGTGTAACTCGTGAGGAAAGTCTAGAACTAGTGTTATTTAATTTGAAGAATAGGTGACTAATAACATTGATAACAATGGAGGATGGGAGTGCAATTCAGGAAGCTCTCAGCAGTTTGGAAAGCTGGGCTGAAGTACAATGCTGACCGGTGCAAGATGCTGCACCATGGGAAGAAGAACCAAAAGTACAAATATGACGTGGGTGACGCCTGGCTGGAACACGGCGACATGGAGAAGGATGTGGGAGTCTTGGTAAATCATGGACCCGGTATGAGTCTGCAGTGCGTTGCAGCTGCACAAAAGGCAAATGCAGTTTTGGAAAGCATGGATCGAAGCATTAGGTGCAAGAGAGGCGATAGTCCTGGACCAGTGCCTTGATTTTGCACCACGGTAGGTTTGGATTGGATGTCCAAGAAGACTTCATTGCAGTTAGAATAGTGAGGCAATGGGATAGATGCCCAGCGAAGGTGTGGACTTTCCATCACTGGAGGTGTTCAAGAAAAGGTAGGGTAGCCTCTGGTCAGGGAGCACCTAGGCATAACTATATCTGTTCTACGACAGGTATTTCCCACGCTTCTGGGCTTTGCTGTTACCACACCGGGTGAGGAATGCCTTCCCAATGCTCCTCAGCTGCTACATGTCACCAATTGACTGATTTGGGGTCAGGGAGGACTTCTGCCCCATGGTCAGATTGGTACAGACTGTGGGGTACCAATCTGTACCAGATTATTTGCCTTCCTCTGTAGCAGGGGTCGTGGGTCTCTACTTGGGCACTCTCTAGTGTATATTAACAACCTTTGCAGCAGCAGACATTGGGTGCTGTGGCCTCTCTGCTTTACCTGGGGCAAGTTGGGGTGTTATGTCTTGTGTTGCATTAGGATTGAGGTTGGAAAATGGGTTTGTGTAGGATGGTTTGGATAGGGATGCTTCTGCCTCAGGCAGGGTTTGGACTAGATGTGGCCTCTGCAGGTCCCTGCCAACCCCACTTCTGCATGATTTCATAGCAGTGTTCAAACACCTGAAGGGGGATTATTGAGAGGATGGAGATGGGCTCTTCTCTGTGGCTGTAGGGGACAGGACTAGGAGCAATGACCTCAAGCCTCAGCGGGAAAATTTAGGTTGAAGATTAAGAGGGATTTTCTGACTGTGAGGGTGGTCTAGCATTGGAAGAGGCTACCAAGAGAAACTGGCTTCTCCGTTCTTGAATTTTTCACAGCAGTTTGGACAGTTACTTGGTGGGATGGTTTTAATCAGGGACAATCCTGCTTTGAGCAGGGGCCCTCCAGACCTACTTTTGTACAATCCTATGATCCCTCTTCTTGATGGCAGCTTTTCAAATAACTGAAAACGGCTATCCTTCCCTTTTCTTCAGACTAAACATACCTAGTGCTTTCAACGTTTCCTGGTCTGACTCCGTTCTTCACGCTTGGCTGGACTCCTCCTTTCTTAAAATCATAGAAAAGTAGGGCCCCCCCCAGCAATTTGAATTCGCAGAATAAAAATAAGGGGACCCTTTCACTAGGACGTCCTAGTTGAGAGTTTTTTGACCCCAAAATTCACTTCCGTTTGCTCAGGCCTGGACTTGGTGACCTTCAGTGTATGTTGCAAGATATCTCAAACTTGTTCTGGGCAGTAGAAGAGCAAATCCTGGGTGGAAAGGCAAGAGGCTGTTTGTTTTTTGGTTAATTTGATCCCATTTGAAGGAATAAATGGACAGCGGCAGCTGTGGCGTGAGGCCTGTAAAAGCAAGAACAATAAAAAACAACACCCGGGGTCCCAACAGTTTGTCTCTGTGTCTAAGGAATGGGGCTTGTGTGTATCATCCCAGTACAGTCCTGGCTCAGGAGACAGAGCTTATTCATCTGTGTGTGATCCCAGGCTCAGCTCGATGAGCTGCTGGTCCAGGGCTAAGGTGCAGAGAGCAGAGTTACTTGTGCCCTTGCAGAGAGGTTGCTTTGCTCCGCTCCATCGTGTACCTGTAACAAAATCGCCATCGAACAAAACGTGTCCCTCCTGGTTCGGAGCGGAGGCCCCGAGTCTGCCCACGCTGGTGCTCAGATGTGTGTACCTGCAGGATCAGGGCCCGTTGCTCAAATAGTGTATCGCTCCGAGCAGCCCTGGGAGGCACGCAGAAGTTGAGCCCGTGGATGTCCGTGGGCCTCAAGCACGTGCCGTAAACGGAGGCTGTGCGTCAGCGCTCTGGGGAGCCGGGGCTATTTTAGCAGATCGGAGCTGTCTGCTTGTCTGGGTGCAGAACAGGAGCAGGAGAGGAGCAAATGGTGCATAAGCCTCCTGTGTTTGGGCTTCGGCTAGATTTGGGCTAAGTTCAAAATGCACATCCTCAGAGTCCCCATTTGACTCCCAGCCGGGGAGTCACCTAAAGTCCTTGGTATCAGCGGTGTGCGTGTGTGTGTGTGCATGGAGGACTGAGAGAGGGAGGGAGATTGTCCCTTTAGCTCTTACTGCTTTACTTTGAGGTATACCGTTCTCTTAAATTTATGCGGTGCATTGTCACGCCTGTCAGGTAATGCTGGTTGTGTTAAAGATGCCTTTTGTGATATGATTGATTCCTACAAGCGCACACAGTCGTTCATCCATCATGGTCACAGCCAGGGTGAGATATATCCTCTTGTCTCTGCATGCAGTGAACTGGAGTCCTTTGAGCAGCTCCGGTGGCTCAAGCCACTTGTGGAAAGAAGGGTTTCGACAACACTGTCCTTCCGGCCCAGGAGGCAGGTGGATCAAGGGCTTTCCTTGCACTCTGGTGATGCAATGCTGCTAAAATCACCCCTTCTGCCCTGGGCAGCTTTTGTGATGCTTTGCCTTCCTGTGGACCCCCCTGTAAGGCCTTGGAGCCCCACCAAGGGAGTTGAAGCATGCGCTGGGCTGATGGGTCGTGCCCGGCATATGCACTGCATTCCCATGGCATGGTCTCGACTGCATTGTTGTTCTATAAAAATAGAACAAAATTTTATAAATTTTGATGGGTGTCTATTAATACCTGCACCTGTCTGGCAGACTCTGCCATGCAAGGTGAGAGAAGGATGAAGCATTAGATGTTAATTTGCATTTCACTTTACTAAGAGCCTGCCTGAATTGTTTTTCTGGGAAAATAACACTGGTTAGGGACTTGTCCCTCCTGATGCACTGTCCTTACAGAAATAGCAGAATCTCTCTATGTTTCAGCCTCCCTCCTAGGCCAGTCAGTAGCTCCCATTCACTCCTGCAAAAGCTGTGAGCATGTATTTGAAGGGAGAATCGAGCCCTTTGTAGCCACGTATAAGTGCTAAAAAATACGTATCAAACAATCCGGGGACACTATTTTAATAATTCATTAGAGACAAATCGGTGCAGAGGAGAGGCAGGAAGAATTTAGGGTGCAGAATAGGAGCACACCTGGACTAGCAGTGTGGAGCATTGCTCTATTCTGTATCCCCTTGAGCAAGGTGACAAAAGAAGCAGGAACCCTTTCGCTGAGTGTCTCCATGCCTGACCCCTGCAAATCTGTAGTAGTGTTCAGCACCACGACTACTCTCAGGGTGGCTGCAAGTGCTGAGGAGAGCTTCTCAGTGCCTCCAGCCTATCTTCCGGAATAATATTTTGCTATAAGACAGCATGGATTTTATCCGTAGGCTCATTTCAGTAAAATGTCCCAGGATTACTATTTTAAACAACTTTAGCCTTGCTTGTCAGACTCATTTTAGTAGGAAAGTAGGGCTGGAAGGGTCCTCATGAGGTCTTCTCATCCAGCCCCCTGCTCAAGCTGGGATCATCCCTGAATAAACCATCCCAGCCAAGTCTTTTCTTGAAAACTTCCAAGGATGGAGATTCCCCGATTTCTCTAGGCAGCCTATTCCAATGCCTGACCACCTACTAGATGTCAGAAGGCATCTCACGGGGGCATGGTCTGCACCAAAAAGCAACAAAAGGCAGAGCTGTGAAGGGTGTGGAGCTTGTTCTTGATGTTTTGTTGCTTTGCAGCCAGCAGATACACAGCTCACATACACTAGGTTTTGGGGAAAGTCTAACACCCATCGCCCGGAGGGTCTGATTCTCTGCTGTTCTTTAGCCCGTGTGCAAAGTGGGTATAAGACCCAGTGGAGCTGGAAAGGTGGTGTTTTAGGCTCACAGAATCGTAGGAAATGAGGGTTGAAGGGAGCTCAGGAGGTCACATCTAGTCCAACCCCCTGCTCCAAGCAGGACCAGCCCCAACTACATCATCCCAGACAAGGCTTTGTCAAGTCGGGTCTTTAAAATTTTTAAGGATGGAGTGTCTAGTTCACAACCTCTCTGGGTAGCCTGTTCCAGTGCTTTAGTACCCTTCTTGTGAGAGAGTTTTTCTGAATATCCAACCTCAACTTCCCTTACTGCAACTTGCACCCATTGCTGCTTGTTCTGTCTCCTGTTTTGCACCCGCATTGCCCAGTTGAGGGGCAAGGGAGGGAGTAACTGGCCCTGAGTTTTGAGAGCCTTGTGCACAGCGTGCCCCAAATGCTCAGCAGTTCCCAGGAGCAGAAGCTCCTTGACCTTAAGGCAGCAGCAGGTGTTTCTGTCCTGGAGGCCCTGTCTGAGAGCGGGACTGGTGGCCCAGAGGATGTCCATTCTTGGCAGTTCATCTCCAAAGGATTTCTGTCACCAGTTGGTGCTGCCACCTGGACTCCTACTCGAATGGGTTCCCCATCTGGTGGGAGAAGCACAAAGCTAGTACTGCCTCCTTCAACTTCCATGGGACTTGGGGGTCTATCCCTTGCATCCATGGCCTGTCACTTTGTCACCCCGCTGGTTACCAGCCCAGTTATGCCACAGGAGCCACACTCTTGACCCACTGTTGCACAGAGGCAAGGATCTCCAGGGATTTGGTCCTCCCCCCGAAGATCCAAAATTGAAGAACTTGGATCCAAAGGCTGGATGATCCTTTTCAGACTACCAAGAGTATTAGTCTGTGCTTTGAAAATGCCATTCTGACATTAATTCCTAGCAGTGCCTTGCCCCCAGATAGAAACCCAGTGCCACGGGTTCCCCGCTTGCTCGGGACCCCCAGATATACACAGTGGGCGAGTTGACACGAGATGCTAACTGTGCAGTAGCCTAATTCTATTGTGCAGTAGCGTGCAAGGCAAAACCTATGCTAGTACACAGTATTAGGCTACTGCACAGTTAGCATCACTAAAAAGCCTTGTGCTGGCAGTGATTTAGTTCTTGGTTATACAAGTACTAAATTTAATGTGCAGTAATTATGGCACATTAATGGACGTGTAGACGCACCCAGTGTCTTGGAGTGGGGGCAGCACCCTCTGATGCCAGTGCAGGCATCTAGGCTGGGTGAGCCCCTGGCTGCTTGACCTCTGAGACCAGGCCGTCTGGTCCTTGGCCCCCTGCTATGCATAGCCCCCACCTCCTGGTTCAGCTCCTGGATATGGGTTTCATGCAGCAAAGTGGGCAGCTCTTCTTAAAGAAAAACTGCATTTATTAGTCAACTGCCATACAGTGGCTTTGGGCCCCAGGCAGAGTCCCAGGCAGGTAACCAGAAACAGGAGAGGAGCTTGAATCCGTTTGGGCTTCCATTTTTGTCACTGTATGCAAAATGGCTCATCATTCATCACAGATCTACTTCAAAACACCATTAACTCATCCTTCCCCCACGTAAAAGCCAGTTAGGGAAATGGAGGCATGCAGCATTATTGTAACATAAGACCATTTTAACCTGGAGATATTGCAAACTGTGCTGTAGCCTGTCACACACAAGGTAGACGCTTTGTACACCATCTCTCTCTGCGGTCCCAGGGCTCTAGGTAGGAATTTGGATGGAAGTTTGCTAGGCTATTACAGATGCAAAACATAATCAGAAACATTTTTATAAATAGCGTCTCTGAGCTCCTATGTAAAATAAAATGTTGTGCAAATGAAAATAAAATGATTAGTGAGTCTTCAATTCCCATAGTGAATTTTCATACACGAATAGGTGCTGGTCCATCCATTAAAAGTCTGCACGAAACTGAAAGACTAGGAGAAGTTGGGAATTTTTCTTGCTGTTACCTGCTCAAGAAATGGAAAGAAATATGAAGTCTTCTTATGAAGCTAACCTTACATTTTTACATTCAAGGAAAAGCTTCAGGACTCAAAGAGCTCAGTGTACTCATGTTGGGAAGACCAGAAAAATCTCGACTCCTGAACTCTGCACGAATGGACACACGAAATCACCCGTAGTGCAGGAAGAACTTGTAATGAGTCTATCGCGTTGGGGTGTGTGGGAGCGGGGTTTCATACTGGGGCAAAGCGATTCAGACAACTCTGGGCCCACTGGTTTGACCTCAGTTGTATCCGAGGTTCAGAGATGGGTGGAGGCCAATCTTACTGAATATTTTCATTAAGGTATTTGCAAAAATTGCAAAAATATAGTTGCAATTGAAATGTGTTGATAACACAGTTAGGAAGAATTGTCTAGGGTCCAGAGGCACGTGACAAAGATGGTAAAGAGCTTGGAAAGCAAGTCATACAAGGTGAGGCTGAAGGAGCTTGCAGAAAAGATGCTGAAGAGGGGACATGAGAGCAGTCTTCAAATACTTGAAGGGCTGCCAGAAAGAAGAGGGCAAGCACCTTTTCTCTCTTGCTGCAGAGAGGAGGATGCAGACCAATGACTTGGAGTTGCAGCAAAGTAGGCTGAGGTCGAATAGCAGGAAAAACTTCCACTGGTAAAATAGCAAGGCTGTGGAATCGAGGCCTCAGGGCATTGTGGACTTTCCATCGCTGACGGTGTTTAAGAAGGGGTTGGACACCCACTGGTTGGGGATGACCAAGGCGTAGTGATGCCTGTGCTTTACCACGGGTGTTTCCAGGCTTCTGAGCTTTGCTGCTTGTCCCTGACCCCTCTTTCTGCTACATGTGTCAGGGTGTCCGCAGAGGCATTGGGTGTTGGTTACAGCCAAGGCTGAGGGTTTGACTAGGGTGTGCCGGTGCTCCTCCTGGGATTTAAAACCAGAGGTTCCTGGATAGGGTGCCTTGCTCCTCCGTTTAGGATCAGACCAATGCCATTTTTGGGGTCAGGAAGGAATTTTACCCCGTGGTCGGGTTGATATGGACAATTATTATATTGCTGGTATATTAACAACCTTTTCTAGAAGCAGGGCATTGGCTGCTGTGGTTCCCTGGCTTTACTTGTGGCAGGGTAAAGCATGGTGTTATATCTTGTGTTATGTCAGGGTTGGTGTTAGTTTTATGCAGAGTTTAGATGATGGTTGCACAGGATAGTTTGGGTAGGGGTGATCCTGCCTCAGGCAGGGGGTTGGACTAGATGAGATTTTTGGAGGTCTTTTCCAGCCCTGCTTTACGATTTCTATGATCAAAATGTCATACAGGAAGAAGGGCATGACCTTGAGAGTGCCAGTGGGCAGGCATTTAGCAAGCAAGGCGAAGTTGGGCTATTGTTTGGAGAACACCAAAATGGAAAAGGAGCTGTTTAAGCTAAAGGATAATATTGCCACAATAGGAATAAATGGGTATAACTTGCCTATTAATAAGTTTAGGGTGAATGTTAGAGGAAGGTTCTTGCCTTCACAGCAGTGAGATTCTGGAGTAGAAGTGGGAGGAATAATGCAAACTAGCTTTATAATGGAGCACGACTAGTTTATAAAAGGGATTTTATGATGCAGTTGCCCTTAGTAAAATGGGATCAAATTCTGTGATCCAGCAGTTTCCTTCTAGACCTATTTCGCCATGAATGCACAAGAAAGTGAGCTGGATGCCTCCTATCCACGTTAATAGAGTGATACTGCTTAATTTCAGCACACTATATTCACACAATACGCTAAGATCAGGACGTTTGCCCAGAGAAATTACTTTATTAATGAAGTGGTGTAAGATTGACGTTGTAGCTGTGATGGTCCAGAAATGATGCAAGAGACAAGGATTTCTTAAGCTGATATCTTATGGGACCAACTATGTAGTTGGAATAAAGTTTGACAAGCTGTTAAATGCAAACCATTCTTCCTCAGCTCTGATCACAAGGCTGAGGTAGAACGTATTACCATCGAAAGCCTGGCTAACTTTATTCCAGCTGCATCGTTTGTCTAAAAAGAGGTATTTAACCTTAATTAATAATGTGTTTTCAAGCACTGGGTATTGTGCTCCTCTGTTTCTTGCTCTCCTTTTCACACACACACACACACACTTTTTTTCTCAGGCTGTAAACATAATCTGCTGTACATAGTGCACTGCAATTATAGCAGCGTATAGCAGCATTTTAAACCAAATAAATAACTGAACTCCCAACATGCCATTTGATGGTCTGGTAATAAATAGCATAAGTAATATGACTTCCAAGTTATTAAAATCCTTCAGCAAATGTTCTTGAAAGGATGCACTCTTTTCTTCAATTTATACTGCATTCTGCTGTGTAGGAAACTTCCAATAACTACACCATAGCCGTTTGACACAAACATTAAACCAACCTTTTGCAACGACAAGATGATATAGTGACACAGGTTGATGAAGATGGTTGTGTGTCCTGAATACTGTGCAATTTCATAGCACTTTATTCTTCATCATATTGCAGGTGTCTCCTACCTAGTCCCTAAATAGCCTTTGATATTGCAGTGGGATATTTTCATGCAGTTTTGCAAATTATTTACTTTGAGTATGAGAACAATGGTATTAATGAAGTGCCATGTACAGCCGGCGTTGCCACTCTTACACATTCATTTGTTTAAATGTTGACGGAATAAGAAATAACCACATTGGAGTATGCAAAGGAGAATTCTAGGTAAGAAGCAAGAGTAGATATTTCAGAATTGTTAGTGCAACTGTAGCTAAAAGCAATACGTGGGCCTCCCTGTATTGCACTGAGATCGCCCATGGAATTTCCTAATAAGAACATATTTGTGGACCTATTTTCAATTGGGAGGACATGAGCAGAGGCCATACTAAACTTAACAGTGAGAGTTAAATAGAAATCCCTTTTCAAAGTCAAAGCGGAGTTTTAAATTGCTACAAAAGTCCAGTAAACAGTGGTGGATTGGCTTTTCTGACCCGCTGCTTACCAATTCCTTTATCTGCTCATGCTCACATGTCCTAGATCAAGAAGGCAATTTCCTTTACAGCAGCCTGGGACGTGCAATCCCAATAAGCCAGCAGTCATCTGAGTTTTACGGGATCAGTGGACTACAAAGGGAAAAGAAAGAGAACAATTTAATAGCAGTTCTTTTCCATGGGTGACTCAGTCTGTGCGCACCGTTTCGCCTCTCTCACCTCCTATTTCTTATTGTGCTCTGCTTATCAGACTGGCCATAGGAAAGCTTCTTAGCGAAAAAAGATGAGTCCAGACCTGAGCATGAAAGAGAGAAAACATTTAAACAAAGTTTAACAACAACAGACAGGCATGTTTCCCCTTCCCTCCTCATCCAGTGATCATCTGAGAACAAGCTCCAAATGATTTCTGCTATCAGCTAAGTTGCTGTGTTCAGTGCAGCATCAGGCCACCGTGCACCAGAGAAGGGCTCTTCTTCTTTCTAGTCTGGATGCCAAGAAATTAATACAGCTCTCTATGGCTTAAAAATGAATACAGCTCTCTCTCTCAGGCTTACAACATGTTTTCTATTCGGCACGATGTGGCACTGAACATTTTTTGTTCTTTTTTTTTTGCTGTGGTTCCTATATATATATAGATATCTATATGTATCTATATATGTATATATATATATGCAGAGTCTTTTCTTGCCTGATGTTAATATGCTGGTTTCCATCCTGGAGTAGTTTGGAAGTAGGTGAACAATCAGGATGCTCCAGCACTTGCTGCTGCTCATCCAAAACACACTGAGCATCTTATCCTGTGTCTCCAAAGCCAGGCCGTTAGGACCTTTTCCCCATAGTTCATTGTATGGGCTTTTTGGACCAATGCATAGCAGACACATCTCCATCCTTGGAGTTCAGAGTTTGGGCTTACAGTAAAGTTACCTGCGCTGCAGAGGGCCCTTCTTCCAAATGATGCTACCCTGGCCCCAGGACCGTCATTTTGGACTGATTTTTAGTGCTTGAGGACTGCTCCAGTGTCCTAATCACGTGGTCTTTTCGAGTTTTATGGCCAGACCCAACAGCCTTTCTCTGCCTGGCTGCTCCAGAGCAGTGACAAAGCAGGTGTTGCTTTCAGCAGAAGAGACCTCCTCCTCGGAGAGGGGCGTGCAGAGACCCAGTGCAGCAGCCCTCCTCCCTTCAGCTCCAGCTGAATGGTCTTGCAAGGCTGCAGGGCCTTCCTACTCAAGAAGACTGTACGAAGTGGGGAAGAGTGTGTGGGATGGGGACACCGGGGGGGACAGGCCAGTGCTCCCTCGTTCCTCTGTGGGAGGGAGAGGAGTATGGAGTCGTTACTCTAATAGGGATAGATTAATTCTGCTCCAGCTGACATAATGGCCATAGCAAACGTGTTCACGTCGGAGCCCCCGTCAGAGTCTAATGAATCTGCTAAATCCTGCTAAATACTTGTCATCAACTATCTCAGACATGCATGATTCTGGAAGACCGTCTAGTTTATGACAAGGATATGAGAAGAAGAAGAAGAAGATTAATTTAGCTTTGGGGGACTAGGCATTCATTTTCCTGCTGGCGTATGATGCTCATGTGTTTTTCCTCTTCTAGGATTTAGGTGATTTTACACCAAAGGAAGGACCAAAATGCTTGTCAGAGAAACACCTGCTCCCATTGAAGTAAATGGCACATCTCCTGTTGGAGGCAGTAATCCCGGTGCCTCTGTCCTCAAGTTTATTGGCTTTGCTGAGAGTCCTGACACTCCAGTGAGTCTCATGGCAGCCGACTGCTGCACCACACGTAGCTTCTCCAACGTCAGTGGGGCTTCAGAAAGGCGTGCAAGGATCGGTCCAGCTTGGAGATGATTGCAGAAATGAGGCCCAAGTGTCAGCACCAAACTTTTTATAAGGTACAAAGTTAAAAGCTGAATTGCACGTCAGTATGCACTGTAGGAACTGCTTTCCTAGGAGTTAAGGCCAAGCCACAACCAGTGGGAAAGTAGGGCTTCCTTCTCAGCCATCTACTGCATGTCTAATATGGGGTAGCATAGAAAACAAACTGTTTACTGAGTAGATAGAGACAGCTACCAGTGAACCAGTCTGATATGCACTCTACTCAAGGCAAATTCATGAAGGCTTTTCTTAATGCCCTAAAACAACTTCATTTTTCTTTGCTCTGAGTGTGGCAGACGAAGTCTGTGTTTCCTACTGTTCTTTTATGGCTGTTAGGGCAAAAACTTCCAACCCACAAAGCAAACTTTGCGATGCTTTCTGTCGTCATTTCAGCACAAAATGGAAGGTGTTTCTACGATACAAAACAACGTGATCCTTAAAACAGAGCTCTATGGGAGAAAGGTAAAGGTATCAGGTGAATATCCCAGAGTATTATCAAGACCTCTCTGTGCTTTGAGCTAATTTGTAATGGGATGGTCGCCACAGAGATGTGGCTGTGCAGGTGGGATGGTCTGGGTTGGGGCCGTTCAAGGGAGATTGAGGCAGGCATGATCCTCATAGACCTTTCTTGAGGCCCCATAGATCTTCCTGCTCACCTGTTTGCTTTTCCCTGTAACATGCTCGCAGAAGCAGCCATCCTTGCTAGAAGGACAGTGGCCCTTAATGAACTGCAAAACAGTTTCCAAATGAGGAAGGCAGAAATATGAAACATAAATATTAATTGCTAATGATTTAGATTAGTGGCACAGAGGATGCTAGAGTAGGAGCAGGAGACACTCTTGCTACACAGAGGTATAAACACTTTTTGGCCTTGCAGGAATTGGGACCGAAGACACTATAGCAATTAGCAGAGTTTTCATCATGACAGCTTTTTGCAGAATCAGGGGATTGTCCAGATCAAATAAGTTCCTGTTGACAATTTGGCTTCATTTCAAGGAAGCGCAGTTCATGCATAGGCAAACTAGGCACGTGCCTAGGACCCTAAGTGAAGAAGAGGGCCCAGTTGTGCATATTTTATGTATTATAATTATTGAGGGAAAAAAAGCCAATATAAAAATGTCATCTTCAGCTGGCGGCCTACGGGTTTGTTTGCCATGGGCCCACTACAGGGTTAACCCTTCCCTGGTTGTATCTCAGGTAAACTTGTCTTAAAAAGAAGGTGAGTGAAGACTTCACCGTTCATGCTGAGATAAAAAAGGGAATTTGCTGATTCAGCCAATTTCTGCTCTCTAGTTTAATCTAGCTCACTTGTAAATCAAGCGATGTCTTTGAAATATCTGTCTTCCTCGCTAATTGATACACCTCTCATGCTGTTCTATGCTTGGGATCCCATTTAGCTAATAAGCATGATAACCTAATTCCTTAGCAGAGAGTCAGCTCATTTGTCTGGTGAAGGCCATCAATCATCTCTAGTCGTCTCAGCCACCTTGGGAATACATGACTTGTTAATGGAGTGAGACCAAAGGAGGGTTGGATATTAGGAAAAATTTTCTCACTAGGAGGGCGGCGAAGCACTGGAGAGGTGGTGGGGTCTCCATCCTTGGAGATCTGCATCCGTGACTGGGATGATGTAGTTGGGGCTGGTCCTGTTTGGAGCAGGAGGTTGGACTAGATGTGACCTCCTGAGGTCCCTTCCCACCCTATATTTTTATGGGGGCCTTGTTTCCGCATTGCACCACGGTGCTGCGGAAGGGCCCAGTCTGGGCAGTCTCCTTGCAGGGAGGAAGCCTAATGTTTTACCTATGGAGAGCAGGAATGAATCTGCCCCCCAGGGAGAGCACAGTGTGTCTAAACCCCCTCTCTGGCTGGCTGGCCAGGATTCATTCAGGTGGCCAAGCCCTACCCCACCTCCTACACCGGGGCTTCGGGGGACTCCCCAAGCAGGGGGAGATGGGGCAGTCCCAAGTGCTGCTCGTGGAGAGCGTGGATGTGGGGGACAGGCAGACAAGGTTCTTCGGGTAAATCTGCTATCTTTTATTAGACCCGCTCAAATAGTTGGAAATAGTCATTCATCCAGGACTCTGTGTGTGCTGGAGCAAGTGGTACATCAACCTCGGGGACCCCGGGGCCTTCCCTGCAGCTCCCAGCGAGCTGCCTGCAAAGTGCAAGGCTGGAAGCGGGAGGGTTGGATTGTCTTTGCCCAGTGACCCTGCTCCTCTCCCCGTGTGCTTTCCTTTCTTCTCCTAGTTGCTGCCTGTAGGGTAAGAGTATTATTATGTTGTCGTGAGGAGAACCACTACTACCGCAGGCTACTGCCAGCCTCCTTAATGAAGGGACACTCATTTATAATGGACTTGCAATGCATTTGTTTGACCGTGGTCATTAGCGGCATTGCTGCTCCTGAGAGAAACTGTTTCATCTGCAGCTTACTGGAAACCCGATAATCTGGTACAGCGCTTCCACCTGCCACGTACCTTTGCTCACGCAGACACACACACGTGTGCATGTGTTCACATGCACGCGGAGACAACAACACTGAGGACGCTTAGGGGTTGGCAGTATGTGACCTGGGGCAGACCGTACAGTCCCGAGCGGCTCCATCCTCTTGTCTGCCGGACCCTGAGTGTAGTTTGGGACGATTACTTCCCAAGAGATTTCTTGTTCAGCCTGGACAGGATGCTGTGCAATTCCCAGCTCCTGTTCAGCATGTGTGTGCTGTCATTAGGGGAGGAGAGGACAAGGCTGTCTGTGGTGCGGTGTCATGTATGGAAACAGGGGAATATCAGGACAGATCAGGGGATTAGTAAGTGAGGCACTGAAGGGCAAGAGCCCTGGTGAGGTGGGAGTCCAGGAAGGGTGCCCGATCCTTCAGGCACAAAAGGGGACCATCCCAGTGCACATAAAGGGAGGCAAAAGAGCCCAGAAACCCTCTTGGCTGAATAGGGAAATCCAGGAGAGCCTAGGAGGGGAAAAAGAGAGGCCTACAGACTGTGGAAGCAGGGGGCAGCTGCCAAGGAGGAGTACACCTGCTTGGCTCGCGCTTGCAGGGAAGCAGTTAGAAAGGCCAAAGCAGCAATGGACCTCAGGCTGGCAACAAAAAGACAATAAAAAGTCCTTCTTTAGGTGCGTAGGGAGCAAAAGGAAGGTGCATGGGAGCATAGGACCGCTACAGGGCAACTGGTAACAGATAGGAGGGATAAAGCTGAGCTCCTAAATGAGTTCTTTGCATCTGTATTTCTCAGCACGGGTAAAAACATCTCTCCCAAAGGG
>NW_017729025.1:2592238-2595493 GCF_001723915.1 Gavialis gangeticus | reverse complement strand
GAGAGGCCTACAGACTGTGGAAGCAGGGGGCAGCTGCCAAGGAGGAGTACACCTGCTTGGCTCGCGCTTGCAGGGAAGCAGTTAGAAAGGCCAAAGCAGCAATGGACCTCAGGCTGGCAACAAAAAGACAATAAAAAGTCCTTCTTTAGGTGCGTAGGGAGCAAAAGGAAGGTGCATGGGAGCATAGGACCGCTACAGGGCAACTGGTAACAGATAGGAGGGATAAAGCTGAGCTCCTAAATGAGTTCTTTGCATCTGTATTTCTCAGCACGGGTAAAAACATCTCTCCCAAAGGGACCAAAGCCAGGCACAGGGGGGACTTCAACCCACCAACAGATGTGTGTATAAAACAGTGTATATCTGTATTGTGTATATATATATGTGTGTGTTTGTATATATGAATATGTATGTATAAAGCAAAAACTACACCATAAATCCATGATGTTTGCAGTAAGAGTGAGATTTCTTATATATGTCTTCTAATGTCCACGATTAGATTCTCTTCTGTGTATGTAAAAGCTCAGCCCATCTACGGTGAACTCCTGGTATTCCTGCATTCATGCTGAATGTGCAAACCCCCTCCTGGCAAAGACCGGTACCTTTCCATGTTGGGAAATTAATTTAGAAAACAATCAATCTTGCATTATTATTCATCATTACTATGGGTGTTAATTGATCCACAGTCCTAATCTGAGGTCAAGACACCCATGTGCTTGGCAGTGCAGCTTCTCACAACCTTATCGATGATGAGAGACAACTGGAAGCAGAAAACAAAGGAGAAGAGGGGAGGAAGGAAGGACGAAAGTACAATAACATCGTTGTTGCGTGTAAAGCCTTCAGGCCTCCACCTCCGTTTGAAATTTTGAAAGGGCTCTGCACCTCCATTTGAATTTTTTTAGGGGTCTGCAAATGGAAAAAAGTTGAAACCCACTGGTCTACGACAGCTCTGCAGTTGATTTAAATGGAAGGAAGAGTTAAGGATTACCGGTCAAGAGCATGGGTACTTGACGGGCTCACCTGCAGTTTAGAGCTGTTTGAAAAATAAGTGCAATTTGGAGCCTGTGCTGGTCTCGTATTGCAGACTGGACACGAGAACGTGTGCTGAACCCACTTGGAACGAGAGGAACGAAGGAGGTAATGTTTTCTTTTCAAAGCCTTCAGCCAAAGGGACAGCACAAGGTTACCAAGGAAAATAATGTGCAAAACAATTGCTGCATCTACAGGATTTGAAAAGGAAAACAATAAAGGACTTTGCAAATAACAGTGTTGGGATTTTTGTTCCCATCAGATAAACGGCGGGAGTGCTGCTGACTCAGCTGTTTAAGTGACTAAGTCCGGCAATCGATAGTGGCTCAGACATGCTCGCAGGACATTTATTTTAAACGGCCTGTATACAAGTTAAAAACCGATAACGATCTTTTCATTTAATTCAGTTTTAACTTTAATTTTAGGCTATTATTTGTAATTAGGGGCCAAATCCTGCTGGCTTGATTCATAAGTATCATCCAACAGAGACAGTTCACCCCTGGGTATGGGCTACAACAAAGCTTCAGGGCTGGAGTTGGCCTTACGTTACTACCCGTCGGCTGTTCCCCGCGCACCTTTGCAGCACTTCTGCAAGTTTTTGTGTTTACTTTGCGATCCCATACTTGCACATAAAAATGACAGGGTGGGGTTTGTGGGCATTCCTACATCGGTTTGAGGTGAAATCCTAACATTTCTGCGAGTATGTCGAAGCGAATGTCAAACCCAGCAGCTCGATCAAATGTGACGTGTTGTCTAAGACTATGGGAATTTACACAAGGAGTTAAAAAAACCCAAACCCTAACATATTCAAGGTGGAAACCAGCCATCTTCATTCCAGCCAGGAAGGACACATGATGTCCTCCATCCTTGTGCAGTCCCTTGACCCGGCTGCTCTTCGTGGCCCAGGCTTTCTCTGACCTAGCCACCGACCAGAGGCGTGGGCCACTTCAGCCAAGCGCTCCGAGGCCGGCTTTCCTTCACGGGCCTCTCACCCGAGGTCGGAAGACTTTTCGTTCTGCAGTGGGATCAATCAGTGATTGATCGATGCTCTGTGGAAATCGAGCAGTGTATTAAAATGGTCTGCTTCATCTTTCCTCCTTGTTTTCCCAACTCAGAGACGTGGCGCAGATAGTTTGCCCCCGCTCGGCTTTCTCTTGGGCACCGGCGTACTCAAGCCCTTCCGGGAGCCTTTGTGGCTCGTCGTTTCAATTTAGATGAGGCTGATTTGTTATCGTTCCCATTCTGTTCAGAGGCTTCAGCAAACAAAGACCTGCCGAGTGCCGGCATGTTTCCTCGGGAAGACGTTGGAAGTGCCTGTTCTGTGCTGACTGCCGTTGGGCATTAGCAGTCCAAACGAGTCCCAGGAACTGTCTGCGAGTCAGGCCTGGTTTGTTTCCACAGCTTTTTGTCAATCAGTGATTTTTCTGTCTTCATTTGATTAATATAAAAAACCCCAAACTTTATCCTAAGTATCTAAATTCTGCCCAAGGCACCAACTTCTGCAGGCCAGTGATGCCGCTGAAGGGCAGAGGCACTGGCAATACTTCTCTGTTGTGGGGATCTGCTGCTCCATCCAGCGTGGGAGACTCCCAGGGTGAGTCTGCCTTGGAGGCAAGCAGAGAGAAGGGCTGGCAAACTTTTCCTTGTTAGGAAATGAACCAGACCGTCTTGTCAGGAAAGGTGTCTCAGGTCATGACCAGAAAGAGCATGCCACGGCATGGCCCAGGGGCTTGAGGAACCGAAGCTAACATCCCTTCTGTGCCTGGTGTAGACCAGGGACGTGGACTTCAGGCCCAGGGGGGTGCCTTCCCACTGCACTGGGGTTATGCTCCTCCCTGGCCTTTTTGTGAAGGACGTTGAAAGATCTCAGTGTTGGGCCAAAGGAAGAATGGGAAAGCCTGGGAAATCTCAGACAGCGTACTGGAAATCGTCATCTTTTACTGGGGCATTTGCTGAGCGGAGAGGTTGCTGCTCCTACCATCTCTGCCTCTGTGCTGCAGGTCGGACACTTCTTCCCGTGTGCTCTCTAAACACCTTGTCGTGTCATCCTCTCCTCTGCCTCCCCCTGCCCCAACAAATCCACTGCTGGAGGAGAGGGCAGGGGAGCTTTTTGCCTCCCAGCTCAGCTCAGCAGCAAGTTTTCATAATACACGTCCTCGCTAATTAGCAAAGAGTCAGGGGAGAGGTACTCTGAAGTGCTTTGTGTTAGGGTTCAAGGCAGAAGAGGGG
>NW_017729025.1:2591508-2592227 GCF_001723915.1 Gavialis gangeticus | reverse complement strand
TCCCTTCCGACCCTAGAAACTATGAAACTATGAAACTGAAAAGAAAACTAAAAACCGAATTACAGAAATGCAAAAATCTAGAACTCTTGGTTGGTTCCACAATGATACCTTTTATTAGACCGACTGAGAAATTGCAAAAAAAAACCTAACAAAAACTTTTTTCTGCAAGCTTTTGGGCTCATGCACCCTTCGTCAGGCTCAGGGAAAGTTCAAGATGGTAAAAAGTCCCCATGGGTAGGAAATAAACTTCATTTTTGCACAGAGGAAGCAGAAGCTGGAAAACTGTCCCTGTGGGTCCATGAGAGTCTCTTTGTGAGCTTGCTCTTTGTTGTGTGGATCAAGCAGGATTTCTTCCCTGGTGGTGTCCAATGGCTGGCAGGGAGGTGTAGAAATCTTTCTTGTTGTTCAGCAATGACATTTATAATACAAGATCGGCAAAATTCAGTATTTTCCATGTTCCAGGGATGTATGTGGGAGCCGTGTTGGACTGAGACAAAAAGCAATGCAAAAAACTAGAACTCTTCGTTCCAAAATTCAGAATTACAGAGCACTTGAAGCTTCTAGTTGAAGCTAAGGGTCTTTATCTGGGACCTGGACCTGTAATGTGGACACAGAGGGATTTAGGAGCCTTGCTTAAGTAGATATATTAATTTCCGTGCAGCAAGTTTTGTGTCTACTTGTAAGTCTGGGGTCCCAGGAAATACAGAGAGTATCAATGG
>NW_017729025.1:2583945-2586508 GCF_001723915.1 Gavialis gangeticus | reverse complement strand
TCCAAAATTCAGAATTACAGAGCACTTGAAGCTTCTAGTTGAAGCTAAGGGTCTTTATCTGGGACCTGGACCTGTAATGTGGACACAGAGGGATTTAGGAGCCTTGCTTAAGTAGATATATTAATTTCCGTGCAGCAAGTTTTGTGTCTACTTGTAAGTCTGGGGTCCCAGGAAATACAGAGAGTATCAATGGGTGCACGCGCGCGCGCGCACACACACACACACACACACAAATAGGCCTTCAGATTTTGCGATCAGTTGGTGTTCGATATGCTCAGCACTTCTGAAACCGAGTCCCGAATAGGATTGATGTGCCTTACTCTTAGACCCCCCCAGTCTGAGGATCGGACAGTTGTACTAGAGTAGGTGAAATCTGCTTGCAGAAGGTGAAAGGACTGGCACGTTTTGTAATTATAATGCATTTATTGCAAGAAGAAGCCACATTTAGATTTATGCAGCCAATTCTACAGGAGTGAGCACGCTTGATCTGTGTGCAACTCTCTTTGTCCACCCTGCTAGGTATTTTCATATGCAGGGTGGGTACTTCTCTGGCTCCTACCTCAGGGCATGTTCAGTTAACCACTTGCTTTTACAGATGTAAGGTTTTGCCCGTACGTTTTTGTGGATCCACCAGTTGCACACAATGGCTGAAAAGTAGCCCGTGCTCTGCTGTTAGCAGCGTTGCAGAAATCTGTTAAGTAATTGAGCCTCCAAACATGAGTAACAAGTTGCTTTTATCTTGTTGTTTCCTTGCAGGTGCCATTATTTGAAAACCTAACTTGTGCATCTTATCTAATTATTCGTTTCTCCCAGGGAGTTATTTTTTTTTTCCTCAGCAAACTTTAAATTGAGTGTCTTTCTCTTTTGAAGTAGCTTTCAGCAGAGATGAATGAACCAAAACAAAGGGTCATATACTGATTACACCTCCTCTGCTTGCTGGTTTGATGAATGCTCTTTGCCCTCTTAGCAGGAGCTGTTCGTGATCCCATCTGGCAGCGTTTGGTCTCTGCAAGGTGCTCACTGGTAGGAGCATTTGCCTCTGTTCTCATGTTCCTCTTTTTGCCACGTGATGACGGGCCCAGGACAGCCATTCCTGATCGTGGCTGACAAAGCTCCCTATGCAAACCACCCACCTTCCAACCCAAATGTTGCACCTTCAAAAATCTAACGGCTGAGAGATCGTGTCTTGATAACTTCTTTGTGCTTCTTTCCCAGTCGCTTATCTATCAAATTATTTGTTACAGTTTTACAGCTCTTCTGTGGGGGTCCTGAGGTCTCTTAGCTCAGAACTAAGAGATATTCTTCAAAGTATATGACACAGTGTCCGACAGAGATGAGTCCAAACCAAAATCCGAGATGAAAATGCAGACAGAATTCATAGCTCAAAGCTTTTGGGTCAGATTTGAACTCTTTGAACTCTGGGGAAAGTTTTCTGGATTTCAGCTTTTCTGAAGCAGTGTTTTTGATGTAGCCCATTATGCTAGCACGACATCTGGATTGGAGTTTGTATCTGGGATGTTTGTTCTTCCCTTGTTCTGCTGTGAATTATCCCTTCCATACCCCTGAATGGGTTTTGTGGCCTTTTTACTGTTTTCGTGGGGTAAGGTTTATGGGCCATGGCAGAAAAGGACACTGTATTCAGACATAAGGGCTAAGTACAGACAGTCAAAAAGCCCGAGGCTGAACGGATTCAGTCTTCACAGGGTAGTTTAAGATGTGTAGATTGAATCCATAAGCGAGTGAACAGACATTCACTTTTGATTCTAGAAATGCAGCCACATACCTGCAGTGACTTGGGCCAGGAACTGGAGGGCGCTAGAGCACACCTCCCTGCCTGGCTGGAGCAGACAGCTTGGGCCAAGCCTAGCCCGCCCACCCTGCAAAGCATCCTGGGATGCCTGGGGACTGTGAGCTAACTTGAATTTGGAGGGGATCTGGGCCAGAAGCTCAATGAATGGATTTAACCTAAATCAGTTCAGTCTGCTACTACATCCATCCAGGTTTATCTTAAACTGGTCGGTTCTGGCTGTTTTGAAAGTGGTTTATATGCACTGAACTTCTGTTGTGTTACAGCTTTGAACTTGTTTCTGACCACTTGTACTGGTTTATGTGTCATTTCTGTCCCTAGCTGAGGCCAGCAGGACTAGTAGTTGATGTTCAGCGTTGTGGTGCTGTGTATCACCACTTTTAGGAACAGTCTGGTGCTTGTAGCTGAAGCAAGCTGGGTGCAATCTGGGTGCAATCAGAGCTTTCTGTCCTGTCCTGGGGCTGCCATCTGCTACCAGGTAAAGGAGGTGGGACAGGATGATGATGAGGAGGACTTGTAGGTTTGGAGATCCCTGTAAGTTATAGGACATCCCAGATACTAGCCTGACCGG
The DNA here is from genome assembly GCF_001723915.1 of Gavialis gangeticus. Taxonomy (NCBI): domain Eukaryota; kingdom Metazoa; phylum Chordata; order Crocodylia; family Gavialidae; genus Gavialis; species Gavialis gangeticus. Next base: position 2,584,130 of record NW_017729025.1, on the reverse strand, counting down.
AGACTTTGGGTAAACATAGGTTTTGATGCTTTGACCCGAAGCTCTGAGGTGAGAGTTAAATGGGTTTTAAGTTGGTCCTGTGTCAAGCTGCCACCTAAGAGCATGGGAGAGTCAGCCTCTCTCCAAGGTTGTGTAATCTAAACCTGCATAAACCAGATTCAGTGCTCTTCCTTTAATGTATACCC
>NW_017729025.1:2551357-2578945 GCF_001723915.1 Gavialis gangeticus | reverse complement strand
CTAAACCTGCATAAACCAGATTCAGTGCTCTTCCTTTAATGTATCCACTCCCGCCACTGTCAGGGGCAGGACGGACCATTGGTCTTGCCCAGTATGGCACTTATATTCTTATGCTTTTAAGACCTATGGACTTTGCAGGCTGGGGTGCTGCGGGGACCTTCTTCAAGGGGACTGGTTTCTCTCAGCTCCATTTGGTCATCTCCCTTCTTGATCCAGTATGAGATCCAACAAGAGTTTGTAAAAATGCTATGTAGCATATGCAACAAGACATCCATAGCAATGCAGCCCTTGCACAGCTGAAATTCCTGCCTTGTCTTACACACTGCTGCAGGTGACACTGATGTCAAGAGCAGACAGAAGATCACCTCTCCTCAAGGTAGCTGAAGTCATAGGCACTATTCTTGGGGTACATAATAACCTCTTTGAATTGAGAACTTGTTTGCATTCCCTGGGGGAAAAATGGAGCCATGACACCTACATCAGCATAGCTGACACTGGTGTAGTGTTACCCCTGATTTGTCCTGGGGTAACTTTACCTCAGATATGTTACATTCTAGTATGTTGGGTGCCCGTTCCCTGTTTCCACGGGAGTGAAGCCAGGTTACATTGGTGTAAACATGTTTTATGTCCAGAATCTTGGTTATTCTGGTTGGGGGGCAAGTCTTGAGTATCAGCCTCTTTGCATTATATAGAGTCGATCATTTACATGGGGCAACATCCCACTTTCTTCTCCCATGGGGATTTTGCACACTCAGAAAGGACTGCATTTAAATGTTGTAGGAGCAGGGAGAGCGGCGGACAATCTGACTATGAATCTATCAGGTCATTTCTTATTGTCCACGTGGTAACCAAGTTTTCAAGCACAGCTTCTCCAGCACTGCACGCACAGATTTTGTGCAAGCCCCTGTTTGCCTGGACACACAGATAGTTAGTTTCATGCTCATGTTTCACGCATAATTACAGCGCGTCAGAGCAGACTCGATTAACCAAATCTGCAGGACTGTGGTAATTACTGTGCTCCAGCAGACTCCAGTGTCACATGTATGAGCATCCCATCATTTGATGAGCCTTAGTTAAAGCACCCCTGCCGCCATTTTTCAGCTCGGCGACGCTGATACACATGACACTACTGGCGCTTTAATTAGAGTGGCTCTTGGAGCCCCGCCCTGGAGCACGTGTATAAACACCCAGAGGCAGCTAGTTTCATGCTCAGGCTGTTAGTGTTTTTTCAACTACAAGTTTTCAATATGCCAGTATCATTTACATAGATTTAGGGGCCTCATTCGAAAGGTTTCTCATTAAGATGACCATTTGGAAAGGGTAATCACAGGGGTTGTGTTCTACTCAAGTAGAAGGTGAACACGTTTGGCACGTTCTCAGACTAAAGTAGTCAATGATGCAATGATGTAAAAACAACTCAAGGTTTTCCTGCTGGTCTGTCATCTTGAGTACCCATCACTGCTTCCACATTAGGAAGGGCCTTAGAAATCACCTCTTTCTTTGCCTTGCATGTTGACCTCTTGAATAGAGGAGAAAGATTATCCATCTGCAAATATTTTACTGAGCATTGTGTTTGAGACTTCTACCTTGTCTCACAGCGAGGCATAGCACGTCCAATATCACTGGAGTTTGGCAGTCGTTCCTGCATGAGCATTTTTGTTCCTTTTTTCCTTGACAAGCACCACAGCGGACAAAATCTATTTCTGACTCTCTGATTATAACACTTGCTGTTTGGCAAAGCTGTAATTCTGACAAAGTACCCAACCCTCTCTTTCATCCTGCTGCACACATCCACAACAGCAGCAAAGAGGCAAACATCAAGATCAGTGGGCTCTCTCTGCTGGCTCAGCACTAATGCATGCTACGAGGGCAGTTGCAGAAGGGTAAGGATCATGAGAAGAGACACGAGGCAGGAAGGAAGGACACTATGGAGAAGATCACGGGCACTGGAAGGAGTCAAGACTGCTGGCCATGAGAAAGCAAGGGCAGTGCCGAACAATGGGCCAGTCTACACGGATGACCCTTTGGCTTTTCAGTCAGGTAATCTGCTGCTCTGTCTGCCTCACACCTGCTCTGGTTCTCCACCTCCAGGAAGTCTGGGCTTCAGGCATGTGGGTCGTTTTTACCACCCATGCAGTCTGCAGTCCCTGTCCTCTCTGCACGGGTTTTCCTGGTGATCCAACATGACATTGGTCCCCATGCACACAGTCAGAGGTTTCTGCAGCAGGGAACATTTCTGGACAGCATTAGGACCTCCCCTCTTCTTTACAAGTTCAGGGGCTGAATGTGGCCAGCCAGCAATGGCACAGAGCTGTTGCATTCATCCCTCTCTCCAGATTTGCTTTGGGACGACTCCTCTTAGGTATCCATTTCCCCAGGCACCACTTCTGTTACCTCTGTGCTTCTCCCGCTCTGCCTCCCTTGGTAGGCACATGCCTGAGGTCAGTCAGCAGGGAATGACTAGGCCATGTGGTATCTTCAATCTGCCTCTGTCGTAAAAGAGTGCCACGGGCACACTCGGATGAATGGCCAGGCCGCGTTGTAAGTCGGCAGTGTGCTAGGCCTCGACGCAAAGGCCTCTGGACGAGTGGCATCTGTTACCCTCATGCAGCAGAAGATCACCTGCCTCGAAACTGCCTGACAAACAAAGGACTGGGAGATGGATTTGGAGCTTGCTCCATCCATGCCACGCATTGGCCTGGTATTACAAGGTAATAATAGCTGGTGTGAGTCGAAACAAAACACTGCAGCCCAAAGTTTTGATATGGCACGCAATTGGTCACCGGGAACAAATTGCTGAGAGAAAAGACGACTGATTGGTCGCTGGAAATAAAACGCTACAGCCTAACAGTATAAAAGCAGTCGCAGGAAAAGCCCTGACAGGGGAAGTTTGGAATGAAACTTCAAGCGTCAAAGGGCCCGCGGACCGATCACCCGCCAGGGCCGCCCATCCCGGAGCACCATCTCGGGTCGGTTTTTGAGGCTTCTGCGAAGTGACTAGCGTTCCCCAGCCATGAAGCCGCTCCTGTTTGCCGTTGTGGTAAACATGCAAGCCTAACTGGTTGTAATTGTCTCGAAATCTCTGAGACGTTGACCAGGTCTGAGACTAGAGCTCTGGCCAGCTGCACCAAGACCACATGTGGTTTTGAACGCAAGGAGCCTTGGCCTGAACCTCGTGACCCAACGGACACAATTCCCCATTGTTAACTGTTTGTAATTGTTTTAATTGTTTATATCCTAACTGTTAAATAGCCTCTTGAAATCTATGAGCTGTTGACCAGGTCTGAGACTAGGGCCCAGGCCAGCCACACCAAGACCACACATGGTTTTGAACGCAAGGGGCCTTGGCCTGAACCTCATAACCCAACGGACACGATTCCCTGTTTGTAATTGTTTTAATTGCTTATATATGTAAGTCGTTGAGATTAGCGTGGGAAGTAGTAACAGCAAAGCATTTTGTACATTTTGTTAGGTGGAAATAAAAAGTTTGGTATAACTCAAGCTGCGTCCTTGTTGGTGCCCACTCCACCGGCCCCGCCACGCCTGGGCATCTCCAACCTTGTGCAACAAAGAGCAGCAGGGTCCTGTTGTAATGGGTTTTCAGCAAGGGCAGTAGCACCATGCTCTTTCCCTGCCTTACTTGGCTTGTTGCTTGCCCTTTGCTACCTCTGAGATTTCCCATGTGGCATTTCCAGCCCAGGGACAATGCCAAACCACAAGTGATGTGATCCTCACCATTCCCAGACTTAGTTCTACCCACGTGCCCTTCACCCTATCCTATGCCAGCTCCCCAGATTCAAGCCATGGCGATATTCCTTCTTATTTCATCAGGTAGTTTCCCTTCCACCTGGAAAAAAAGCACATACATACCTCAGGTAATGGTGATCATCTGTGCCTTGTCTTCCATTTCTGACATATGTTTAAAACATACAGACAAGCCTCCATTTGCAGTGCAACTCTACTCAACTGTAGGACCGTGGATAGGCCTATCAGGGAGGAAATAATGGTCTACAATGAATTACAATCCTATCCACTTCCTTGAATTTCATGCTGCCTCTTTGCGTTATCTTTGGTTATGACCAAACAGAATAATAAAACAAAAGAAGCCAAGCTGAGATGCCCGGTAACTTTTCCAAGAAAATTGCTCATTAAAACAACATACTTCCTGGTAGTTATGTTAGTTTGTTATGTTTTTTTGGTCAGAGAAGCAAGTGAGAATGTGGAAAGAAAAGTTCATTGATTTTTGCTCAATGAGCTTTAATATGTGACTGGTTATATGGAAAGTTTTACTTGTAGTCTGATACTTGGTGGGCTGAGGGTCATCTTTTTTTTGCTTAGCAGAAATTAATACTTCTACCATCCATATTAAATATTTGTTATAATGAAGCTAAATGAAACACCCTTTCATCAGATAAAAAAGTTGGACTCTGTGACAGAGATAAACAATACAAAATGTAATTCTTATTAAACAGTTGCCTAGTGTGATTTGTGACATGCATTAGTGTTGATTCATGCTACCTATTTGCATTAATGGCCAGCCATAAACCATTTGTGTCAGCTGAATTTTACTTGGAGTTAAATAAAATATTGTAGTTTATGACAGATTTAACAACAGGCGTCAACTTTAAAGCATCCTGTTGCTCATTCATAATAGACTGAACATACGTTTTAAAAAAAAAAAATGCCTTTAACATACTGCATAGGCAATCATGTTGTTGCAGTAACATGGCTTTCTTGGCTTGATTACACTATAAGATGAGCTTTTAAGGTTTTATGAGAGCACCATAAAAGTCAACAGTGAGATGAAACACCCAAGCAAAAAGCAAATGCAGGGCCTTGCTGAACTTTATTAAAGAATAAATGCATGTTGTTAAGTGTGTCACAGTCCTCACCAGATGATGGCTGCAGAGCCTTAAATAGAGAATTGACTAAAAAGTAATGAAAATGGACGCTGATCTGCCTGCTATAATTGGCAAAGACTGTTTCATGACAGCTAAAGCTAGTGGACACATTTCAGACTGCAAACTGAAGGCAGCCAACACAATGCCAACCATCATCGCACTGCAAGTATGAGTACATCAACAGGCATGGAGATAGTAAATGCTTTGACTACAGAATAAATAGTTTGCAGATTGTAGGGCATAGATGCACATTACTGACAGAACTGATGTCCCTTGGCAACAAACTCCTGTCAGGGCCTTCTGTTATCCTCTGAAACATCAAGTTCTGGTCGCTGCCAAAGAATGGATACTGGGCTACATGGACCTTAACTCAAGTCTAGTTGCTCATTTTCTTTGTGCTTGTATGTCTGGGTCAATTTTAACCATATGGAAGAAGATGTCACTGCTATCATAAGTTTAATGTAACAGTAGGGTAAATGTATAATTATTTGATATTTTGACTTACCAGGTAGAGTGCTCCCCATGTCAGTAATCAATCACACAAAGCACCCTGCATTCTGTCCCTTCTAGAAGGAGTGGCATACAAAAGGGCAAGATGTGTTTGTGGGTCATCAGGACATCTAAGGAAGGGAAGTTGATTCTCTCGAGCCCAGTGCCTGTGGGTCTTGTAATGCTTTTGCCCCCTTCACTGTATCCTGGCTTGGCAGGAAAGCTGACCATTTCACTGATCTGTCTCTGCATTGCAAATATATGCTGGTGCGAAGTAAATCAATCTGCCAACCGAAGGGCTGTTGAGAATTCATGCGGTGGGGGGCTGATATGGTCTGATTGGTGCGTTCTCTGTTCAAATGCCTCAAGGGAGATCCTGGGAGATCAAAAAATTGTACAAGAGACATATGTTCTAGTCAGAGATGCTGTTGCTCTGTAAAGTAGCCTTGCAGAAAACTTCCTAGCTAAACTGAGTGCAGCTCCTTGGTTTAACTCATGGGGCTTTACAGAAAGTGCCATGAGTTAGATCAACTCTCCCGACCCAACAGACATTTGCTGTTGGATTGGGAGGATGGAGGATCAAGCTCCACTTTGGAGCCAATCCAGCAAGAGAGGCTGCATGCTTGTAGTCTCTTCCCCTATCCCCTAACCCAGCTCCCTACCTCCCTCTCTGCCCCCCCCCGCCAGCTCCAGTGTTGTCTCAGGATAGGAGGGGGAGAAGGCAGGGCAGGGAGGTCTGTTTTGGTGTTTGCCCAGCCTATGTTGGAATGTGTGTCTTTGGGGGGGACGGAGAATTGGAGCTCCCCACCTCCGCACCCCATGGTGGTACTTCCTAGCCCCAGATGGAAATTCCTCCCCTCCTGTGCTGAAGACAGCACCACGGACAGGGCTTAGCTCTACTTCCAGTGTGCGCTAACAGAAGTTAATGAAGGTACTTTGCTTTAGAGCATCTGAATGCTCATGTGTGGCAGGGCACTGTTGGTGCTGCCACTTTAAGAGCTGAGCCAAGCAGCCAGCAAGTGATTGATTGTAGCAGCCATTTTAGATCTCTGGCTGCCCATATAAACAGGGCAGTTTGCTGCTGGCAGGCCAGGGCAGTAACATTGCCTGATTGCTAGGCTGAATACAACATCCCAGAGGGAAGGGCAGAAGCTGTAGGGGATAGTTTGGAGGCTCCTGGTCCTGGGCATGACCTAAAACTTCACCCTGCCGGGAGTGGGTCGCCTGGTGGAGCTCTCAGTGGTGTGGGAGCCCCTAGGAAATGCCAGGCCAGTTACCACACTGGTGAAAGGTGGGTCAGGGCACCTTAACCCCAGCCCCCACCTTCGGGTGCTTCATTTACCATCAAAGCAGGGTAAGCCAGGTAAGCTTTGGGAAGTGTCTGAGCTTGCTGGGGGAGTGACCCTGCAGGGCCAGGCACGCTTCCAGAAGCACCTGAGCCAGGAAAGGGGAACCCCGATCCCTAAGTACAGGCAGGAGGTGTAAACTCAACTGAGGGACTCAACTGGTCAATGCTGGGGCCAGGACCGGAAGGGTCAAAAGGGCCAGGGGCCCACCGTGAGGGACGCTCATGATGAGCAAAGAAGCTCGGGGTCCTGATTGGCCTGAGATGGGGCCAGGGCTTATACGGAAGCCAAAGGTCCCATGACTGGGGCCACAGCTAATGGGCGAAGGGGACGGTTGAGCCAACTGCCTGAGATGCCATTTGTGAGGCTTGGGCCACAGTATAGGGGTGGAATGGAGCTGCAGATAGCCCCCTCCCCCCCATATCGGGGTATAAAATGGGCAGCCTCCCACCTTAATTAATAACCTAATTAATTACAACAAGGTGTGGCAGGAGAGACAGGTGGGCAGCATGCCCAGAGGCAGGTGGGAAACTAGCTCTGTGGCTAGTCAGGGACCCCTACTTTGCCCCATCATGTAATGAGGGTTCATTTGTTGTGCGATGGGGGACTTTTTAAAGCTTCTGTCAGTGTGTGGCAGTGCACCTTTAGGTGCCTGCCACTTTAAGGGCTTCAACAGGCTTCAGACCAGCCTGCACGTGGGAGCAGATTCAGTTGTCACATGACACCCAGGAGGCTGCCTGATTGGTGGAGGGCTGGGCAGCTTGGGTATAAGACAGAGTAGAGTGGGCAATTGCTGTGGGGATGCTGCTGAGGTAACATCTCCCGGCCAGAGATCTGCTACCCCCAGAACACCTGGAGGTTCAGGGTAAGAACTATGGGGATGGAGGAGGTTCCTGGTCCTGGGGCATGACCTGAAACTACACCTGCAAGGGATTTCCCCCACGTGCATCTTCGACTGGGAGGAGGATCACTTGCATTCCCCACTCCAAGTTTGCAGATGGATGGGGGGAAATCCCATTGCAAGGTCTGGCTGAGCAGGGAGAGCAGGGTTTTCACCCAGCAAGCCAGACCTCTGGGCCTGTCTGAGGAGGGAAGCACTTTTTCTCACTCAGCCAGACCCAGGGCACAGATCTGGCTGAGCAGGAAAAGGGCCACAGAGGTAATAAATGTCCCGCAGTAAAGCAGCAGAGTCTATTCCCACCTTTTCCTGTGCCCTGATTTTCCTGCCATGTGGTGCAACAAAGGGCACGAGTCTATTTGCTCAGCACTGGTGCCACCACAAAAAATGTTAAGGCTTTCACAAATGAGACATCAGGTGATGTCTTTTTCCTACCCATTGAGCACCATCAGTTTATACCTTCTCTGAACCCAGTCCCTGCAGCACGGTGTAAACTCTGCCCCTTCCTTGCATTACTTACCAGAGCTGGACTGTATGCTGTCTTTGGAAGGTGAGCAGGATTACACACCAAGAATTTTCCTTCACAAAGAGGACAAATCCAGTGTTAAGAAATTACCATAATGCAGTATTTCTAGCACACAGTTAAAGAAAAAAAGAAAAAGAGGAAGTTTGAGTTCCTGAAGCAATATTTATTTGGTTATATTGTACATCCTGTGTATTTTAGAAAGAATATTCAATAAAATACGTTATATTGTTAGCCAGTAAAAAGGGAAAAAAACTATATTCAGGGCAGTCAAGTTAGTTTCTATAAGAAGCAAACTTTTTTTTGTTTATACTACATTACAAACCTGCCATTTTATTTTTATAGCATCCTACTGTTCCAGCATTGATCCTTCAGAAAAATCTATCAAGGGAAGTGGTGGATTCTTTATCTCCTGTGGTCTCCAAATAAAAATCAGGTGCCTTTTTTTGAAGATATGCTGTAGACTTAACACAAGAGTAACTGAATGAAATTCTGTGGCATGTGTAGTATAGGAGGTAAGAATAGATGATCCGATGTTTCCTTCAGGACTTAAAATCTATGAGTCCAAGAAACAAACCAGTATAACCTCTATTGTATAGCCCAGTCACTTAAATATAGTTCAGACTTTTGTTTGGTGACAAAGTTTTAAAAAGTAGACATTGGTTTCCAGGCTGGGGTGCTGTATATGCAGAACACTTTTTGTAGGTAAGTTTTAATTTTCTTAAAATGTGACATTTATAATGAAAGTGTTGAGACAGTCATAAGTGCAAGTATGCAAACCACCAGGTCCATAATTAAAACACACAGAAACAGCAATGTGGAGAACTCTTAATGCTCTATTTTTTTTTATTTAAAAAATAAGTACCACAAAATTACATGGGTTAGAAAAGTCGAATCAGACAAACACCTATGTTAGAGACTCAATCTGCTTCTGCTTTTTCATTTTTTCAGCAGAATTTAAACAAATCAAACTTGTGTTGATGAATCACTGGCAAAATGTTAAGCTCAGCATAAATCCTAATGAATATGCTTCCAATTCTTGCTTTTCAAATGTAATATTAAAGTTTCTGGTGTTCAGAAAAAAAGTGTTTAAATGTCGGGTGCAGGGTACGGTTTGATCTTTAACAGAAAAAGGGAGCAAAAGCTGTTTTGTTGGTAATCGGAATTAACAAGATCAAAGCCTGAATTTGCATATTCAAGTAGTAGTAATTCAGAGGGGCATTGCTAACCACATCCACCTCCTCCACTCCAAACATTTTTTGTGAAATATTTGGAACTTTTAGGAGTTTCAAGTTGTATTAATTAATTTCTGGTTCATTAGTATACAAAAAGAGGAAAATCAGGTAAGTGAGGCTATAACAATGAACATAGGATGAGAGGGGCTGGAGGATGAAGAGCAAAGAGAAAACACCCTAATATTGATGAGAACAGCAGACAGTACCAGAAGGACACATGGGTAGTGAAAGTACAGTGCCTAGCTCGGCTAGGGAACTGGCTCTGCTCCATTAGAAATGCATGATTTTTTTTTTTTAATACTAAAATGAGGAGCCTAGGTAACACATTGAACGACTGGTGTACTGGTCGTGACACCAGCAGTGTGGGGTCCAGAGAAGCAAGGCCCCATGACTGGGAGACAGGCTTGTTCAGGTATTGTGAATATACCCTCTGAGGAGGGAAGTGGGTGGGGTACGGGTATAAAGATAGGTGTGCGGGGTTGCGTGGTGCAAACCGTGTAACTGGCTTTTAGTGTGCTTTGAGCTGCCACGTGAACCACGAGGGTGCTCTTTTAGAACTGGTTTGGGTAACAAATGAGGATATTTTGGAACAGAGGAAAACGAACCCTAAGCTGAGTCCTCCTGTCTTCCATGAAATGGAAGCATAACCGAAAGCAGGTCTGCAACTAAGGTTCTCAATTTTAAAAGATCAAATTTTGAGAAATTACGGGAACTGTTTAGTGATGTCAACTGGACTGAGGACCCCAGTCTGAAATATGGATGGAAACATGTAGGAAAGGGCTTTAGACCTACCTGGATGAATACTGTACTGTCTCATATTCAACGCACACCTTTTCCTTCCCCAATCAGTCCCCCCTCCCTCCCCTTATTAAGCTGTGTGTATTGAGTGAGGAAGCTGATTTTCTGACTGGGATAGAAGCACCCTGCCCTGCTTCCTGCTCCATCGTGCAGCCACTGTAGTACTATTATTCAGGCAGCTGGGGGAGGCAGTTGACTCAAAGGCTCATTGTTTTCCACTCCACGGGTGTTAGCAATTATCCCTTCTTTTTAATGTTCTTGATTTTCCATGAATCAAGCTAACCTTCCTTAGAGCAGTTTTACTGCTTGTTAGCTGCTCCTGGTCTCTCTCCTCTTATTTCACAGACTAAGAAGGAAAAGGAGGGCGAGTAAGCTGAAGATTAGGCTCTGGCCCTGCTCTGTGCAGCCATGACTCTGGGAAAATCTTCTTTTCCTTTATTCTGACTTTCAAAAACAAGGTGCATATTATATTCTGGGATGTTAGCAGGCAAGAAAATATGGCAACCACCCCAAGAAAGGCATTAGGAGTAAGTAGACAGCCTCCAAGGAATGGAAAAAGGCATGAATTTTCAAAGAAAGTTATTTTTTAGAAGGCAAAATGTGTAGGGATTAGTGAAAATTGCTCAAATCGAGCTGCCTTAGATCTTGCAAAAGACATTAGAACAAAGAGCAAGAGGTTGTTCAGCTATGTTAATAAAAGAGCCAAGCTAGAAGGATTGGGCCTAAGTTCAGTGAGGTGCATGTTCACACTGAAGATAATCTGGGTCTAACCAAAAACACTATTTTCACGTTCAGTAATAATGTTGTCATCCTCGAACTCTGGGAAAAAGGGAAGAGGCAATGGGAAGGGAGGTATGAGATGCAAGTTGCCCCCCACTTGGTTGTGGTAATGCTGGAACAAGCAACTCTCTGGGCTGAGGATGGGAAAATGACCTGACCTAGAACTAGGCCATGAAATCATGGCCCGGAAGAAAGTAGTTTTGTTGAATTTATTGAGTTTGGGGTGATAATGGGTATGCTTAGGGAACAACAGATGTAATATCTGTGGTTAAGAAGTGAAAATAAAAGTAGCCTGTGGGTTTGACTGTGTGAGCATGCAATGCTTCTGAAGCAATTCTGAAAGAAGATATAGTGAAGACACGTAGACATGGGGTATCAAAGATAGACGGTGCCAGCTCAGCTTGGTATCTTTTCTTGATAAGCTAATGGATTTTCCTCTACGAAGGCAATGCGGTAGATCTGATCTATCTGGTCTTCTGTTGCTTTTTAAATAAGGAGTTGTATGGGAAATGCATTAGTTAACTTGGTGGAAATGGTGTTCAGCACAAGGAGTAAGGCAGGGCTAAGGGGAGAGGACAAAGGACTGTGCTGAAAAATACCCGTCAGGCCGCACGGGGCTACCTGTGGAATTCCTTTATTGACTTGGGATATTTATTATTTTCCTTCATTACCTTGGCATAAGAAATAGGAGTGCACTAATGACATTTGTTGATGATGTCAAGATGGGAAGCGGAGTCAAGAGAGGAAGCTGCGAATATCCTTTAGGAAGAATTAGCTGACCGTCAGAGAGGGAACTGGCGTAACAGGAACGGGATGAAACGTAATAGCACAGAATACGCCAATGGACATTTAGGGACTAAGTCAGCATTTCTACCATGAGCTCAGGCCTCAGTTGTTGAAAACAGCTCAGAAGAAAGATCTCAGAGACACAGAGACTCTGAGCTAACAATGTGGTGTAGCTGTGAAAAAGGCAAATGTTGTTCTGGGATGTATCAGGCAAGGCGTTTCAGGTTGTGATAGAGAGGAATTAATAGTCTTGTCCAAGGCCCTGTGGCGACCTCGTTTTGAATGCAGCGTACAGGTGTGGCCACCCATATTCAAGAAAGATGAACTCACATTAAAACAGGCGCAGAGAAATTCTGGCAGGGTGATCTGGGACACAGAGAAACTATCTTATAGAGGAGAACAAGAGAGCTTGGCATGTTTCATCTGGCAAGATGAAATCTGAAAGGGAATATGACTGCTCACCAGAAATGGATCAGGGGATAAATACACCAAGGAGGGAGAAATGCTGGGTGAGTGTGTGCAGAGTGTTGGCACAAGAGCAAGTAAGTATAACTGTGTCATGTAGAAATCTGGGCCAGCAATTAGAAGAAGGTCACTAATTACTAGAGCAGTGAGGTGCTGGAACAGCCTGCTCGGCGGTGTAGTGGGAGCGAACAACTTGATTCGGTTTCGGACGGAGCTGGATCAGCGTATGAAATGGGATTGCATGATGGACCTACCGGCAGTAGTGGGTCCGTGGCTCAGGAGATCCCATCCAGGCCTGTGTCCCATGTGGGTCATTAATTTTGTTGGTTCTCTCAGCTTCCTGGCAGCTTAGTGGCTCATTGTACTTGCTCATAGCCCTGCCTTGAACCAGCTGCATCTCAGCTCCAGCCCATCCATCACTCTCCACAGAAGCTAAGAGAAATAAAATTTGCAAATGTGCCATCTTTCAAATGTGTTTTTTAAAAAATATTTGGGTTGTAGCATGGGAGATAACTTGCCCTGTCTAAAACATACAGACAGTGCTAAGTGCTTTTCTGTACTCCTTGATATACTCTGTGCTGCTAACCTCTTAACTTATGAGGTGCAGGCACCTACTCTGGACTTGTTCAAGAAATGCTTGGATGCTGATCTTGCTGGGGTCCTTTGAACGTAGCTGACATCCTGGCTCTGGGGCAGGGGGCTGGACTTGATGATCTTCAAGGTCCCTTCCAGCCCTAACGTCTACGAATCTACGAATCTATGGAAAAAAAACTTCCTAAAGGCAAGGACTGAGCAAAGACTTTGGTGCCCTCAGATATGATCCCTAGACTTGACTCTCTGCCAGATGCTCCAGAAATGTTCAGTGTGGCTAAAACTCTCTATTGTGTGCTTGACTGCAACAGGGAAAATCTGGAAAGCGGCACATTTAGGGATTATTTCTATGTCACAACTATCCTAACTGGAACTCGGAATAGGCATGACATTAGATATGAAAAGCACCCAAGGCTTGAAGAACGAATCAAGCGCCCACCTAAGTCAGAGGTAAAACCTATGAGCCGTGAAACAGGGTGGTATCAAGAAGACTACCATGCAGTCTCCCTTGTAGACACTTCACGGCCCTCCAGGAGGATGGCTGCAGAGCTGGCCCGTGGAAAGTTCCTGTCACACCCACTCAGAGCCCCGTTGACACGTGGCAGCACGGCAGTCTCCATCCGGGAACGTGGGGCAGCCAAACAAAAGGACAGACAACACAACTTCCCCCTCATCCCTGCACAGGAAGGGTTCCCAAATGGCATCTGCAGTGACCGAAACATGGGCGCCTGCACCCGGAGGAAGCCCAGCACCCCGTGGAGCCATTCCAGGTAGGACCGGCCATGCCTCTCCTTGCGCAGCAGAACGGTACAGACCCAATCTCTGCTTCCTTCTCAACCATCCCCTGGCGACTTCATATTAGCTTTCCGGGAAAGGTTTTAATGGAATCAGAATATATTTCTGGATTAACTTCTTAGCAGTTCTTTTCCTGGAGCTCTATTCCCAGCGGCAGACTGTGCTGCCCCAAGCTTAAAATTGCATGGCCCTACTTAATGGTTTTATTATATTGTGTTGTTTGCTTTCCACTGAAAACTAAGGCTTTCAGTAGTTCTGCATGCTAGATTTTCCCCTCCTTTTGCATATTTATCTGTGTTCTTGTGCTTTTTCTGGCAGATGTTCTTGCTTGCAGTATTTCAAGCTGAATGTGACCTGGTTTTCTGCTCATATTTCTGATCATTTTAGGCCTCTGTTTCTGTGTTCTCCTTGCAGATTAGAACTTCCCCTTTTAATGTCATATGGCCATTTAATTAATATGCTGGTAAGTCCCCTTTCCAGATCTCTAGTGAACAATTTTAAAGGAGTCTGATATTAAAACCAGTCAGTTTTATATCACATGCACTCTGAAACACAGCGCCTTGCTGATTATTATTCTTTGTACAGCCTTCAAAAGTATTTTCGGCCCGAATCACAGGGTTCCTAAAAACTCTATAAATCTCTGACTTCAAACCCTTAATGGAAACCATTTCAAAGCCCTTTGAAAATTTGTTTCAAGGTCCTTCTAATCTGGTCACCTCTTTTTGCCCCCAAAGACAGACTGATTTGTTTTACCTGTGTGTGTATTTTTGACATCATAGAGTTCAGAAGTAGAATTAAGCGAACAAAGGGTTTCCAAATTGGAGACTTTGGCGGCAGACAGAAATGCCCCCCGTGACTAGCCTTGCAAAACATGTTGGTTTTTGGTTTAAGCAGATCTTTCACAGCTGTAGAGTGCCACTAATTCACAGTTTTGGGTAATTGAAAAGCGTTATCCTGACTCAGTTTCTGAGCGCCAGGCATGGGAATGTAGAGTTTAGCAGGGCAGTCAATTAATAGCAATGTTAGCTAGTACTTCTTTTATCCATGGGTCTCAAGGTCCTTCTACAAAAGTGACTATTATTACCCACATGTTCTGGGATGGGAAACAAGTGTAAAGACATCAGTGATGGGTCTAAGCTCTTGCAGTGAATCCGTGACAGAGCCAGGAGTCTGCACGCGACACTGGTGTCCCGTGTGGGATACTCAAAATAATTCATCGGCCGGCATTGTCCTTGTTTTTAGTGAGACAGAAATACTTGTGCCACTGGCTTTAAAATCTCAGCTCTGTCTGCATCCATTTTGTGTTCTTAGAAGCCTGTGGCATCCCCTCCTAATTTGGCCGCAAGCCCTGGGACACGGCCGTTGCAAAGTTGCATTGAAGGTGAAGTCAACAGAAGAAACACGGGTCTTTGGAAAACAAAGCATGTAAGAGGTTGACTTTGGAGCATTTGCTGTTCTCCAGAGCAAGGGGAAGCGGGGCTTATTTAAGGGGAGCGAAGTGAGAAGGTGCTATTGGCCAACCCTCCCCGACACCCAATTTTACTGAAAAGGCACGGAGAAGTTTGAATCAACAACAGATGAAGTTTTTCCTACTTTTTCCTTATCTCTGCAGATGTGCGCAAATGAAGGATGGCGGGAGAGTGCTTGAGGAACTGGTTCCACTTGAACGGCTGGTTGAGAGACAGTCTCCTTCCTTATGACTTTGTGAATCTTCCTCTATCAGACCCTGTGGAGGAAGCGAGGCCAAGTTAACCCAGCCGTTTCTGTAGCACTGGGAAGAGCCAGGCCCATGAGACAGGGCATCTCGCTCTTCCATCCCCGACTTGGTCGCTCTTCCCGTGTTGGCCTAGAGGCACCGGGTGATGCAGGGACAAAGGCTGATATTTATTGTTGCTCCATGCCTCGTTTAGTAACATGTTGTTGAGGCCCAATTGCTAGGGACCGGTTGTCCCCAGCAAGCAATCTGCAATGGGGTAAGTGGCTTCTCAGGATGCAAGGCGAGGGGGGCCCCAGGCTCTCACCTCACTCCTGTTTCTGCCCCGTTGTGGCAGTTGCACAATGGGCTACCATTGGGCTTTGTGCTGAATGAGACAAATGTTATGCTGCATTGAGTGAAAAAAATTGTTCTGGAAACTTTACATAGCTCTCCTTGGGTTTTTATTGCTTTTTTTCCCACCCTTGAAAATTCATGAAGCCAAGTTTGGACAGCTGCATGGACCATCCATCCCCATCAGTTCCCAGCATGTCACCACTTACTGTCAGACTGTCAGGCTGGGGGCAATGTTGGGACTGCTTGTGTGTGTGTGTGTGGGGGGGTTATGGCCTGTACTGTGACCTGTATATTTAAATGCCAGGGGAGAGCAGGAGGGTGGGATGGTCTCCAGTGCTGACCCAGCAGGTGCCTGTGGTGCATAGACAAGGCTTTATCCCATTGTGTCCTGGGAAGGTGCATTCATACTGGCACGTGGCCACATCCCTTGGGGGAGAGGTCGGGGATCATCCGTTCTGTTCTTTTATTACAATGCCATATTTCTACGTCTCTCCTAGGCCTTGTCTGCCCATGTTTAATTTTCAGGAAGGTGTGAATGCTTTTCCCTGTTCGCTAGACTTTTCTTGGTGACGGCCTTGCAGATAAAACTAACTTTAAGCAGATTGGTGAGTGAAGCTTTGCAAGACTTGTCTTCTGCCCCTCACTCCGTGCCTCGTGAGACTGGGCTCTTAACCTTTCTGGAGGCCGTTTGTGTCTGCCGCACCTTGCTGGCCTGCCCATCCACTTCTGCATGGGCTTGGAGGTCATTCAGGAATTGGCCCTTGTGCCTTTGGACTCTGGAAGAGAGCTCGTAGTTCCTCCACACCACGCGGGTCCCTGGCTCTCCCCACTTCCCCGTCTGTTTGTGATAGTCTTGTAGGAAGGGGGAGAGCCACGATGGCTGGGGGGGTCAGGATGAGTTTGTGCTGGGCAGGACTGGGCTACCAGCGGGGCAGGGGGAGCGGTGTGGGTCAGTGTTAGAGCAGCACGTGCGGAGGAGGCAGTGCAAAGGGGGAGCACAGGGACGGTGCTAGAATCACAAAATTACGGAAAACGAGGGTTGAAGGGATGTCCAGAGGTCACATCGAGTCCAACCCCCTGCTCAAAGCGGGACAAGCCCCAACGACATCATCCCAGACAAAGCTTTGTCAAACCAAGTCTTAAACACCTCCAAGGATGGAGAGTCCACCACCTCTCTGGGTGACCTGTCCCAGTGTTTTACTACCCTCAAAGTGATAAAATTCTTCCTAATATCCAACCTCAACTTCCCTTGCTGCAGCCTGAGCCCATTGCTCCTTGTCCTGCCATCTGCCCCTACTGAGGACAGCGCAGCTCCATCCTCTTTGCAGCCCCCCTGCCGGGAGGTGAAGGCTGCTATTCTGGATCACAGACAGAGTAAGGGCCCTGCCAGAAGTGGGTACGGCTCCGGCATCGGGAGTCTGGTTTTTTAATCCCTTTGGCTGAAGCATCAGCATTTTATGCTCCCTTTTCCTCTCAGGTGAGCGGCAGAGATGGGCCTGACCGGGAAGTGCTGCTCTCACCCGCGGAGCCAGGGACTAAAGGTTAGGCCCTTTCGTAAAGAGAAGTTCTGGAAGATTTGTTGGCTTCCCCCGGCGCGTGGTGCCACGTGCATTGCTTATGCACATGCAGCATTGCAACCACCCCAGCAAGTCATTGCCATGGCTCTGTCAACGCCAGCTCGAAAGAGCTCGATATTATTAGGAGCCACAGGTGAAAGCTATGATTAAAGCCATATTGTGGCACCCAGCACAGTGTCTAGTGAGCAGCCAACACGCGTCCTGACACAAGAAGTAAAATAAAAGTCCCCTGAGGAAGAAGCCTGAAGCCAGAGGGCTGGGGAGTGCATGTATTTTGATGGGATTTAAAGAAAGGTGTGGGTTTTGTTGATATGACCATAGCGATCAATCTAATTAAATCCTTTTTTGCGTAATCACATGCAATTTGAATATAAAGCATGGTCAATGCAAAAGGTGGATAAGGAAAACGAACGAGGTTTGAATGAAAAGCAGGAACTTTGAGTTATGGGGTTCTTTGTCTGCTTGAAAAAAATGTTTAAAAAGTTGCCCTGACTGTTCAGATCGGGGCCTTAAAGTCAGGTGTCTAAAGCAGAGAGCCCATCACTTCTGTCCTGTCTAACAGCCTCAGGCTGGAAGGGGCTTCCCAGGTCACTGGGACAAGTCCCCTGGGTTAGGTACCTTAAGAAAGAAAATGTGAATAGGTATGAGAGTAGGAGAAATAGCAAAGCTGCCCAGGCTCTTCTGAAAGCTCTTCTTCGTATGGAGCCTGAGTAATTCTTATTCCTTCTTTCTTCTTCTGAGCAACATCCCTTTCTGTTATCCTTACAGGCTCCCCAGCTCCAAGTGCATTTGAAACACTACAGCGTAATTAGACCTAGTGGACAGTTTTCTGACCCGACAGTCATCTGTTGGAAAATACCGACTTGATGAAAAGGAAATGTGCTGCAGGAATGCATCGATCGATGTCATCGAAAATTTTCCGTGAGAAAATATTGAAAAGAAATAGTTCAATGAAGTAGCAATGACTTTTTTGTTTCAATTTTTGCTATGTTGGAGCCTAACTTCTGTAATAATATTAGAACTGCAGTGTTGCCCTTTTTGACCTGAGCAGTTAGCAGAAATTCAGTGCCTGGTGGGTTATCTCCATTAGGCGGAGAGATTAATGATGGAGCCACACATGACCTTGATGCAGTGCTCTTTATTGACAAGCGATGTGCAAAGCCGTGTTTCTGTGGACGCCGGAGGGCACAGTAAATGGTGGTGGACTCCTTGTTCATACCTCCATTGCTCTGCCCTCTGGCATTTGATCCAGGATCTCTGCTGATCTTCTCAGGGTTGGGTAGCTATGTTTCTCTGTGCCTGGTGCTTCTTTTCCATCTACTCTGGCTGTTTCCCCCCTCTCTGTTTCTTTCATAGGCAGCCAGACAATATTGTGGCACCAGAAGTTTCAAGAAGTCTCAGTCAGCCCATAACATACAATGGCAATAAATCAGAGCCAAATCATTTGATCTGTGTTTCAGAAGGGAAGTATTTAGGAAACCTGATTTTGTGGCATTTGGCCGTTTCAGCCTTTTCCTTCTGGTTTAAAATTTAATACAAATTTGGGGAAGTCAGGATTTCTCCTGGTCGGGGGGGTTGTTTTCTGGCTCTACACATACCATGTGGATTTCTCAAACCAAACTCTTGATGAGGGGATCTATCTATCTGTCATTCAGAGGGGGGTTTCCTAGTGTCTAGCACTGTGTTATCGTATCAGCAATTAGCGGGTTCAAATGACCACTAGAAGTTTGCATTTGCTTGTTGTTATGGGTTTCGAAGGCTACTGGAGGCTAGTTTGGGATGAGCCAGGCCCCTCGAGGTGCATCAAGTCCGGGGGAAGCTGGTTGCTGCAATGTAACTCAGGCTTGGTCAGGTGCTCTAGTTCTGCAAGGTTTCAAATAAGCACGTGACTTTTTCCACTTCCTCCAAAACTTTCAGGTGCACTCAGCACCAGCATTTGTTAATTTAGTTTTTTCCACGTTGAAAATAGGCTCTGCAACACGTATCGATCTCTCCAAGCCTCCTAGAGAACAATAAAGGAAAGCTGTTGAAAATGGAATAGATGTGCTGTCTCTGCTGATCAGCTCTGCCACTGAGGGAGAACAATTATCTTTACAATATAAACATTGATTTCTGTTACAGCAGATAGTCTCACAAGTCCTCTAACAATAGCATTTCCAACACCCGGAGCCCATTTCCTTCCTGTGACAGTATAAGCAGCCTGTATCATCGCTGAGATGTCAGGGTAGCACTTGAAATGGCAGCAGTACGTTCAGGCAGATGTGTGCTTTTGCTCACAGAGAGGGTAAGCAGTTGGTCTAACCCTAGCATGCCCTGGGCAGAGGTCGAGCCCCCGTGTTGCCCTGGGACGTGGGGCTTGTTTGAGCTGCCCCTGGCACAGGTCTGTGCTATGGGCAATGCTCCACTTAGCTATCACCCAGTTTGGCTTTGGTGGTGGGGGGATGAACTAGGAGTTGAACTGTTTAGCAGTTGAAAGGAAAGTGCATGGCACCTTTCAGTGCAAGAACAGGCCTCTTTTAGACTGGGAATACAGAGAAGGAAAGATGATGCCAGACCCCCTCTTTGCCCAAGGGCATCAGACATGCAGTATTTCAGGACTCCTTTTCACGCTTTTCCTTTTTTCTGCGGAGGTTCAGATCTAGTGTAAGCATTTGAGTGAGTGTGCTCGTGTTCCCCTGGTAAAACCCCTTGTACCATGAGAGAAATGGGCTCCCAGGTTTTTGCAATAGAGGGCCGCGGTGCTTCAGAAATAGCTCAAGTTGATAGCTTTGCTATTGTCAACACCGGAGCCCTGGATCAAGTTAGCCCTGAATTTATTTTGGATGCATGTAATATTTGACTTGGTTTATATTAGGTAGGAATCTGCATCTGAAAAGATGGAGGACATTATATTTAAAAAAGAATTATGCCAAGACAAGCATTAGGCATAGATACACTACAGGACTTGGGCATCTGGTCCTGTCTGCTGCCCATATACAATCATAACACTTAGTGCTTCCATTTAGCAGGCATGCAGCTCCCTAAATCCGTGTTGGGAAAGTTGCCTGTGGACCCAAAGGGCTACATCTGGCCATACATAGACTTGTTCAAAGGTATGGATGGATGCAGTGTTTATAGGGCTTTAAACAACTTTAAAGTGCTATAAAAATCAAACAGACAGGTGACTTGTTGTCCTGGAGTGCTACAACCAGCCCATACTGTATCAGAAATTATCCTGGGTCAAACAGGGATAAGTGAAGCAGGGAAGCACTTCACAGGGTTTCACAGTCCTTGAGCCCTCTTAGCCCCTTTTTGGAGAATGCTTTCATACGAAATATTTTTTGGTTCAATTCCAGGTTGGTGCCCAAAGCCACAGGGTATGTAATCTAGGGTCTGGTCTCTCTACCGGCTCATAGTAAATTATTCCCTGCTTTATCACGAGGGATGGAGAGCACCCCACCATCAAGAGCCCTGGCATCCACGGGCTGGAGTATTCACCTAGGACGGGGAAGAGGCCTTTTCAAATCTTCTCCGGTAGAGGAGAGAAGTGAAACCAGGCTGTCCACGCCCTGGGGGAGTGCTCGCCACACCAAGCAGCTGGACAAAAAAGGACTTTGGCTGCATTTTGGGAGAAATACCTGATGTAGGTGCCTCGCTTCAGGGGAGGATCGTTCAGGATGCCAGATCCTGACTGGGGATAGGGACCGTCTTTCACTTGGTGCCAGGCTCACGTGTGGGCTCAAATGAAGCCGCTTAATAGGGTTGAACACAGGGGATCACCGGTGGCATTTTACAGGTCTGAGGAGAAGCAGCCGATTCCCCACGGTGAAGGGGAGATGGAGCCTCTGCTGTCGACACTAAAATCCATTAAAAGGGCCCTTAATGTCCCAGTTTGGCTGCTGGGCAGTTGTGGGATGATTTGGCTAAGTTACGTGTGAGAGGTGACATCTAGGCAGAACAGCTTCCCACTGTTGTGACCCTCTTCGGACTTCAGTGACTGCTGAGCAAGCTCCAGGGGTGAGGAGAAAACAGCTCTTCCCATCCTCTGTGTCCGGGCTGGGGGCAGCGCGTCTGGTCCAGCCCAAGTGGAGCTGGGGGCTGCCACATCCCGGCAGTGCAACCCGAGCCCCTGCCCTGCGGGACACTGAGGCACTCGATGCAACTTCTTTGGTGCTTCCCTGGGACCTCGCCTCCAGCTGGCATAAGGAAAGCTGCAGATAGTGGCCTCGATTCCTCCTTCTGCTGCAGAAAAAAGGCGATGCTCCCTGCATCTTCCCCAGCGGCTCGGAGGAGCAGCAGGGCACTGCCCAGGACCCAGCCCCGTTGGGGAATGAACGTGGTGGCTCATCTGCTTTCTGCAGGCTGCATGCAGCTCTTATCTTCCTGTTCATGCTCTGAATTCCCAAGGGGACCGACTTTGGGGAAGGCAAGGAGACCCAGGGGAGGGTCTGACACAGCCCCCGGTGTTTGGATTATGGAGCAAGATACTCTTGCCGTGATCGTGGCAGCCTGGCCCTTTCCTCTGGGTGGGTTGCAGCTGCCTCCAGGGCCCTTCCTGCAGCTGCAGGCAGACTTGGGGCTCCTGTTTTTCCCAGGAGCATTGGCCGTTGCTCTTCAGGGTGCCCCAGTGCCTGTCGGGTGGGCAACACCACCACCAGCGTGAGCAGGAGCATGCAGCTCAGCTGGCTTCCCCTTCCTTTTATCTGCAGCTCAGTAATAAGAAGTTCCCTGGAGAAATACACCAGAGCTGTAATTATTACTGCAAGAGCCCTTCATAATGCAATGATCCAGTGGGGTGCTACTGCTCGATAGGCTGATAATGCCTGCTCCCAGCCAGCAGGCATATTTTGCAAGAAATCTTTCCCGGAGCACTTGGTTGCCTGCCCAGAGAGTAGCCGGAGAAGAGCCCTCCTCCCTGACGGCCTCGGTTGCAGCACCTGCATTGAGCAGCAAGGTGTTTCGGTCCTGAAAGGAGGCTCCCAGTTGAGCCGGGTGATGCAGACACCAGCCTTGGCCATGCCCTTGCACAAGCAAAGGACCGTGAGGACACAGCCCCATGTGGGCCGACAGGCTGTTGGCTGGACCTGGCCCTCAGCTGAAGTTAGCACCTGGCAGCGGTTGCTGGAGGCTGGGCTCGCTCATGCAGATGTTCTCCTTCTCCTGCAAATGGAGAGTGTATCTCCTATGGGGATTTGGGGGCACCAGAGGATGTGAGCTAGTATCAGGGGCCTGATCCAGCCCTCTTTGAAGTTGAGGGAAAGGCTCCTGTTGGCTTGGGAGGCTTCAAGTGAAGCCTGAACTATGCAGAAAGGGAGAAGCCGCTGGAATTGGGAAGAGGAAACTTTGTGGGATGTTCTTGGGTTGAGTTCAGTACCGGGTGACCATAGGCACCATGGGGATTGTGGGGGAGGAAATGGCCTCATTGGGAAGCTGCAGCAGAGCCCGGCAGGCAGGATCACATCCCTAAAAGACCCTGTGAAACTGTTCATCCCTCTCAGGCACTGGTCCTTGGAGTAAGCAAAGACTCTGTGTCATCTGGTGTTGCGCTAATCTTGTCAGCAGGCCGGTTTTTGTCGGAAAAACAAGTTTCTCAAACGGTCGCTTTTATTCCAAGAAAATTTTAATTTTTGCTTCTCGGTATTATGTCTATGTGACAAGTGACCCAGATTTTGATTAATGAACTGAAGAATATAGTCTTTGCTAGCTGGAAGCTACTGAGTTATTTTTGTCTTCCTATGTCGTTCTCAAAATGGGTTAGCTTTTATGTGGATATATGGATCAAAAATATTTTAGCAAGCTTATGATGTAATAGGTTTATTTTTTGGAAGAATTCAGGCAGTTGTACAGGTATTTTCTTCCTCTAAAGACAGCATATAACCCATGACAAAAGCATCAGGGAGAGATTAAGGAACAAGTCACATAGCATGTGCTTCAACAAGCTCCTGGGGGGCTCCCAGGTGCAAATCCTCTCAATGAATTTCCAAATGAATGACATCAACACCTCTGCACAGGTCTTTAGGGCCTGATTCTTACTTGTATAGATGCCGCTTCATACCATTTTAGGAGCTGGGGTACAAGTTAAATATACACCCATTTTCAAGCAATTGTACACAATTGGCATGATATAAAACAGGCTATTATATTAATGAAAATCAGACCTTTAAGATATGTTTGCACCACACGTTGCAGCTCCACTTGGAGATGCCTCGGCTAGATCTAAAATAAGCTGTTGTGGACATTGGAAGAAATATAGACTCGTTAATGCTGTGCTCTGAGGGCTCATTAACTTTGCTTCCAGAACTGTACTGTAGGTGAGAGAACAAAGTCAACCTGCAAAGGAACTTGGAAAAAGATGGAAAAGAATTTGTAACCCCTTTTACTTCACTGATGGGTACACAAAGCCAACAATTATTTTCATTACAGTTTACTATTGAAGAGTCAGGTTTGTTTCCCTATTTTACTTGCAGACTTCTGAGATGTCTCAGGAATATGCATGGTCTCTAATGTCTTGAACAAAGAAATGAGGCAGCTGAATCTTTAACAAGGTCATCCTTTATTTCAAATGTTAATTTGTACAGTCTGACCAGAATTTCCTTCCTTTTACAATTGCTTCACTTCTATTTTCTTAGCCAACATGATGTAGGATTGCATTGGTTCTCCAGTCATTATAAAGCATGTCTACACTGCAGGGCACAAGGTTTATACTTGCTAGCTCATGTACGAGAAGCAATCCAGCTGTGGCAGCACAGTGTGTGCACAGAAGCTGAGAAGCAGGATAAGTAGGCCAGTGGGGCACTTCACATACCTAAACTAGATACCTGAAGCTGTTAATTGAATGAGGTTCAAAAGGGGTTGGACAAATTAATGCAGAATAGGCCCACTGGAGGGCATTAAACATTACTGGTGATCAGTAAACTTTTTACAGATTACCAGTCTTTTTCACTGACCGATGTTTTACATAATGTAAATAAAATCTTTCTGCCAGCCCTGGATAGTAACAAGGACTGGGTTCAAATTTAGAAATTTAACACCAACCAAAGTCTTATGTCACTGCAGCAATGGTTTTACATAGTGCTGCCCCTATCTCAGTGGTCCCCTACTCACCCCATACCCTGATGCCTCTGACTGTACTCAACTCCTCCCCAAGCCCAACCCGGCTGGCTCTTCTCCCTTCATTTCAGCATGGACCTCCACCTGCCATCTCTCCCCTCTCCATCCTGCATGGTGCCTCATACTGCCTGTGTTCACATAGCGCTGTGTGCCAGGCAAGCATCTGATGGGATACACTGACTTAAATTGTGGTAAGTGAACAAAATTGTCAAAAAATGTCAAGGGGCATGATTTTTAATCTGGAATGAGGCTGACTCTTGGATTATTAGTGAAAGGGAATGATAGGACTTGCATCTTCCCAAAAGCCTAAGAGTGACAGTGATCACAAAACTGCTGTTTGAGTTTAGCATTCAGAAGTCTCCTTGAAGCCTGACCCACTTGTATTTCTTTCTCATGTTTACGTATTTAAAAAAATCCTGATTTCTTCTCCACTTCTCTGTGGGGGCCTTTGGGGTTGAAAGTGTGACAGATTTTTCTTCACTGAGTTTTGCCTCCAATAGATGTAGTCCCATGTGGGCATCTGAAATGGTTTAAAAGAGGCAGTGAACCAAAAGTGGCAGATGTTCAGCGCTGATGCAGAAAGTGTCTGTGATACAAGTAGCAAAATGTTCCTTTTTAAGTACTAACTAAGAAGTTCTTTATTCTTGACTTTTACTACAACATAACTGAATCTCACACATTTATTATTCGCTGCTGGAAATAAAAGGTTTGGGGGAAGATTGTTGTATGAGCTCAGGATAAAATTCAAAGAAATAGTTTTTCTTAAACTAACTCCAGAGAATTAAACAGCTGCTGATTTTCTTCTTTTTTTTTTGCAAAAAGGCAGGCTTGGAAGCGAGATGATCTTGTATAAAGAATGTCTGCAAGCTACAGCCACATCAAAGCTATGGAGGCTGTTCACAGCAAAGAAAAATATCTAGTACGCATAAATATAGGTTATGCATAGGAGGGAAATCCAAGTTGATAATGGGCACAGATTGATTTTTTTATTTTCTTAGATTTATGAATAGCAAAGTGCCTGTGCAATGCTCTGAACATTAGAAAACTGCATTAAAAGTGATCCATCCAGCTTAAGTCCCCCAGAAATGGTCATCTGACCTGCTTCTCTCCCTGCATAATTGCAACACTTCCATATCCTAATTATTTCACCCCAGTGAAAGGCCTGGGAGAACAGGGATGCCTAATACTACCTGTTTTGGAGCAGTTCAGAATTTTTATTTCAAAGGGAGTGCATACTTTTAGAGAGAGACTAGGATTTGTGTGGGTGACATCTCTTACTGGACCAACTGCATGGCTGGGATAGCTTACGCAAGCGTTTCAGTGCAGCGCATCCTTAATCGGGCATGTTTGTCAGGTGACCTGATGAAGAAGGCTTTGCATCTGAAAGCTTGTCTAACTCTATCTCGACCATGCAGTTGGTCCAGTAAAAGGTATCCCCCACACAGATCCTTGTCCCTTACTATAGGGGCCTGAGGGCCCTGGCCCAAACCTGAGGAAAACGATGTAATATTTCTTAGGAACAATGACCGAGACCAGGGATCTGGATTTTCTGTTCACCGTGGAAAAATGCAGATTTTCTCCTTTAATGGAGAAAACCCTGGGAAACCGTGGGTGTCCCCATGCGGGCTGGCAGAGTTCCAGCCTGCAAGGGGCTGTTTGGGGCTGGGAGGACAGGGACACAGGGGGTGCTACGTGCTTGTGCACGCGCATGTGTATGTGGCAGCCAGGCCGTGGTGCAGAGCAGCTCCCTCCAGGTAAGTCTATGGGGCCGGTGGGTGTGTGTGGGGGAACACACACAGGTGATGCATCAAAGGAATGGGGTCCCTGGTGACAGGGCGGGGAGGGCACGTGCCCCCTGAGATTAGGGGCCAACATTAACTTAGATGAACGCCGGCACAGGTGTGAGTTAATCTGCAGTGAAGCATTGGCTGCACAGTCAAGATGCTCGTGAGGTCTCGATTTTATAATTGGAAAGAGAGGAACATTTAAGTCTGAGGACAATAGGACTGAGCAAACCACATCTTTTGATTATTTTTGCCATATTTATACACTATCTGTAGCTGTCTTTTCAAATTCCTAGATCATAGAATCACAGACAACGAGGGTTGGAGGGAGCTCAGGAGGTCACATCTAGCCCAATCCCCTGCTCAGAGCAGGACCAGCCCCAACTACATCATCCCAGCCACCGCTTTGTCTAGCTGGGTCTTAAACACCTCCAAGGATGGAGATGGAGCCATACATGGTTGCTGGAATAGGCACCAGCAGGGCAGACTGTTGTCATGCAGTAGCACAACCAGGGTAAAAGAAACAGGGGTGTTTCAAGTATCGTGTACCACCTGTGTAAAAGCATGTGGATTGGCCACATTGCACAACAATTCTTCATGCTGCTAAAACAGGCTTTGTTCAATTGTTAAAAGTCAAAAGGGCCGTGGGCCCCACTATTATCTGCAGTCACTTTACACTGGATTTTATCTAAAGCGTTGGTGCTTGCATTATAACCCTTTTGCACGCACCTATTTGATGTGTAATGGCACTAAGATAAACGTTTTGGGTTTCCCCCCTCCTTACATTTGCTTTGCTCTGCTTTTTTTGACAGTATTTTAAAAAGCCTAAACTAATGCAAATAAAATGTCATCTTCAAACACTGCTTCAGTTGTGCTGTATTTAGCCTTGTGGCACGCAGGGGTTTAGAGAACAGAAAGAGATCAGCAAATTACCCACATGATCCTAAGCTGCTTTGTAACAGGCTGCGGCGCACGGACGTGACAGCAAAGCGCTCTGCGGGCCTGGACACTTGGTGTTATTCAACAGTAATTCCCTGGTTTTTGTTTTTCTTTTATCTGCTGCTGATATTCCTGACGTCGGGTCCAAAGCTAGGACACAAGACGGCTTTCGTGTGTCGGCCAACTCATGCTTACACTATGCTGAGCATTTGTTGTTTCCCTGGTTCCTATTCTTTTGCCTTTTCCTCGCATACATCAGCCTGGCTGCTATTGTTTAGTCAAGGGTTTTTTTCTATAATTCTTCATAACAATGTCTGTTTTTGCCTCCCTTCAGCAGCTGGGCTGTGTAGGAGGCTAGGAGCCCTCTAGAACTAATAGCCAAAGGAGTTATGCTTTAGCTTTAGTGTTTGAAGCTTAAGATGGGCCAAATGATTGGACCAAAATAAACCTAATGTGGTTCAACAAGGACAAGTGCAAAGTCCCGCACTGAGGAGGGAGCAATCCCCTGCACCGGTGCAGGCTGGGGGGGGGACGGGCTGGGC
>NW_017729025.1:2541891-2546357 GCF_001723915.1 Gavialis gangeticus | reverse complement strand
CCCCCTCCCTCAGGAATGCAGCCAGCTCCAGTTCCCTAAAGAGACAGGCTGAGGGTGTGATCCCCTGTGTGCTGGGCCCATCCTGATTGAATGGTCACAGCACAGAGATTTAAATCACAGTGTCACAGGGCAGAGATTTTTGGGGAGAAACCAAGGTGGCTTTCTACCACAGGCTGCATCGGTAGGAGCGGTGCCAGCAGATGGAGGGCAGTGATTCTTCCCCTCTGTCCAGCACTGGGGAGGCCACATCTGGAGTCCTGTGTCCAGCTGTGGGCCCCCACTACAGAAAGGATGTGGGAACGTTGGAGAGAGTCCAGAGGAGGGCAATGAAATGTTTGTGGGGATGGGGGACAGGACTTGTGAGGAGAGGCTGAGGGAACTGGGCTGATTTGATCTGGAGAAGAGAAGACCGAGGGGGATTGAATAGCAGCCTTCACCTCCCTGCAGGGGGGCTGCAAAGAGGATGGAGCTGGGCTGGTCTCAGTGGGGGCAGGTCACAGGACAAGGAGCAATGGGCTCAAGATGCAGCAAGGGAAGTTAAGGTTGGATATTAGGAAAATCTTTCTCACTAGGAGGGTGGTGAAGCACTGGACCAAGTTGCCCAGAGAGGTGGTGCAGTCTCCATCCTTGGAGGTGTTTAAGACCCGGGTAGACAAAGCCTTGTCCAGGATGATGTAGTTGGGGCTGGTCCTGCTTGGAGCAGGGGGTTGGACTAGATGTGACCCCCTGACCTCTCTTCAACCCTCATTGTCTGTGATCCTGTGACAACTGGCTGTGTAGGTTTCAGCTACTGCAACAGCTGGGATGTGTCCATCTTTGCACACAGGATCTGGGCCCCATTTCTGGTGAAATGCTCCATCAAACTTTGCTCAAAGCCCCTATCATCAGATGCAACTTGTCTGTTGGACTGATGGAGTAGAAAAACATGTGTGCCTCAGACCACAGATAAATAGAGCATAAACCCAAGTCCATCTTTAGCATTTCAGGGGACCCAGCAGACTTTCACTGTGTGAGGTAATGAGACATCTAACCAGGAAAGCGTTTGCAATATCACCGGGCAGGTGGGATGCATTCACAGTTGTGGCTCTCAGCATCAGAGATACAATGACTCCATATTAAACAAGGCAAAAACTTCTAAACTCCTTTCTCAACTTTTTGGGAGTCTCCTTTCCTATCTAACAATACCAAAAAGGAGGGCACTGGGATGTCCCATGAAACAAACTGGTTACAAATCCCTGCATATGGTAAAATGTCAAATGCCTACATGGTTTAGGAACATGGCACTCAGTGACATTCAGTTGCATTCAACTCCCAAGTGCCCAAGTCTCTTTTAAAAACAGGTCTTCAGTTCCTACATGGCAGAGGTGCGTCTGAAACTTGCACCATTTTGCTGTTTGGCTCTGCTGGACCGGCACCGAGGTCTGCGTAGATGAGCCTGGACTCCGGCCGGCCTGGCCCCTCGGGACCGGCTCAAGTAGATCTCAGGGCAGGATCAGGTCATTTGCATTATTTTCGGGACGGTCAGAGAGAACTTTTGCAGGGTGAACATCTGTCCCTGTACACAAAAACTGCTTTCCTGGTGTCGGGGCGAGTTACAAAGGCTGGCCCCCAGCCCCCTTGCTGTTTTTACTGTCATAATCAGGGTAGATCCATGTCCTCCTTGGTCTCTAAGGGGAGCCCGGAAGTCCTCCCAAGAACTGCATAACTAGCACAAGAGGAATATTAGATGCCTTGTTGTTTATAGATTTCTCTCTCAACAATTTCCACAGCATCTTGAAATGTAATGCGGTGTCAGTATGGCTGGAAGTGGATTCCCTAATGGCAGTTTCATCGTCTCCAGCTTTGCAAGGAGTGAGAAAGATCCGAGCAGGCGAAATGTAGGGAGCGGATTGAAAAGCTCCAGGAATAGCTTCCCGTGAGTCAGTCTGACGAATGTAGCTGCGCACAAAGCCGGGTGGGTGACAGCTGCAGGGTGCAAACTCACCCATGGTTAGGTGCATCCTGGGATGTTGGGGGACTGCACATTGCTTGTTTTATCTCCGTGGAGCAGACTGAAGTTACATGAGACAGGTAGCGCGGCCCAGGATAACCCTTGCCTGAAATGGTGTAATTTTGAGAGACTCCAGGGGCACTTAGCATAAGTTATCAAACTTTTAACGTGTGGACACTCACATTTTAAGTGCCCTTAGCATGGTCCAAGTCATGTCACTTCACCCCTAGTCACCCAAGCAGGATGCTGGAGCAACACAATGTGCCCTGCCATACTGCAGTAGGGCTGAGCAGTTTGCAAGCAGCTCTCTCCCCGAAATACATTCACAAAGTCCCTGTTCAGCATTTGCGAATTTTCACGAGATGGCTAGAAATCCAAGCTGGTGAATCACCCCTGCACAAACAGAACTGCAAAATGCTTCATTTATGTCGTATGCTGCAGACCGTTCAGTTTTGGATCGTTTTCTTGCCCTGTTTGCTGCAACTGTGCCTCTGACTTTCTGACAGGCAGCTTACCGAGCCTGGTACGTCCCCAGCGGTCAGGGGCGTAGGGAGCACCAGCAGCAAAGCTGGCTGAGGTGTTGCATAGGTTGGCAAAATAACATGGTGATTTAAAGGCTTTAGCCTGTGAGTACTTTGCAGCTTCCAGTATTTCCAGCCCTGGCAGTGAATTGCCGACACGGTCCTGTGGTTTTCATCAATCCAAAGCAGAGATTTGAGGGAAGGGGGAAATGTGAGGAGCAAAGGTGTGGGAAGGAGAACAAACCCTCCCAACAGCATCACAACTCGCCGTGGAAGTGTGTTCATTTATCAGACACAAAGGGCGTCCTGGCTGGTTCAGAGTCACCGCGCGCAGGAAAGGGCGGCTGGGTGACCAGGGGAATGGAGAGCCTGTCTCAGCCGACGAGCAGAGACTCCTTTTCTGGGCTTGTTTAGCTTAGAAAAATGAGAGCCGAGGACAGGATATGATTGATCACTAGAAAGGCACTGGGGAAGGTGAGTGCTGCTTAAGGTAAAGGACACCAAAGGAGAGAAATCAGCTGTAGAAGAATTTATATCAGGAAATTGGAGCCATCAGAGCCGGGCCTTGAGCATCCGTCCGGCTGGCCTGGAAGCCTGACTCCTTTTTGGATGCATCTGTGTGAGTGCATGCAGCGCCGTCCTGCTTCTTAGCTGCTGGGGGCTGCACCAGTGGGGGCCATGCCCCCTTCACCTCCCTGCACCTTGCTCCAAGTTCCCCAGCACTGTGCACACGGGTGCCCCCCGCGCGTCTGCATTGCTTGCATAGGAGGGCATCTCCCCACTGCCCTGTGCACGCAGGCAGGACCCCCGCCTCCTTGGCTGCCGGCTCCCCCAGCACTGCCCTTGGGTGGGGGCAGCCAGCAACAGCCAGAGGAGGGAGAGGGAACTTGGAGACCCCGGCTGCTGTAGCAGCTGAAGCAATGAGGGCAGCAGGGGTTGGGGCAAGCCTGGGGGCTGCAGCTTAACCCCCATGGGCCACGGGTTGGACGGTGCGGAGTTAATGGAGTGACCCAAGAGACCCCGTCCCACCCTGTGAGCTCAGGACAACAGCTCTGGACCCCTCACTGCCGATCGGCCAGCGGCTATCATAGATGGGCCAGCAGCCCTCACCCCTCGTCCCTCTGCCCATCGTTCAGCCTGGCGCCCGACCCGACGCTGGGGGGAGACGGGGAGGGGCTGTGTCTCTCATCTGTGGAGCCCCTTGGTGAGGGGAGGGGGGTGCCAGGCTGCTTGGGGATTGAAGTGATGGGGTATGTGTCCAGGGGGACCTAAGCACTGGCCCCCAGTGCCTGCAGAGGCATGTAGCTGACAAGTAGCATGTAACATGCACGTGCAGCTAGCATGTAGTAGTATGCATATAGCACATAGTAGCATGTCGCATGAGCATGCAGCATGTAGCATGCACATGCAGCTAGCATGTAGTAGCATGTGGCTTGTACATGCAGCTAGCACATAGCTGCATGTAGCTGTCTCTTGTGAGGCATTCCTCCTCCCCCATCCCACAAGAAGATCCCTCTGCCCCGAAATCGCCCCCCGAGCTGCAGCCTCTCTGCTGTTAGCATCCGAGGAGCCAGGCTTGCCATGCTGCTGGCGCTGTAATTAAACGTTGCCGGCTCTGCATTACTGCTCCCAGGCCCTTGCTGTGAAAGCCCCGTTCCTAGGCCTGGCGCTGGACAGACGCTAATGGGGGAGACCACCTTGGCTTCTGACGCTCCTACACGGATCCCAGCATCTGTTGCAGGGATCTGGGGACCAGATGCACGTTCGAGGCCTTTTGAAGTGCTTCCTTGCGCCCCGAGCCGTGGCACCTCCAGATCAAACTCTCGTGCCATGTCTGGGAGGCTGGGAGTTGCTGCGCTAATTGAGGCAGCAATGTTTTGCAGCTGCCAAGATAAACGGTGACACCCTTTTCACGGCATTGGGCCCCCCCTGCTTTGCTTTGCTTTCCTTTGCTT
>NW_017729025.1:2530158-2536891 GCF_001723915.1 Gavialis gangeticus | reverse complement strand
CCCTTTTCATGGCATTGGGCCCCCCCTGCTTTGCTTTGCTTTGCTTTGCTTTGCTTTGCTTTGCTTGGAGGCACCAGCTCACTGCCTCTGAGCAGGCTCTCAGGAGATGCTGGGGCTACATCTGTAGCTCTCGCTCCTGCATATAACGGGGATAAAGGGAACGGGTTTGACTCTGGCTCCTGTCAGAGCAGGGAGGGACTCCAGATGTTCTCGTAGCAGATCGTCCATTTCTAAAATACGCTGCCGTAGGCCTCTGCCTTGCTTTTTGGTCTTGCCATCGGGGTGGGCTGTATCTTGGGGGGAAACCAACCACTTCAGCACACACAGAAGCCCACCTAACTGGGAGTTGGGGTATTACTCCTCTATCAGCTGTGTCTGCTTGGCCGGGCGGTCTACGCCAGCGCAGTACTCTCATTCCCTCGGGCTCCTTTGTGTTAAGCGTCTGGGTTTGCCCAGGGGCTGGGTGCTTTCATCCTCCCCTGAAATGAATGAGAACCGGGACTCCGCAGCACTTCTGGAAACGAGGCGAATGTCTTTAACATGAATGTAGAGAAAAGGAAAGCCTTCCTGCCTGAATTATATTAACCACTGAACTCTTTGAAGAAACAGAGCAAGCTAAATGAACTGATAAAATAATTGCTGATATAGCTTGGGCAGTGACTGCACACTCAATGTAGCTCATCATTCACTCAGCTTCATTTGCCGTGTGTATTTAGCAATGCTTGCTTTTACTGAGAGTGTAATAGAAGAACCTGTTGCGTTGCGAGGAGGAATTGCTTTAGCGCCTTGACTTGTACCAAAAAAAAAAATAAAATCCTTTGGGGCTTCTTGTGCATTGCCAGAGAGGGATGCCCATCGGGGGAGAGTTAGTGGGATCAATGTTCAGGAAGATTAACAGTATTGGGAAGTGGAATATTTTTCAATCTGTGCAAATCACAGAACCGTAGACTGATCCTGTGGCAGTTTGCCAGGTCAGAGAAAAGAAAGTCTCATTCAGTGACATTTGGATGCTCAGCAAATCTAGTGCATAGCACACAAAGCTCCCAGAGTTGTACAAACACAGACTGGCAGGCTGTGCAATGCTCCGTTTATCAAAAGTGTTAATGGCCTTTTGCTTCCTTGACGTGGGAGTATAAATTTAATTATGCAGTCGATTTCAGGAGCAAAATCCCACGTTTCTTGAGTAAAATGACTTGTGAATAGGGTTTGACACCCAAACCAGCTCATGGAAAGGGATCTGTTGGGCAAGTGGTACCAGGCCCAGTTCCTGTCTTCTAGGAATGCAAAGCCAGAGAAAGCTCATGGTTTGCTGGGAGGCCAGCCCTATCTGAGCTGTACCAGAGCGTCATGGACAATGAGCATTGGGAGGGAGCTCAGGAGGTCACATATAGTGCAACCCCCTGCTCCAAGCAGGACCAGCCCCAACTACCCCCTCCCAGCCAGGGCGGTGTCCAGCTGGGTCAAGGATGGAGAGTCCACCCCCTCTCTGGGTGGCCTCTTCCAGTGCTTCACCACCCTCCTCATGAGAAAGTTGTATGCAACTTGACCGGGACAGACCCATGCATAGCACCCTTGATTTCATCAGGGCACACGGGTGAGCAGATGATGGGCAAACACAAACATGCATTTAAGTGTCTGGCTATGACTGTTCACTTGGTGCCCTCCCTGCTGTGGTTTGCTGCCCCCACCCGTGCACACACAGGGCATGAGACTGGGTGCAGGGAAGGGTTGCAGGGCTCCCACCATGCATATAACCAGTACCAGAGGTGGGTCCCCTTCAATCTGACCCCAGCATCCAGCTCCCCTCTGGATCCTCTCTTCTCCCCTTTGCAGTGGGAGTGGGGGTCAATGGGGGGAATCTGAGTGTCAATACCTACAGGCCCTTGTTCACCTCCAGCAGCTTAGCTTTTCAGCTCTGGCTGCAGCTTGTGGTGAGCTGCGCGCTCCTCTGACACTACAATTCCCCAAACCGCTCCTTTTAAGCCAACCCAGGCTTCCCAAAACGGTGAGGAAGGAGGAAACTGTAGGCACTTTGGCACAAAGCTGGGGGGAAAAAAAATCCTTCCTGATCCCCAGAACAGTGGCTCAGAGCCACAGCCTTTTTCTGAGACTGCAGGGAGCAGCTGGCATCGATGCTGAGAGCGGTGCTCCCCGCCGTGCCCCTTGCGCAGCCAACCCACGTTGGACGGGGTCGTCTCCCTCTAGGCACAGCTTTGGGATCCCAAGCGGGGCCGGGCTTTGGCATGTCTGGGCACGAGCTGGAGTCTCCTGGCAGCTGGCTGGTCTAGCCCAGCTCTCCTCTGCCCTCAGGGCATTGGCAAGCACATTGGGACCTGTGCTTTTGAATTCATCACCTGTGATTGCTGCTAGCAGGAATGTCCTGGCCTAGACTGCACTGAATCGTAGGTTTGTAGAAAATTTGGGTTGGAAAGGACCTCGGGAGGTCACATCTAGTCCAACCCCCTGCTCATGCAGCCCCTCAAAGCAGCCAGGATGCACTGCTTGGGCATGCTCATTTCCTAAGCTGGAGACCTCATTGGGAAACATTTTCGTCCATTTATTCGAAGGCCTAGGGAACGCCTTTGCCTTCCAACTCAGTATGTAGCAGATATCCCAACTTTGTCTCATTCAAACAGATTTTGGCTGTAATGGAAATGAACAAATAAATTGCCAGTTTCATGCATTTTGCTTTTTATTACAGCTAATGATTAGACTGAGGATCTCGTATCATGATATTATCCATATGCTATGTGGTCACTTCTGACCTCAAATCTATAGCTAATAGCTGTCATTAAATTCCAAACACATTTTATAGCCTCGCTATTATCCTCACCTAACAGGAACAATTCGCATCTCACCACATTATGATGATTTGGATATAAGTATTGCTGTCTTTAATGGCTAATGATTCATAACCCTGGCCCTGGGGGGGGCAGTGGATGGATTTCCCTAGAAGACCTTTAAAATAGTTAATCTGCTTAAATGGAGGAATGTAAAGACCTGGGGTTTTATGCCGGAATAGAAAGTTTAGGAGACAGCCCATGGCAGATGTCAAGAAGAGCATGCTGGCTGGTATTGATATTTTAACTGGAATTTAAAGATTTCCAAAGCATCTGCATTGTAGCAGCCGGGAGTGTTCATAGCTAAGACTGTGCTCTGAGGTTGCTTTTCGGCCTCCTGAAATTTTGTTTCCAAAAAAAGGATGACACCAGGACTAGCCCACTTTTCCTGGCCAGCAGCACTGATCCCAGAATAGCCAGAGGACTTTCACCTGGGAGGTGGAGGACCCGGGCGCAAGCCTGCACGCCAGTGAAGGCTTTGGCCCCCAGGCTCACGGTTATGCAGGAGTCTCATCTGACAGCTGAGAAACCTTTCCTAGTAAATGTGTAATTGAATCTGATTCCTTTCTGATAGGATGTGGTTTGACACCTTTGTATTTTCGAATGAAACAAGGTTTAGTCAAATTTCCAACCAGTTCTTGCTGCGATTGTTAGGAAATGCAGAAAGGGAGGGTGGGTAAAATTCACGGAGACAACGACAGACCTGGGGCTACAGAAAGGGTGTCGCACCCCTGTAGGAGGACTGAGGAGAGTAGGTGAAGTAGTGGGGAGGTCAGTGGCTCTTGGCTGAAGAGATGCTTTGAAGTGGCAAGGCTGGAGGGGAAGGTGAGTTACCCTGGCTGTGTGGTACCTTTGCTGCAGGGTCCCTGCTCCCCATAACACAGCAAGTAATACAAGATGGATTTCAGATGGCAAATGCGCCCCTGTCACTGCGGTCCAGGTGCAGAGGTAGTTGTCCTTCCCGCAGACTGAGCGCTGACTATTTCCAGGAATATAAAGCTGGCGTGCTTCAGTGGAAATGCCTTGCTGTGTTTCCTGTCCTTGTGCAACAGGGCAGAGCCATTGTTTTCCTCCTCTGTGGCAGCCTTTCATAGATTTGAAAACTGGTATCATGCCCCTTTCTCCCTTGTAATCTCTTTTGGTTCAAGCTAAGCGTCAGAGCCCACTTCCCACTATCTAGCATTGGTGGGGGAAGGCATATGCTGGACTGGAGCATTTATCCCTTTCTCCCCTGTACTCCCAGCTGTCAGCTCTGCTCTGACAGTGGGGCTGGAGGATGTGCCAATGGTCATTTGGCTTCTGTTTGCCAAGGGTTCAGCCGCAACCCCTTGGCATGTACCTGTGGGATCTGGGATGCCCAGCGGGTATCCCACCCAAGAACTGATCAGCTGCCAAGATCAGATGCAAGTGGCCAGCTGTGGTTTGAAAGGAGCTCTGAGAGCATGGGATGGGCATTTTTACTATCTGCTTTAATAATTTATAGCAGTGGTGCTCAACTCATTTGGCCTGGTGGGCCGATACAGGGCTGGTGCTGGGGTGTGGGTTTGGGGATGGTTCACAGGCTAGATCTGGTGCGGGGGCTGCATCAGCTGGCCCACGGGATACCCTTGAGCCCAGATGTTTAGCAGCATCGTTAATTGCTCCAGGAGCTATGACAATTAATGCTGCCACTACTCCTCCATTCCCAAAATCCGAGGCCCACAGGGAACTTCATGGACAGGATAACACAGCTTTGCAGGCCAGATCCTGGTCACCCCTGGTCTGCAGAAATGCAAAGCAATCAGGGTAAGAGGAGCCATCATGTCTGGCCTGTCTCTGACAGTGGCATTTGCTGTCCCTGAGCAGATTGCGTGGGTTTTCTATAATACTGAATATTTTTGCATGGTGGGTTGGGCTCCTCATTAGACCAAGAGTAAAATCTTCAGAAGTGCCTGAATGGAACCAAACTGTAGCTGGGCACTTCAGCCCCCAACTCTCACCGTATCTACACCAACCCAAAAGTGTCTACACTAAGCCAAAAGTGTGGCTGCAGCTCATGGAGGCATAGCTGAGCTAGCTTTAAATTAGAGCTAGCTTGTGCAGCAGCAGAAGGATAGCTGAGGTGACATGGGTTTCAGTTACTGAGCTAAGTTCAGATAGTCAAAAAGCCTGAGATTGAATCGATTCAGGCTTTGTAGGTTAGTCTAAGCTGCATGGATTGAACCGACAAGCAAGTGAACAGACGTTTGAAACCAGAAATGCAGCCACTTGCCTGCAGTGGCCCAGGACAGAACCTGGGGGGCGCTAGAGCACGCCTCCCTGCTCCACTGGAGTAGACAGCTTGGGCCAAGCCTAGTCTGCCCACCCGGCAAGGGGTGGGGGGGAGGGCGGTTTTCAGAGGAGGTGAAAAGCATCCTGGGATGCTGGGGGACTGTGAGTTAACTAGAATCTGGAAAGGATCTGGGACAGAAGTTCAATAAACCAATTTAACCTAAATCAGTTTAGTTTGATACTACAGGCATCCAGGTTTTTCTTAAACCAGTTTTGACCATTTTGAAGTGGCCCCAGTACTGAGGTCGTTTGACCCCAGTACTCTTTCCTGCCATGGCAGGGGGTTGGACTTGATGATCTGCTCAGGTCCTTTCCGACCCGACCCACTATGAAACTATGGAAGTGGTTTATGTGCACTGAACTTCTGTTGTGTTACAGATTTGAACTGGCTTTCAGTCACTTATATCAGTTTATGCATAATGTCTGTCCCGAGCCCTAAGCCCCCAAGGGACTTATAAATGGATTGAAATTCCTCAGTGTCTTAAGGACTATTGGAAATGCTTCCCTTAAGGTCCTTTGCTTTTTAAAATAATGTACATAGCAAAAGGTGACATGTTTTAAAACTCGGGTTGGAGTGACATGGAAAATAACCCTAAAATTTTCAAAGGCACTGCCATGTCTGCAGGGGGGTTCTGTCGTCACTAACCTATTTGAGCTTTCATACTTGCTTTTCTTTTTTTAATTAAAAACCTAAGATGAGAGGATTGCATGGCATCTTGTAAAAAATAAAGCTATGTGGCTGGAGTATTAAGTCAGCCATTAATAACCAAAAGCAGTCAGAGCTGTGGCTGGGGAAGGAGAAAAGGCAATGGTGTGTATAAATATATTTACATAGCCTTGAGAAATTAAAAGCCTCTCAGCTCTCGCCACTCAGTCCTAATCACTTTTAAGCATATGTATTTTTGATTTAGTTGTTTACAAGCCTCCTTTTTGGCAGATTTAATAAAGTGTTATGAAAATATGTTGAATGCAACGCCTTCTCAAGTTCTCAATTGCCATCAATTAAAAGCAGCAAGTGTCTGTTGTGACAGTAAAATATACAGAGTTTTGGTCTGTATCTTAATTTGCATGATATATTTATGGGATTGAGTTATTTAAATATGACCATTGCTTGACCTGCTTGGGCAACTTTCAAAAAACCCAAGGTCAGCCATCTTATTTGGCTGTACTGGTGTTGCTACTTATTGATGCTACATGCGTGATCCTTGCCAGATCTCTGCGTCTGAATTTCCACTGCATTATTCCAGTTTAATATTGATGATACTTTTCTGATTGTAGTGGCATAAACCTGTTAGAAAACACTGGTGAATTAGGCCCTGTAAATTCAGGTATCGGTTTAGTTGCCTGTGAATTAAGGCTTCTTCTGGAATGAAAACAAAGCAACCTTTCCATACCAGCCACATGGCATGAGCTTTCAGGAGGAGGGGAGAATAATGATTTACCCAGCTTGAAATACCAGGGCCTGGGGAGGTGTTTCATGCTAAATAATGACTGAATCTGAAATGTGCCCAACACGTGGCAGGTGAGTGATTGGCAGTGAGTGGGCGGGCAGGCATGAGGGCCCAGCGTGGGATGGCAGAAGT
>NW_017729025.1:2519522-2525158 GCF_001723915.1 Gavialis gangeticus | reverse complement strand
GGGGGGGGGGGGTATGTGCTCCCTTTTTTGTAAAGAGTGACGTAAGGTTGTTAGTTATCTTCATGGCCTCAGTGTTAAATCAGTGGTCAGAGTGCCCTAGAGCAGGACAATGGTTTTGCTGGTAACTGTCAAAATAATAAACTGGGGAAAAAAGAGCTGAGGGCTTTGGCATCTGCTTCCAAATCATGATCCGCAAAATGCCTGCTTAGAGGCTGCTTGACTCATGAGGTGCCTAAACCCACCAGGCATCCCACTGTTTGACTGCAGAGCTCCCCAGCGGCTGTGAGTTCAGCCTCTGGGCATGTACTGGACTCCCCAGTCTGATCAGCTCAGTGCCCAGCTCCAGACCGAATGAGACTGACCAGAAACGGATGCTCCTGCTGTATCGACATCGACCGAGGGGCTCGACCCAGTCGCCTTCTCTGAGCTTGTGTAGCACATAACCATAGGACTGAGCCTCTTGCAAAATATAGGAGCGGCCCCTTTCTTTATAGAAGTCCTGCAGAAGAGGAGGTGGTGATGGCACCTTTCACGCGCTGGCCCAGTGGCTGCAGTCAGAAATACAGTTTGGCGTCCTCCTCAAGCCCACTTGCTCCCTGCAAGATTGCCCTAACTACCAGACTGCAAGCTAGGAGGGGCGCGGGTGCCTTCTCCCATGGGCTGTGCCGTGGTGCAGAAGAAACTGTGAGATCTGTTTGAGCAAAGAGCGGGTCCACAGAAGGGACCAGCTCCTCATGGCCTAGTGGTTAGACACTCAGCCAGAGTGTGGGAGGGGCTGGACTCCAGTCCCTGCACCTGGGGCTGATGCGCTATTGCATTCAGTGATGGTTCAGTATAAAATACAGAAGCAGACCCTCTTTTAGGACAAGGAGAGTCTTGAACCTGGCTCCTTTCCTGAGCATCTGCTCTGATCTTGGGGCTAATACATGCAAGGTGAGCACTACCACCACCTCCTCCCCTGGCTGCATTTTAAAAAACATGGAGCCATGCTCAGCTCTTTGGTGGGACCTTTGGCGAGGATGGGGGAAATGCAAGCCACGCCACCACCAGTGCATCCCACTGGCTTCTGAGTAGCCTGCACTCGGCACATGTGTATTTGGGATCCCCCCTCACCCCTGCTTGCACGGTACACTGGGGTCCGGGTTGCACCCCAGGAGCCAGACTCTTAGAGGCCAGGTGTTGCAGTGCTCAACTTGAAGGCACCTCAGTCCTTAGCCTGAAGAAACTAGCTCAGCATTCACAGGCGCTCCTCTGACTTGTAAATTCGTACCGTGTTCCTCTCTATGGTTGAGGTAGGTTTTTAAGTTTGGACAGAGCCCTATGTTTGTGCGACAGTTTACAGAAATCAACAGGAGAAGTTTGCAGCTTGGCATGCCAGCTGTCTGCACCCCGCATGAATGTAAAACAAGTGAGCTGCTGTACGTATGGGACCAGATGGCTACTCAAAGCACAGGCACATGGCAGAGCTTAAGGAGAAGCTGAACCAGGTGGCCCAAAGGCTTGGTGTGAAAACCGATGCACAGCCCTAGTGATGTGTCCTTCCCCCTGGTATCTAAACTGGGCAGTGGCAAAGCTCCCTATTGTAATGACCATCTTCATGTGGGATCAGCCGATCCTTAGCAGCCCCTTCAAGGGTCTGGTGCCAGCCCCGCGTTCAGTTTAGGATGCAATGGGAACCACAAAATATGTAATAACTTTGTGGCTTATTCCTTGTTTTTTCACACCATTAATTGCATGAATGCGGGGCCAGGTTACTACCCAAGACACGGTCAACTGGTTAATCACTTCTTAAGCATAACATCAGCCGGGGCCTTAGTAAGAGGAACAAGTGGTTTCTGGTTAACTCTGTGTAACCCAGAGCAGTCACTGAGGGAATGGAGAAGACAAATGATGTGGAAGCCAGGAGGAGTGATCAGAAGTAGTTTTCAGACAACGTGCAGTGCTGTGGATAACCTAATAATGCAGAAGGACAAGTCCATTCAAAGGCCAGGGACCCTTATAACTTGTGGATTATAAAGCACGTGGCAGACAGAAATTGTAATGAGCCGTAACATCGTTGTGTGTGTTTAGTCCATAGTTTGTAGCGTCTAAGAAAGACTTTGTTATGCATTTTTGTTGCCAGGCCTGTCTTTTGAAGGTGTTTTTGTCAATTCCCTTTGAGGACGAAGACTGGGGGGGCTGATGGTTTTCAGTGTTGTTCCCATTGTGCCCTCTGCTGCCCTCCTTTCACTTGCCTGGGTATACTTTGCAAGCATCTGAAAGGAGAATCTGCCCTATAATTAGAAAATGGATTTATATTTTGATAAAACAATCTAACATTGTATTTGAGAGGGACGGCAAGGCATGTCTGGAAATATCCTGACAGTTTATCATATGCTGTTACTCTAATGTATTTTCAAAGTAGGAGACAATGCACTCCATTAGCACTCGTGGCTCACAAATTCATCCATTTTTCATTTCTTCTCAGCTGGACTATAACCAGGACAAATAAGCCCAAGCCTTGATTTATGCTAGTTACAATACTCTGGCTATGTATTTTCCTTTCCAAATAATCTTTTATAACACAACATACTTTGATTTAAACAGTTTAACACATAGTGTCTGGAAATCCGATCTCCCTCTTAATGGAAACTGGCAATTTCTGCAGCGCCTCGTGGTAAGTGTGATTAAGATGTGTCAGCTTTAGATGCGCTTTAGGATTCTGTCATCACTCTTCCATCTTTAATTTCTGTAAACTATTGCTGCAAATGACCCTACGAACCGCCCACAGTCCTGCTGATGGGTATTTTCTTCCCCCTTTTCCAAATTAATTTTTAAATGCATCCAAAGATGACAAAAAGTCGTTTTTTAGATATGTAGGGAGAAATAGGAAGGTGCAGGGCAGCTTAGGACCC
Source organism: Gavialis gangeticus (assembly GCF_001723915.1). Classification (NCBI taxonomy): domain Eukaryota; kingdom Metazoa; phylum Chordata; order Crocodylia; family Gavialidae; genus Gavialis; species Gavialis gangeticus. The sequence continues at coordinate 2,522,264 of NW_017729025.1, read as the reverse complement.
CTACTGAACAAGGAGGAGCAATTAGTGACAGAGCAGGGGACAAGGCTGAGCTCTTCAATGAGTTTTTTGCCTCAGTGTTCCTGAACAAGGGTCAAGACAAGTCTCCTAATGGGCTCTTAGATGGGCATCACAGGGACACCAGCCCACCGAGCGTCGACGCTGACCTGGTGCAGAGTCACTTGCATGGACTGGACGTGTTCAAGTCGGCAGGCCCGGATCAGCTGCATCCAATGGTACTGAAGGAATTGGCCAGTGTCAAAGCAGAAGCACTGGCACGGCTGTTCGAGCCCTCGTGGTGCTCGGGTCAGGTCGCGGAGGACTGGAAAAGGGCCAATGTGGTCCCCATTTTTAAGAAGGGGAGGAAGGAGGATCCAAGTAATTATAGGCCAGTCAGTCTCACCTCCATCCTTGGAAAGGTCTTTGAAAAGATTATGAAGGATCATAGTTGTGTGAGTCCAGGGGGAAAAATAATGCAGCAGGGAAGCCAGCATGGATTCGTAGCAGGTGGATCATGCTTGACCAGTCTGGTTTCGTTTTATGCCAGGGTCACAAAATGCTTAGACGCAGGAGTAGAGGTGGATGTCGTTTTCTTGGACTTTAGCAAGGCCTTTAATACAGTATCTCATCCCATTCTCATAAATAAATTAAGAGGCTGTGACACAGATGTGTACATGGTCCGGTGGGTGGCAAATTGGCTTGGGGGTCACACGCAGAGAGTGGTAGTAGATGGGTCGGTATCGACCTGGAAGGATGTCGGTAATGGGGTCCCACAGGGTTTGGTCCTTGGACCTGTACTCTTCAATGTCTTCATCAGTGACTTGGATGTGGGGTGAAGTGTATCTGTCCAAGTTTGGGGATGATACTAAATTGTGGGGTGAAGTGCACACTCTGGAGGGTAGGGAACGATTGCAGGCAGACCTGGACAGGTTGGAAAAGTGGGCAGTGCACAATAGGATGCAGCACAACAAGGACACATGGAGAGCGCTGCACCTAGGGTGCAAAAATTTCCAGCACATCGACTGGCTGAGAATGACCCTCTCAGCTGCAGAGAAGCGGAAAGGGATCTTGGAGTCACAGTGGACTCATGATGAACACGAGTCGTCAGTGTGACGAAGTCATCAGCAAAGCTACCCGCGCTTTATCATCCATCAGCAGATGCACAGCAAATAGGTCCAAGGAGGTGATCCTTCCCCTCTACGTGGCGTTGGTCAGACCGCAGCTGGAGTACTGTGTCCAGGTTTGGGCACCGCACTTCAACAATGTGGATTTAGGCTGGATATCAGGAAAAACGTCTTGATGGTAAGAGTGGCCAAAATTTGGAACGGGCTTGCAGGGGAGGTGGTGCTCACCCCTACCTTGGGGGTCTTCAAGAGAAGGCTGGACAGGCATCTGGCTGGGCTCATCTGACCCCAGCGCTCTTTCCTGCCCACGCAGGGGGGTCGGACTCCATGATCTGTTGAGGTCCTTCCCCACCCTAGCATCTATGAATGTGTGAAAAGCAGAAACTCTGCAACAGCACAGGAGAGTTAAATGTTAAAGACCCCCGCAAGCATCGCTGTATCTCAGACACCCAGTGTGCAAAAAGTGTATGTTTGTGTGATGTTGGAGTTGAGGCCTATTATGTCACAGGGGGACCACGTGACAATGAATCAGTTGATGCTCTGCTGCACCCCTTGCTGTCATCAGTAGCATCCTCCTTCTCCCACAATTTAGTTTAAATAAATATGCTTCATGAGTGCCAGGTTTGGAAAGAACTGGTAATCATTGAGTTACTGGATGCCTGCCCCTTTAAGAGTCTTGAATAAATTAATAACACTGTCTCAGGATTAAAGCTAAAAAATAAAAATCCTGAGACTCACATCATTCTTAGCCTGTCCTTATGGTGTCTCAGCTTGTGCTGATGGGGGACCAGCCTCAGTGATGCAGGAAGTCTCTGCCCAGTCTGCGTTCCTACCTGATCTTTCTCTCTCAAGGAAGAAGGTGGGTTAAAAGGGGGACAACTTTTCTGAGGTCTCACTAAATTTGTGGGTTGGAGGTAGCTGCCTCAGGTGTGCCATAAGATCATCCGCTGTGATATATCAGACAAACTGTAGGATTGGGCCAAGAGGAACCTCCTGAGGTTCAACAAGGACAAGTGCAAAGTCCTGCACTGGGGAGGGAGCAATCCCCTGCACCGGTGCAGGCTGGGGGGGACGGGCTGGGCAGCAGCTCTGCAGAAAAGGACCTGGGGGGACAGGGGACAAGAAGCTGAACAGGAGCCAGCAGTGCGTCCTCGGTGCCAGGAAGGCGACCGGCATCCTGGGCTGCATTGCTAGGCGCGTTGCCAGCAGATCGAGGGCAGTGATTCCTCCCCTCTGTCCAGCACTGGGGAGGCCACATCTAGAGTCCCGTGTCCAGCTGTGGCCCCCCCACTACAGAAAAGATGTGGACACATTGGAGAGAGTCCAGTAGAGGACAATGAAAATGGTTGTAGGGCTGGGGGACAGGACTGGTGAGGAGAGGCTGGGGGAAATGGGCTGATTGAGGCTGCAGAAGAGAAGACCGAGGCGGATTGAACAGCAGCCTTCACCTCCCTGCCGGGGGGCTGCAAAGAGAATGGAGCTGGGCTGGTCTCAGTGGGAGCAGGTGACAGGATAAGGAGCAATGGGCTCCAGCTGCAGCAAGGGAAGTTGAGGTTGGATATCAGGAAGAACTTTCTCACCAGGAGGGTGGTGAAGCCCTGGGACAGGTCACCAGAGAGGC
>NW_017729025.1:2481816-2514522 GCF_001723915.1 Gavialis gangeticus | reverse complement strand
AATGGGCTGATTGAGGCTGCAGAAGAGAAGACCGAGGCGGATTGAACAGCAGCCTTCACCTCCCTGCCGGGGGGCTGCAAAGAGAATGGAGCTGGGCTGGTCTCAGTGGGAGCAGGTGACAGGATAAGGAGCAATGGGCTCCAGCTGCAGCAAGGGAAGTTGAGGTTGGATATCAGGAAGAACTTTCTCACCAGGATGGTGGTGAAGCCCTGGGACAGGTCACCAGAGAGGTGGTGCAGTCTCCATCCTTGGAGGTGTTTAAGACCTGGGTAGACAAAGCCTTGGCTGGGAGGATGCAGTTGGGGCTGGTCCTGCTTTGAGCAGGGGGTTGGGCTAGATGTGACCTCCTGAGCTTCCTCCCAGCCCTCCTTGTCTGTGACTCTGTGATTGTAGGACGTGCATGCTGTTTGCATTTCAGCTCAGTTCGGAGTCTCTCCCGGTGCAGTGGGTGCACTCCCCAGGGCACTATCTACCCTGTGCTGGGGGCTCCTACTGGAAACGGAAACATTAGGAGTTCACATAAACCATTTTTATGTATTCCCCAGAGGGGGTCTTGCTTGGGACTCCCAGCTTCATTCTGTCTCCTGGACTCCCCCCAAAACCCAACCTGGGTGTAATTCTTCCAGTGGGTGAGCCCCTGGCTTCTTTGACTCTGAGACTTGACCCTTTGATCTGGCCCCCCATGCCCCAAATTCAGGGTCCCTTCACTTCCTGCCTCAGCTCCTGCAGACAGATTTTAACTCTTCAAGGGGATGGAGATAACCCCTTCTTCCCCCATGCATAAGCTAGTTAGGGAAACTGAGGCATGCAACATTATTATAACATGAGCATATTTAAAACAGAAATAGTTCAGCAAAAGCATAGTGTGCCACATCTCTCTAACCTGAAATACTGCTGTGAGAGGATCCCCACTGTGCTGTGCCGAGACCTGTCATTAGTGATGGTCAGACGACTGGTGTCCAAACAAGTATTTTTTTGTTTTCTGGCTCCTGATGATTTTTTTTTTTTAAATTCCATTTTGGGATTCTGCATTTTTATTTCTGAAACCGTTATTGCCTTTTGAAATTTTTTCCCACCTATCTTATTTTTTTCATTATTACTTTCCAGAGCTTGTCAGTGGTAGTTTTGGTATTGCAATGTAATATGAAGATGTGACAGGTGAAGTGGTTGGTTTCAGTTTATTATCAGTGAAGCATTTCCGGTCTGAATCGTTAGGAGAAGCTGCTGTTAGCAGAGATCGAAGAATCCTCTTTTCTAGATCCCATCGTCTGTGTCTGCCGCTGTGAAATGGTTGAAACAGATGTTGAGAGGCTGACTTTACTCTCCGACCAGCTCCGCTTGTCACCCATGCGTCAGTGCGCGTCTGCGCATCTCTGGCCTAATGGCCATCCCTTTGTGTGTGAGCTGTGCTCGCGGCCAGGGCCAGAGTGAATCCACCATACTGCTGGCCTTGGCCTGAATTTAAAGAGACCAGGCCTTACCTCTTCTTCTCCGAGCATTCATCCCCTTCTGTATTAGATGGGAATTATTGGCTTCCTCTTCCCATCTTCCCTTCCCTTCCACCATCCAGTCGAATGGGCCCTCTATGCCAGGAGAGTCATAAAACCCATTATATTAATAGATTATAAGGCTGGAAGGGACCTTGGAAGATCATCAGGTCCAGCCCCCTGCACCAAGCAGGGAAGACAGCTGGGGGCCAGGTGACCCCAGCAAGGTGGCGTCTAGTCTCTACTTGAAGATAGCACATAGTATGATTTGGCCCTTCATGCACAGAAGGGTTATTGCATTTCAAACTGGTGTTAACTAGCCAAGAGTATCCTGAAAAGAAATCTGAAATCCTCCTGATTGCAAGGACCTAGCCAGGAGAACTCGCTATTGATCAATTCACGGAGAACCGCCGTCCTGCCGAGCATACGCGTGGGGAGCAGCTGCCGAGTACAGCACGGCGGAGAGAGAGAACGGAGCAGGCAAAGTTAATCCAGTGAAAATGCCAGCTCAGATCTCCTGGCTAAAAAGATGTTATTGCACACAGAGGATTGCAAGTGTCTGAGGGTGAAAACAGACAGGAAGACAAACGATTCCCACCTGCCCTTAGAAAATGTCATTGTCAGCTGAGCAAGAAGCTTCTGTAAGGTTAACAGCAGAGTCAGAAGGAAGACAAACACGGCTCCTAATGCAGATCTTTTCTTTTTCCTTAAATTAAACTAACTCTGAAGCTAACGCTAGCGAGAAGCGGGAGGGGAAGAAACACGCACCAGGTTGCAGCAGTCCAGGTTCATGAGTCAGATGAGAAATGGCAGGGCTGTTCCTAACCATCCTTTGAGTGCCTTTCGTTTCTTCTTTGTCCTGTTTCTCTTTACCTGCATCTTTTCTTCCAGGTCTCCTCTTCTGGCTTCATCAAGGATCTGTGCCTGGATTTAGTGAACATGTTTTTTCTTAATCTTTGTTTGCATAAAAGTTTCTTATAAAAGTGTGTTCACTGGTACACGCCCTGCTGTTTTTCTGTTGGGAAGGAGTCATTTTCCACCAGGAAGGAGATATTATTCGATTAAATACTTGTGATGAGAGGCATCATTATGCAAATGGTTGTACCTTTATGTGACAGCTTTAAAAGACCAACAACAGCAAAGGAAAAATAGGTATGTCCCGGAGAATTTGGGGTCTTACACAAGAGGCAGAGCACTGTAAGAGGACATGTTATAGTCTCGCCATCGGGCGTTAGCTCTAATTGTTTCCCAGTGGGGATACACATTAGGAACTCCCCACAAGATCCTTTAAATTACTTTTACTTCTGTGTCGAGGTACTTAAAGGAAGAAAATTAGGTGGAGATGAATGGGCCATTGCTGCTATAGACAAAGGACTGTGAAGGGGAGACTTCGGATATCTGCCTCTGGTAACCCCCTGGACCCCGGTTTGATGTTGGCTTGCCTCCTGACTATTGATGTTGGTAATGCCTCCCCCCAGCTCTAACCATTAGGCTGAATGCCTCTGTGGATCCTGACAACATCTTCCAGAAAGGCATACAGTCTAAACTGGAAGTCATCAAGAGATGGAGAATCCACAACTCCCATTAGCTTCTTCCAATGCCTTTTGTACATATGGAGTAGACTAAAAACCAATAGTGTTAAGGTAGCAAATTGGAAAGTTAACAGGAAGAAAGACTGGCTGGCATCTGAGTTACCAGTCACCCATCTTAGAAAAGACCATTACATAGAAGGGACCTTCCTTTCACCCTAGGAAACCATCTTTTATACCATCTTTTATACACTTTTGTCTCCATTGCTATACACATTTCTCATATCCGTTGTTCTTATCTTGCTCAGAATTCTGCACCTCGATATCTGTTGCTCCCTAAAAGCTCACGGTTTTGCTCCGATTTGTGCCTTAAACATATTGTAATTTCCATCAGAGCATTATCCTGCTATCTCTGTGGCTCTCGTTAGTCTCTTGCTACATGTCCTTTCATTTTTTACGTTCGAACTTAAAGTAGCCCAGACAGGTCTTCCATGCCGGTCTGAAGTCACCTGTTTATTATTTGGCAGAAATCATGTGACAGCGTTGTCACCTACTCATGAAGGCTTTCCCTTTCAAAGTCTACCCGTCTTTCCTGACATCACTGTCAAAAGATAGGCCTCAAAGGGGAGGTGGGTAGAATAGCTCATCTTCTTATTTTATGCATCCATTTGGCCTAATTTTAGAGCACATCAGTTTTGTTGGTTTTTGGCCTCAGGTATTTGTTTAATAGATGCAACTTCAATGTATTCCTGAGATAATTTGCCTATATGTGCATTTTTTTTTTGGTTAAAGGATAGCTTGGACTGCCTTTACTATACAGACCTTAGGGTGCCTATGCATGAGCACAGAGGCTGCTCCGACACGCTGGGATTGCAGTGCATCGGAGCCAAGTCAATTATCGATTAATCAAGTGTAGTTAGCTGTGCTAGTTTGAAGTCAAGTAGAAGGCCAGATAGATTTGCACCTTATAGACCAGCCAGATAGATAAATGCAGCTAGAATTAGATTGATCCAGAGCTAAATGTGTATATATGTGTGTATGGATATATGTGTTTCCGCACATCCTTTTGCACATCTGATGAAGTGAGCCCTAGATGCTTCTGTTGCTACGTCCCATAGTACAGTCCCTTTTTCAGCAGCCACAGCCTGTATTTCGTTTTCTTGCATGTGTGACGTCAAGCCAGAAGGCACCTCCCCAGTCATCCAACCCAGTCCCATGCCATTGCCATCAAGCTTGCATTTTCCAGGCCTGCAGTACATTACATTGTATTTGGAGGGGCCCAATGTATACCAAGTGATCCGGGTCATTCTGTAGGACTGCCCCGTCCTCCTTATTACTTACGTTCCTGCTGGTTCTTCCAAATCATTGGCAATGGCGGTGAATGGTCAGTGTGGGAGGCTGTTGCAGGATACAGGGCCGGAGGCTCCAGCCCAGTTGTGAGTGGTGATGCTAGATTGCTCCGGACTGTGGGGTTTTTTGCCTTCCTCTGTAGTGGGCGGTGTAGACCTCTACCCGGGACTTCTTGATCGTATGTTGACAACATTTCATACAAGCAGGACATTGGCTGTCGTAGTTCCCCTGCTTTGTCCCTGGCAGGTGAGGGCATTAGGTCTGTGTTGTGTCAGGGCTGAGGGAAGTTTTATGCAGAGTTTAGATTATGGATTGTATGGGATGGTTTGGCTAGGGACGATCCTGCCTCAGGCAGGGGGTTGGACTAGATGTGACCTTGGAAAGTCCCTTCCAACCCTACTTCTCTATGACTTTATGAACAGCATCCAGCTGGGACTGATTCCTGCGGACCCCTCTGGGAGCACTTTCCAATCAATGTTGTTCCCCTGTTGACAGCTACGTTTTGCGATCCTTAGTCAGCCAGCCCCCAGCCCCTTTAACATGTCCTTTGTTGATGCTGTTGTGTAAGTACATGGTATTTTGTCAAATAGCCAAAAAAAGTTTGAGTCGCGTCTGTTTGTAGTCTTAGGTTTGTCTGACAACATCTGTCTTTTCGTAAAACCACATTGACTGGCACTAATTATATTCCTGTCCTTTAATTCTTTATTCACTGAATCCCAGATGAGCTTTTCTACTAATTTGCCTGGATGGATATCAGGCTAATGAACCTATCATTACCTGCATCCTGCTTGCCCCTTTGAATAATGGCATAACCTTACCACTACGCCGGTCTTGTGGAATTTTCCTGGGATTTCAAGAGTTATTAGAAATTAAATTAGCCGTCCCGAGATCACCTCAGCCAGCTCTTTAAGGACTTGTGGGTACAAGTTCTCCACACTTGCTAATTTAAGGTTATTTATCCCTAGGCAGTTGAATGCCCTGTATCTTTGAGGCCTGGGCATGACACTTCTGTTCATTTGTTTTGGCCTCCCTTGGCTCAGGACTTTTATGATCGTCTTGTGACAATACTGCATCACCCTGCTGTTTCAGATACGCAACAGAAATATTTATTGAACGTTCCTGGCTTTCCTACACAATCATTAACAGTCTTGCCATCCCCATTTGGTCATGAGCCCAGGCCCCTTCTAAAATTTCTTTTGTTCCTAATATATTTATAGAACTCCTTTTTTCTTCTCCTTAGCCCTGCCAGCCATGGATATCCCCCTGATGGTTTAAGCTTCCCTGATTAGTTTTCTGCACTTTATAACTTCTGATTTATATTGATTGCTGTTCATTTCCCACTTCCGTGTGTGTGTCAAGCCGTAAATCTATAAAGCATTATACAGAAGCCAAGGTGTAAGGTGTATTTTTGGGGTCAGTGTGGAGAAGATGGTCCCCCGAGCTCTCCAGTGCACCGCAGCCTCGTGGGCTGCCAGAATAGTAACACCGGTGATCCCTAATTTAGCATAACACATGGAAACGGGTTCACAGGTGGCTTGTCCACTTTGAGGGGTGGATCTGAGGTGGGGGGTGTGGGTGTGGGTGCAGTTACCTCCACTTCTGCTGCTGCCACTGTCCCTGGCTGACCCAGGCACAAGAGGAGCCCTACAGTGGCTCCTGCCCTGCTCCAGCCGCACGTTGCAGGGACCCTTGGTGCAGGGAGCCGGGCTTGGCTGGAGACAGCGTGGGGGAGATGGGGGTGCACCCCCCACGGGGGAAACCTGGATCCACCCATGTCTGTCCCACTTCTGCAACACCTGCAGTCCTGCCACCTGTGACCGTTTCGGCCCGTTGTACAGAGCGACCGGTAGCGCATGTTCTTGGCAGCACATCTGGTTTTTTTTCCTTCACATTGCTCACCCATGCCTTTCCTGGAGGACATTAGCATATGAAAATGCACCCTTTCCTCATTAGTCAGGAAATTGCACGCTGAGGATCTCGTTGTAAAGTAGGAAATTCTTGACATCAATCAAAATTCCACATTATGGGTCTGGCGCTCGGCCAGATTTCAGCAGGTTTCCGTTTCTGCTTTCTCTATAATTGTACTTACGATTTATTGCAGGTGTAAGATATCTCTCTTGGATCTCTAACTATCTGATTTGAGGGCACAAGCAGGTAGCAAGGAGCCTAATTAGTATCTGTTGTGTTAGTCCGCAAGAGATCAGAGCTGAAAACTGGGTTAGCCTAGTGTGCAGTGAGAAATTTAGATTAATGCTATCTTTGACGTATTTGTAATGGATATGAGGTGCTTGGTGAGGAGCATTTGTCTATGACCAAAATGGGTTTATGCACTGGATTTGTGAGGCGGTGTGTTGGAGAGATGAGGGGAGAAGACAGTTTCATGATAATTATCCATAAATACCTTCAGAAGAGCAGTGATTGAAAGCCATTGAGGCAGAATGGATCCAACTTCTGCCACCATGAAGCCCCCAATGTGGTGGCATTCCCCTATATCATCCAGGCGGCTGACTCTGCTGCTCTGTGGAAGATGAACTAAACTGGCCCCAAGATCTCCAGGGCTTGGTAAGAAAGTGCAAGCGGGGTCTGGGAGGCTCCTCTCTGCATTTACAGCAATAATTTGCTTTAGCGAGTAGTGAAGAGTCAAACTGGAGGAGTCGTGATGTGCATATGGGGTGTTTTGTTGTGAAATAATCGTCTTGCCTCTGAAGGTTTCTTTCACTTGTTCTGAGTTGGGAGCACTAGGGCACATTTGCAGAAGTGATCACTACAGAAAAAACACAAGACAAACATTATGTGCCACAATCTGAGAAGGGAGCAGACATATCCCACGCCTTAAAAAAATAACTATTGGAAGGTGAGTGATATGTCTTCATAACAAACCAGTTTGGAAAACAAGCATTGTCTTGACAGCTAGAAGGCTTTTGATGTCTTTGCAATACCATGTGCTTGCAAATATGAGCTTTGCTATCTGCAGATACAATAAAAGGACACGAGAGAGAGCGCCACAGAAGGTGATGTATATATACATTATTCCTGGACACACAATTTTTAAATATAGATTTTTTTCAATTATACTGTTCCTTTGAAATTGATGATGATCTAACATTTCTTTTAGCATTTAATATGTAGTGGCCTTCTCATTCATTAAATTCCACGAACATACCAGAAAATATAAAATTTTATCCAGTAAATGGCTTCTGCTCCCTGCCAGAACCTGTGTGGAGCGTCCAATACTTAAATCTGAAATCCAATTATCTCTGCATAGAACTTGGGAAGATTATGCTTGAAGACAACCAGGGATGACTTTCTGTTTAGCTTTAATAAGGAATTAAATTGATTTTTGTATGAAAAGAAGTAGATCTTGGTTGATGTAGTCTGCCTTCAGCTGCAGTATCAATAAATGGTAGGTCAAGAAAATAAATCAACATTAAGAGCACAAAATAAATCCACTCCATTAATGAAATCATTTCTTCCCATCGTTCTTCCATTTTAGGTTTGCAACCCTAGCATTTCGACTTCTCTCAAAGCACAGCCTCTCGGCAAGTTGGCAGGCTTCAGCAGTCTGACCAGTTCTCCAGCTCGCCGCGCATGAGTGTCGACATTCATGTTCAGTTACTGAATGCAGAATTGAGAGCCTTAATCGTCAGGAAAGGTGACGGGTGGGGAGCATCTGCGCTCAGAGCAAGGTGCAAATGACCTTAGCATAAGAGAGGGGAAAGCTGAATGCCATGTTCTGTGCTGCGCCTGTCATCCTGAGCGTTCGTTTGGAGGAGTGGGCAGAGCTGCACGCTCTACTTGCAATGGTGCAACGGCGTCTTGGACACTTGGGTTGCTTCAGATGCCTTATTTCGCATCTGGGTCTTCCATCTGCAGCATGACAAGAGCAGCAGGCAGGGTTTGGTCTCTGTCTGTGAAGTGTTGCATTTCTTGAGACAATACCCGCTCCAAGGCCAGGCCTCTTGCTCTGAGCATGCCCCCAGGGGAGCACGTGTGCTGGGATTTCTGGCCTGTGGAGCCACGGGGTTGGTACCGTCCCCCTGCCATGCGTGTTTCCCTTCTGGAAGAGGATGCTTGGCGCGTACATTCTTGTACGTTCCTACAAAGACAAAATCAGCCAAGCAGGGGCTTGCTGACATCTGTTTCTCTGCAATAATCCTATGCTACATACTAATAAAACCCACCATGCTTCAAATCCACCAGGAGAAATGCTGCTTATTACTGCAGACAAATGCACTTCCTTCCCGTTCACTGTTTTCCTCCAAAAAACTTGAAGTATTTGAAAGAAACTCTGTTCATCAGCTTGTCTGGAAAGAGATTGATTTGCATCTGTTAGCTTCATAGTAATGTAGCAGAACAGGACTGCTGTGCGGCAAGATTTATACTCAGGTCTGTGCTTAAGATAATAGAGTTAGCACGGAGCAACATTTTTGATATGTTGCATTAGTTAAACATGTGCAGATGTACAAGCAATAATTAATTACCTAAGAACGTGTTTGCTGATTGAAGCAAGGGAAGTTAAACATACAAATCTCATTAGCAAGAGCTGAGTGAATAATTCAGACCGAATAATTTACTTGACCATTTCTTATCTTTTTTCCCCATTCAAAAATTCTCTTTGAAGAGATCAGAGCTTAAGTGTGCTAATTAATTTAAAATCACAGAGTAGTTCTTAGGGCCTTGTTGCAAGTTACACTTAAGATGTGTGAACTGCACTTAAAATGCAAGTGTTTGTGCCTTCAAGTAGTGAAGCATGTGTTAAGTGCAATCATGCCTTAACAAAGTTAAGACTTTTTGGGGAGGAGCATTTCCAGTTCCTAGTAAGTATTAGGTGTTCGGTTATCATCTGACTGCTCCACGGAGATACCCACTTAGCTTGCTGGTTGTCGGTCCCAGCCCAGGCACTACACTGACACGTGTCTTGCACTGGCCCCAGTGAGGTCCTGCACTGTTGCACGTAACACATCTTCCCTTTCCTTGCACGCTACACCTGGAGATTGTAGTAAGCGTTACCAAGAAACTGCTCAGAACATGTCCTAACTTTTATGTGGCATGATAACGCTTACTACGATTGAAATAAAAAATGTGCTGGGTGTCCCAGCTAACAGAGCCTGGGGCATGTATGGGCTTCTTTGGAGGATCACTTGGCAGATCAGGGTTCACGCTGCTGTGCCTGGCTGCCTTAGGAGTACGGAGTTACTCTCCTCCAGCTAGGGGACTCTTTAAGTCCTATCACTGTGAGCTCCCCTTGGGGGAGTTGCAATACATCTATGCAACTTGGGGTGAGTCTACACATGCATTAATGTGCCTTTTCTAACGGATACTAAATTTAGTGCCTCCAACGTGAGGTATGAAATTAATGAGCATCAGGCTGCATTAATGTGCAGTAGTGTATTTGCATTTTTTTTTAGTGATGCTTAATGTGCAGTAGACTATTTTACTGTGCTTTAGCGTAATGTCATTTTTTTACATGACACCTTCATGCGCAGTAAAATAGCCTACTGTGCTTGTAGACGTGCCCCGAGAGTCTTGGTGCACTTTCCTGATGGCAATCTTGTGCACTGGAAGCTGGAAACCTTAATATCCATATGCTGTCCATGTGCCTGCCTGCATGCAGTCCACACTGCCACACGCTGCAAACCTTAGGGTGCCCTTGCATACTCCCCATCTGAGACCTGGGTCCAGGGTTTTAAGCTAGGACTCTGGTCTGGGACAGAAGGGTTAATGGATAGGGCAAAGCTCTTGTTTCTTTTCTCTTTTCCTTTGAAGGCTACTGTTATAGTCCCAAGGGGGGCATGCAAGCCAACTGGAGAGGAGAGGGTTAGATAGTGAGCTGACTAAAGAACTGCAAGCAGAGGGCAAATCAATCCATGGATCCATTTCACAGGTTGCAGGTGGGCTTCCACAGAGGTCTGCTTAGGGTGAGTGCTGCTGAACACTGCTTATGGATGATTTGGAGACTGGAGCCAAGAGCTCCCTGATCAGATTGGCATGTGGAGACAGTAGTTTTACTTGAGATGGGCAAGCAGGGCATGCTTTGGGTCCTGATATGATAGAGGGGGGTGCAAGAGCAGTGGCTGGCCAGGCTGGCCACTACCACTGCCACCCAGGGTGCAGAGATTTCCCTGATGTGCATCTGGGGAGGGCTTGCAAATCCCTTGAAGGATAGCAGTGCGATTCACCATCGGAGACTGGGGGCAGGTACGGACAATAACGTGCAGTTCACAAAGACATATGTTATGTGCTACAGGTGGGTAAAAAAACCCAAATGTGCACACAGACCTGGGGATAATGGCGAGAAGGATCGGGAGGTTATGGTGCATTAACAAATGCAGTCTTGCAAAGAAAGCAAATGCAGACACTTCCTTGCGGGCTGGCTGTGCCCTGAGGGGCCTCCTTAACCGGTCCCTTAAATGTAGACGTGGTCTTTAAATGGGCTGGTGAGCTTGCTGCCTCACAGGCTGGCTTTACCCTGAGGGCCTCTTCATCTGGTCCTTTGGACACAAACGCAGCCTTTGCTCCCACAAAACAAACACATGAGTGCACTCATGTCCCCTCTCCAGGTTGCAGAAAAGGCCCTTTCGTTCTGACCCTTTCCTGCGGGGGCTTTCCCCGTGTAGCTGGGCTGCTGCAACAGGGCTGTCTGCTCCCTCTTAAAAGGCCAGACCACCATGACACATGGCTGTACAAAGGAAGGTGGAGAAAAGAAGATGAATGGGTGGTATGATAGCACTTTTCAAACCTGTTCTGCTTTGCCACAGAGGAAAGGACAAAAGGGGTTTACATGGCAGCAGAACAGTTGGATTCAATCTCAGGAAAAGCTTCCTCATGAAGGGACTGTAGACACTGGGGGAAGCTGCTTAGGGGAGTTGTGACATCTTCACGAGAGGTTTTCAAGAAGAGGCACCATGGGCATCTGTCTGGGATGGCTTAGGAAGAAAATTTAGGCAGTGTTGGACAAGGTGGCCCTGGGGTATCCTTCCAGCCATGTGGCTCTTTAAGCAGCTGGATCTTGTTAGGCTTAGAAAAAGAGAGCGAGCACGTGATTTGATGCCAGAAGATCAAAATATCTCCAGGCAAAATGGGCTGTGGGTGGAAGGAGCTGTCTGCAATGACTGTGAGTGAAGGAGGGATAAGAGGCTCTTGTATTGTTGGAAACCTGAGCAAATTTAGGCATGCTGGATCTAGGGTTGTTTCGACTCTCATGTCATAGGGAGGTAGAGACATGTTGTCCTGAGTCTGGAACACGTGATTTTGGGGCTTTCATTTTGCTCTTCCTCTGGAAAGACGAATGCTAGGGTTTCTTATGGCTAAAGGACCCAGAGTCTGTCTGACATCTACAGACAGCTGTGTCTCAGATAAAGGGGAGGAGGAAGAACCGTATGGATGTCCAACTTCTAAGTGACTTGGGGGCTGCACGCCCTGCAGGCTGCATCAGCATAAGCCTCGGGCCCTTGGGTGTGCAGGCAATTCCTCCCACGTGGTATCATGAGCACTTGGGCATTGTAGACCCACCTGCAGCTTCCCGGCCACAGACTCCTCCTCACTGCACTGCACTGCACTGAGCAGCTGCCCCGGGCGGTGGTCTCCCCCAGCGCCAGGCTGTGCCACGCTGCTCCACCCCATCCTGCCCCCACAAGAAGCAGAAGTCAGGAAGGGATGGGGAGCCCAGAGCCCCTCGCTGCTACCACAGCTGGACTAATGAGGCGAGCAGCATCTGGGTGGGGAACTCACCCCTCCTGGGCTGTGTGGGGCTTGTCTGGACATCCCTGATACCAATGGCACTTTTTCACTGGGGAGTCAGTGATGCCAGGACTTCGGGAGCTGTGGTTGCTCTGGTTTGTGTGTTCTGGCTGCGTGGATTGTGGGCCTCCAAGAAGGGGCAGAGCAGGGGTGGTATCTGCAATATTAAATAGGGCCCTACTTCTTTAGATGTATAGTTTCATAGTTCCTAGGGTCAGAAGGGACCTGAACAGATCATCAAGTCCGACCCCCTGCCCTGGGCAGGAATGAGTGCTGGGATCATAATACCCCAGCCAGATATCTATCTATCTATCTATCTATCTATCTATCTATCTATCTATCTATCTATCTATTATCTGAGAGAGAGTGGGCTGTGAGCATCCCAAAGGATTTATCTGCCATCCCTATGCTATTCCCAGAGTCTGAAATGCTCCAGTTGAAACGTCACGTTCATTAGCATCAGAGCACAGCAGCAATCTTAGGTTAAAATTAACAACTCCCTCCCTGTCCCCCACCCCCTAGTTTATCTCCTTTTTCCCTTTAAAAAGTGTGCAGCCAACTAGCTTTCACCTTGTGTCACAGGAGATCAGAGTTTGTGAGTTCCTCAACTCCCCGGCATCTGGGAATTGCACCCATTTTACTGAATCCAGAGCTTGTCCCACAGACCAGTGGCTGGATTCTTAATGTATAGGATCATGGTTGTATATGATTAAAACTTGTCTTAAAGCTTGGGAACAACCCTTTGATGTCTTTATAAACTGAATGAAATTAAATATTAAGTCATAGAAACAAAATCCCTAATGCACAAGTATGTCAAATGATACAGCAGACTCTGTTTTGTAATTGTGGAGAGGTTAAATTGTGAATTCTTAAATATGCCCTTTGTAACTGCAAAGCTATTTTCTAGGGGCTCGGACCCATCTGGACAAATATGAAAAGGGTGGAGGATTTAAGGCAAAGTCAGCCTGGAAATACTTTTACTGCAATTTTTTTGTTCAATCTGGATCAATTTTGGTGTAAAATAGACTGGCTTGGCTATCTGGCCAAAGGCTGAGATTCGAACAGTGCCTGGCTCTGCAAATGGTGCAGCATTGAAGAAGGTAATTTTTTTCTGAATTTTGTTTATGCTTTGAATTGCCCTTTCTCCAAACAGCAGGGAAGTCTCCAGTCGCATAAAACCAGTGTTTTTACTTGTGACTGAAGCATCTATTCAAGCCTCAACTGTATTTCTCATTCTCTGTTCTTGTTCTTTTAGCAGCTGGGGGGTGGACTGCGTGCGTGCCTGTGTGTGCTGGGGGGCAGGCTTGTATTGTTTTGTTTTAAATTCTCCAGCAAGCTTATCCTTTTTAACTATTGCAAAATCCTAGCACAGTCCTTATCTTGACGGATTTCCAGGGGTTCAGGGAGAGGAGAAATATATACCTTTTCTGCTCCTGTTTCTCTCGACTTGGTTGGTCTCATGGAAGTCCTGTGTCCGGGCCCCAGATCCATCAGCCAGGATCCAAAGGCAGGATCTAATTTTTGTTCCAGACTATTTTTCATGGGAGAACTGTGTTAAAAAATGTGTGTTCAACACTGGCTGAGACCTGATGGATAAATAAAAAGCTGTCCTAATTCATAATAAAACTCATGTGATGTATAGGAAGGGGTTAAGTATGGCAACGGTCCCAAGTATAATAGACACTAGCTCCTCAGAGAGCTGATTTTCAGGGCTGAGGCTTAGATGCACCTAAAACTGCAGTTCTGTAAGTAATGTTTCAGGAGTAGTTTGTACTTGAACCTCAAAGCAGTCTGAAGTGCTGTACTGGCAGCCAGATACGGGACTTTCATTCATAAGATGCTGCTTTCTAGTTTACTTGAAGCTGGGTTGCACTGGAGAGAGGAAGGCTCTATACTTTGGTAAGTCTCAGGGCTTTGGAAATCTGTAGCTTGCATGAGCAGCTGCTCTTCCTTTATTAAGAGCTTGCACAGCACTGCAGCTTCATAGGGGACTTATGGTTGGAGACACCATCAACATTACTGTAACTCCCACAGCAGCGGCTGCAAACCCTGCATTATGCTTTTCTGCGTGTCTTGACACCAAGGGCATCACCAACGGGTAGTGGGTAGCGGGTCAGCCTGTTATGCTATCACTGCTGTGAAAGAAACCAGTCTGAGCACCCATCTGAGTCATGTGGCTTCGTTGTGTCTCGTGGCTCTAATGCACGGAGCAGTCCGAGGAGAGAGGTAATTGCATTCAATTACAATTACGATTGGTGCCACAGAAACCAGTTAAGTTTATGATTTGATTTGATAGATCGTTAATGAAAGAAAAAGAAAAAACCCAAAAACCTGGGTGAAGAACTATTTGCATTTGTGTTGTCTGCATGGGGGAGATGAGTAATTCGCACCTGCTCCGGCTGGGTGCATGAGCCAGCCTTCGCCTTCTCTAGCCAGGGTTTCTGGAGACTGGAGGAGTCCAGTGGCGGAGCCAGCCCTGATCATGGCCCTTTTTAATGCCGGTGTGCAGTTCAGTAATGCCAAGGGCAGACCCTTTTGCAGTGGGAATTGCCTTTTCATTGAGCAAGAACGGAGACAGTCTGAGAAGTTTTATGCAGTTCTGGGTCAACGCCGCTGCCCGTGCTGTCCTCCCCATGCTGCTGGCCCCTTCCTTCCTTCCCTCGTCCTCAGCCACCTGCTTTTCTCTTTTGGTCGTGGCATTACCCGCAGTTAATGTGGTCAAGACTCCAGCGTAGTGTAGGCACGTCCTCAGACCCTGGTGCCTGCAGCTTGCTGGTGCACCCAATCCAGATTTAAACTAGATTACCTGGGGCTGCTGTACCTGTTAGTCTGGAATTGCTGCTGGGGCCATGAAAACTGTCTCAACTTCTGATGGGACTTTGTCGTTGGCAATCCCTCAATTCCAGGATGATCCCTACCATGGCTCATCGATGGGTCTCGAGCTGACTTTAGAGTCCAATCCTTGAGCCACAGACCCATCCGCAGACATTACAGGTCTTCCTGCAGGGACGAGCCAGCTGCAGGCTGGGATGCCTCTGCTTTTCCTTCCTTTGCCCTCTCGACTCTGCTTCAAGGTCAAGAGGCTTTATCTCGAAACGAGCGGCTGCTTGGGTGAGGTTGTGGCACCCTTGGAGTCGGCCAGCAGCCAGCTCCTCCCAAATCTTAATGATGGCATCTGGTTTCTTGAGGTCTGCCTTCGGTGCATCCTTGTAGCATTTCCTCTAGCCACATGAGATCTCAGGCCATTATTAAGGTGGGAGTAGACGGGGAGACTGGTCCTCATGGGGAACGAGCGCAATGAATAGCCTTGCAGCCAAGCAGGCAGCCTACCCCGCAACAAGCCAGCGTGCACGAATCCCCTGACATGCAGCAGGAAGAAAGCCCAAGACAAACTTGACACTGCGCCCATGCCACTGAGACGATGCAGCCCTAATGCCCGTGGTCCGGCGGAGTCGGCCTGGAGTCTCCGGCCCCATCTCTCTTGCGCTGAGCTGCGGGCAAAGCTTGTTGTCTCGTGCCAGGCGATCTCGTTCCTGGCTTTTTAGCTCTGGGTCATTAAGCTTTCACATCTGGTTGGCTGTGATTCTGTTACCTTTGGCAGGGTGTCCCGTCTTCGGGTAGAGAGCCTCATCCAGCTGTGGAGGGGGAATGCCGTACCCACGTCTCACTTCTGCTGGGCTTAATGAATAGTTCAGATGAGGCAAGGGGAGGTTGGGACCATGCAATCCCCCCGCCACCCCTTCCTCTCAAATCCAGTCTGGAGTTGCACAAGGAGGCTCCGACAACAGCAATGAGATCGGAGTGGGACGGGGCTTTCTGAAACGATACTGCGCTGCTCGGCATCATTGTCTGGGGCCTGCCATGTCCTGGACACCTCGAAGGAGAAGATGAGCGCGTGACTTCCTTTTTGCTCGATGTAACTCAAGTTCCCTAGCTGAAGCCGAACTGCCCTTATCCAAGGGAATGCACGAGTGAGCTGTAAGAAGGAGAGGTAAATTGGATATGCTGTTAAAATGAATCCATGTCCATGGCCACTTGGCTGTAAAATTACCAAGCAAATATCTCTTTACATAGTGAGAGGTGAGTGCATTTCTCCATTTGCTGTGCTCACTGGAGGCAGCTTAACGGTACTTCCCTCGTTTCCTGCTTTAGTCATGATGGGGTTACTAGTTTCTGGAATTAGCATTTTGTTTCCCAGATGGCCCCTAGCCCACTCTCCATCATTATTATTCTGCAGCTAGGAACATTACACGGCACTGCTCGGGCTCAGAGGATTCAAGGCTAAAGCACATAAAATTACTTTCCAGTGACACTCGGTGTTCGGATTTGTATTCGCGTGCCCGTCAATCACCATTTAGACTTCTGCGCTTACTGTGCCGACTGACTTGGAGTACATCATCCTTCATCATTCCTGTGTATTGGTAGTCAGGAGATTTTTGACTACTTTGTTTCCTGCAAATTAACCAAAGATACATGGTAGGTGCATTAGCATTTCTGAGTTTATCTTTGAGATCATTATTTCTCAGGTGGTGTACTGACGGTGGGTGAAAGGGACTGGTATCAGAGACTCTGGATAACAAGGGAGTTGTTTAATGACTTGGTTAAACAACCTTCATGGTTTTTTTTTCCTCCTCCATAAAGAGCCGGGTACATGCCAAAGGACTAAGAAAAAGCTAATGTGGTACAAATATTTATAAAAATAAAAATGAAATAGCTTGGCAATGACTGTCTGGGAAATCAAATTTCCATGCCTATATAAAATGATGGAACAAATGAGAGGAAAACGTACACTGATTAAGGACACGTGGAAAATAAGCAGAATGAGTTCAGGAAAGAAGAAACCAGGCCAAACAAATCTGACCATTTTATTGATTTGTTTACATATTTATTTTCAAAAGCAGGATGGCACGCGTCATGAGGTGCCTGAAACTGTCTCAGCTTTCTGTAAGTAACTGGATGTGCCCTTAATAGCACTGGAAGGCACTGGGATGACACTAGCTTTTATACAAGTGTAAGTCCGAAGAATCAACTCCAGGGGAGCCAGACAAAGCATCCCATGAAGTCTGGGGTTTCTGTACCTCGCTCACACTACCTCCACGGTGGTGGTGGAAAATACCTGTCTCTTCCCACCTCCCTGCTGATATTGATGTCTATGCAGGCTGTCGTCCTTATGATCGTTGTTGTGTGGACCAACATGGCTATTAATATACAACACAATCAAACTTCAACTCGCTGACATAACCTGGGCCACATTAAAATAATGACGACATATGTATCTATCTGTCTATCTATAAATATACCTATTACAACATGGGAGGTGCAAGTTTTTCCCCCGCTTTATGCACCCTTGTGGCAGAAACTATTTACCGTTCCCCTAGGGTGGCAACCCTGAGACCCCCCCAGGGGCAGGAGGCTCCTAGTCCTTCGTCAGCCCTAGATGGGTCCACTTGGTCCCTGATCCTGTCGGACTCCCTTTTCAGGACCTCCTCCCCTGGGGAGGGGGCCCTGTTCCCTGGGTACACACGGATCCAGGGAGCAGGCTGGGAGGGGGCCCCAGAGCCACGGGTGCCTTGCCGGGGCTGCCTGGGGCCCTGCCCTCTGTCCTCCATTGGGGCTTAAGCTGCCTTGTGCAGGTCCGGACACCCAGGATTTGCCTTCTGCCTTCTGTTGGGGCTCGGCACACCTCATGCGGGTCCTGAAACCCAGACCTGGACTGCTGGAGCTCCACCATGCCCTGCCGGTGCCTCCCAGATGCCTGGCACCACGCGAGGGAGGGGGTTGCAAACCCGAGCAACACGGCGCCACTCCCAGGGTTTGGCACGCAGCACACCACTGCATGCACTGAGTCCTCGGCCACACGCCAAGGGTAGCAGACCCAAGCTGCCCCACTCACCGCTTTCTGCACCGAGTATCCCGGGACCCAAGCTGCCTCCTGCAGCTCTCAGGGTCGTCCCCGTGCACCGGGCTGTGCACTGTGCAGGGGCCCAGCAGGAACTCCCTGCTCCCAGGGCCAAGGCTCCGGTGGTGGCTCCTTCAGCGGCGTCTTCAGGAGCCTAGGGCAGCTCTCCCCAGCTTTTATCGGCTCCGCTTTCCGAGTCCCTTGCCGCATCTGCCCTGCACGCTGAGCATGCGCTCCTTTTATACACTTTGGGGCTCTGCCCCTAAAGTCCAGCTGACTTGCCATGCTGCAGTCCGCAATCAGGTCGGGGAGCTCCTCTCCCTCTCCCTTCGGGAAAGGGGCGGGGCCTGCTTCTCCTAGCTTCTTCCTGATTGGTGGATTGGCTCCACCAATTGGAAGTAAGGATTCTTGAGCTCCAGGACACGTTGGAGCTCAGTCGGGTAAGTCTGTCACACTAGGAATATCTGTACTCTTTTGTATGTCTTCTATGGGAAGCTGCGGTAAATTCTGATTATCGCGTCGCTGCAACCAGTGTGTTGAAAGCTGGTTCTCTCTCATCAGAGAAGCAAACCTAAATGTCAAAAGAGGAATTTCTCATCAACTTCCCTACTCGAATATAGCAACATATCAGAAGTAGTTTGCAATGGGCATATCGCTGCTGGTATATGGCAAGACTAGATCTGGCCATCGCACTTCCAATTTCTGCCCAACCCTTTGGATCAACATTTTTTATAAAATTTGACCAATTTTACATTCTCATTTGTTTCTTCTGAGGGTTATAAACTTTATAGGTGAAGATTTTTGGTCTAGCAACCAGGACTGAGGAATGTGAACATCCTTTTGTATGTGCTGTCCTGTAAATTGTTTAGCTTCTTCGTATGGTCTGTCTTAATGCTCTTTACAGTGATTCAGTGCAACGTCCCAAGAACTGCATTGCATGTGGATCAATAAGACAGTAGCATGACCATATCCTTCTAAAGAAATTATAAATAGGGCTAACTCTTAAAATCCTGGGCTGGGAGGGACCTCAGGAGGTCACATCTAGTCCAACCTCCAGCTCAAAGCAAGACCAGCCCCAACTACATCATCCCAGTGTCATCCCATCTTGAAAACAAGATGGACCCTGCTTTATGGTCACTGCCAGAGTCTTCATAAGGCTGAATTTTGTGTCAGTGTTCACTTTTGCCATATCTGAGACAAAAGCAAAACTCCAAAAGCTTAATGCAGGTGGGTGAGGGAGGTAGACAAAGGACCAGAGAAAACCTCTGCCCCAGATTTCTCAGACAATGAGCATACATGAAATTACACTTCCAGCAGATGTATTAATCAATTATACCAACGTGAAGGTGTCTGGTATGATTGGAGAGTAGCATGGGCTCTATAAGTACTTCAGAAAGAAGTGGGTAGGGGTTCAGGACTGATCCGGGCAGCTGCAGATCTGCTAGTTTGGCATCGATAGGACACAAAGCTTTTAGACTACAAAGTGAAAGAAGGAACAATTGGAGCTGTGGTAAATGCAAAATGGCTTTACAAAGGAGTAGTAGTGTGCACCAGACTAACCTAGTAATTTATTGATTTATTTATTATAAATGATTTTTCTAGGCCAGGGATATAGAGCAATCTAGCTGGACTTGAGTTAAAAAAAAGCATATGGTGCCCACATGAGAAGAGAAGATGAGGAAGGGTTGTGTTGAAGGGAATTATCAGGCTGAAGGCTACCCATGGATTTCCTCAAGGATCAGTTTTAGGATGGAGCTTGATAATGTTAAGAAAGTTTCTGTGCTCTGGTTACTTGCTGTAGTAGTGACCTAGCTTTTTGCATAATATTTAACTCCATATCAGATACTTTTCTTCTAAAGCTTAATATTTTCGTTCAACGAATGCAGGAATTGATTGGTAAATTCTGCAGCTTGCATTATGCAGGAGGGCACAGTAGATTTTAAAGTTCCCTTCTGGCCTATGAAAAGGTACTAATTATGCACTTGAAAATACCTATCTCTTCCCACTTCCCTGATGATTTTGTACTCATTCCAGTACGTTTAATTGTGAACTAGAGGTAGTTGACCCTTTTTGAATTTCAATGAAAACGCAAAACAATTCAGCACGATTTTGACTTTTTATTTTGTGCTATTTTCGACATTTGCACTTCAGCTTGAAAAAAATTTCTCACATTTGCAAATGCTGCTGTGCTTTTCTACAATTAAAATGGTTAATATCTGGATACCAAATTTGATGGGCACTTTATAAATGCCCAAATATCTACCAACTGATGGTGGATTGTTTAAGGTCTATTATTTTTAAAAGTGTGCAGTTGAGTGGGCTCTGCCTGACTTGCTGTGCTTCACCAGGTGTTTCTCCCATTTATTATAGTCTGCTTAAAATATAAGTCTTGAAATTCAGATGTGTATATAATGAGAATGATATACAGTTGTACTTCAGATTGAATGCAGCCATCTGTCAAAAACAAAAGCTAAATTCTGGGTAATAAAAGCCACCAAATGATTGATATCTTACATTAAAGGGAGAGCTGAAAAAAGCAATTTTGTTTATGGGCAAACCTGTGTTTGGCACATTTTTCATGTCACATAAAGATGGAAATCTCACCTCATGGCTGTAGATTATGGTTATATTTCAGCCTCTGTAATTGTGGAAGGATGTGCATGTGTTTATATATAAAAAAGAGATAATTCCTCACCTATCGTTGATAACAATGAGCTAATTTCAGCACATTTCTTTTTTGTTGCCTCCCAGAGGCACAGTATTTCTTATTTGCTTTCTCCAGTATATCTACTGAATCACATTTTTTTCTCTTAATTTGATTGATGGGTGCAACTTTTTTGGCAGTTTCAGTCTGAGAATTGTCCAGTGGTTTGATTTGATAACAAGCAACGGTAAAAATAACAGAGGTTGGTTTGCAGATGAGTGGAGCGTGGAGGAACGAGGCACCAGCATGGGGGGTACTCAGTGCGTATCTCCTCTGTACAGGGAGAACAGGAGCAGCTCTGTAAGCTGTTTCGAAGGCGCACCACTCTTCTGCTGGAAGTGTTTAGAAGTTTAACTTTCATAGAATCACAGAAAATGAAAGTTGGAAGGGACCTCAGGAGGCTCAAAGCTTACTCCAAGCTGGACCAGCCCCATCTAGATCATCCCAGACAAGGCTTTGTCTAGCCAGGTCTGAAAAAAACTCCTTGGATGGAGATCTCATCACTGCTCTGGGGAGCCTGTTCCAGGGGTTCAACACCCTCCTAGTGAGTTTTTCCTAATATCCAACCTCAACTTCCCTTGCTGCAGCTTGAGCCCATTGCTCCTTGTCCTGCATCTGCTCCCACTGAGACCAGTCCAGCTCCATCCTCTTTGCAGCCCCCCTGCAGGGAGGTGAAGGCTGCTGTTCAATCCCCCTCGGTCTTCCCTTCTGCAGACTAAATCAGCCCATTCCCTTCAGTCTCTCCTCACCAGTCCTGTCCCCCAGTCCCCAAGCATTTTCATTGCCCTCCGCTGGACTCTCTCCAACATGTCCACATCCTTTCTGTCATGGGGCCCACAGCTGGACACAGGACTCCAGATGTGGCCTCCCCAGTGCTGAATAGGGGGAAGAATCACTGCCCTCGATCTGCTGCGACGCTCCTCCCAATGCAGCCCAGGATGCCGGTCGCCTTCCTCTCAACAAGGGTGCACTGCTGGATCCTGTTTGGCTACCTGTAACCCCCAGGCCCTTGTCTGCAGAGCTGCTGCCCAGCCAGTTGCCCCCAGCCTGCACCGGTGCATGGGATTGCTTCTTCCTAAGTGCAGGACTTTGCACCTGTGCTTGTTGAACCTCATGAGGTTTCTTTAGACCCAATCCTACAATGAGTCCAGGGGTCTCTGGGCACATCTACACATACGCCTGACTACAGTTGTTACTGCACAGTCCTGGCACTTCTGACCCTGTGCAATAGCATCGGCATCATGGTTCATTCCCATCCATGCTATGCCTCTGTTTCAATGAGCTATGTCGCCGTAGCTGGTTGCTACTGTGATGTAGCATCTTGTGTAGACGCACCCTATGAATCCTAGGCTGACCCTCCAGCATATCCATGACACCCCAGCTGGGAACACTTGGGTCACTTTTGACGTTCAGAAGAAGGACCTAGGCTCTGGAGCTGCAGCTGTAACCAGTGTGAACCCTTTGCAGGTTGCACATGGGGAGCAAGATTTGCACGGACAGTGGGTCACACATCCTGTGGTTCTGGCAGGCCTGTGTGTAAGGCACAGTGAAGGAGAGAGGCTCCTCCAAGGAAGATCCTTGTTCCAAGGCTTAAATCAAAGACCTGCATCACCTAGCCTTTGCTCGCTGCCTTCTGAGACTTCCTGACCCTCAGAGGATGCTGCTGAAGCTTGTAGAGACCTGGGCAGTAAAATCTACCATCCAGCTCCATCAGTCACCCTCCATCATCACGAACTCCTAGATATTCCTTCAATTCCTCCATGGAAGACCAGGCCAGTGGCTTCAGTGCCAACTCCCATCCAGACATTGAGCTTTGCTGCTCTGGCTGTCCCCAGCTGGGGTTAATTGCCATCTTGGACCCTGTTCCTGCCCTACAACTTGACACGAGTGTCTTCTCAGGTGGCCGCCGTCTGCGATGACACTGGTCGAGCTCAGGTTGGTTTGGAAGTGAAGCTGTTGGCCCTTTCAGTGAATGATCTGTCTTCTTCTGACTCCGTCTATGTGCCCGTCTTTGGGTCCGGCTTCAGATCCAGCTCTTTGGGCATCACTTGTAGAGATTGGTTTGTTGCAATGTGGTTCTGCTTGGTTTGTGGATGTGGACTTTACAGGGGGACAAGACAGGCCCCCTACCCTGTCTTCGTAGACCTCCTGGGCTCCAGAAACTGGTTCTAGGGACTTTACCCAGCTTTCCTGAAAAGACAAAGTCTTCCACATTTATTGGGGCTAGATTAGGCTCCCTGGAGAAGAGCGCCTCGGCTGTGACTCCATGCCAGTCCGTGTTCAAGAGGACTCTGGACCCAGGTCCCAGGCTGGTGACTAACAGGGGAGTAATTCGTTGTCCTGAAGAGGCTCTTGCCCTGCCCTCCTCCTTCCAGATGGGTGATTGTCCAAGAGTTTCAGGACCTGATGCAGCGTGTAGCTCAGGCCCTTTTTCGAGAGGAAATCCAGGAGTTTGCTCACGGAGGTTCATGCAAGTAGCCACAACTATTGACGACACACTGATGGGCCCTGCAGACTGTCCCTGTTACTGATATTGGCAGGGTGAGAGCTTGGAGCTCACTCTGTCCCTTTGCCCACTCCTACACGATGGTCGATGCTGTATTTGATAAGGTGGTTTGGCGGTGCAGCGCCAGAGATAAAACATTGCTTTGGAGTCACCCAGAAGAAAGATGTGCACACGGACAATTACTTGAAGGAGGGAGGAAGTTACTTTGCATTTCTTTGAGGTGTATTGTCCATAGGTTCATCCGCATCCTGCCCTCTTTCACGTCTTCCTTGGCATCACATGCAATATAAGGCTCCGTGGTTTGGCGGAAGAAGAGGCAGGAAAGTCTGCACTACCCTTTACTCCGGTGGTGGGATGGGACTGCACTGTGGCCTGTGGGTCTGTTTAAGACAAAGCATTGCTGAGTGCTTGTCCTGGTACCTGCCCAAGCACAGTGAGGATGTGCCCAGGGGACAACCTGTCTTGAACTTCAGCGCCCAGTCAGTAACTTTGCTTTGCTGCCCTTCTTCCAAGGGACATTAAATGGATCCAGGCGACACGTTTCAGACATCTGTTGCTGAGGGAAACATGCAGAGAGGCTTGTACTTCTCACTTGCCCTGGTCTGTCTCGGTGCACCTGGTGCAACCCTGCCAGGCCTGGCACTTGATGAAGTCCCACAATAAACATCAGTTCTGCAGAACTGGAAGCTAGTTCTGCTCCGGGTTGTGTTCGGATGGCAGTGTTAGTTGCTTTTCTTCTGGCTTTGCATTGCTTTCTCCACTTCTTGTTAAAACAAAGCTCAGTTTTCATTAGCACTTCCTCCCAGGTAGTTTAGACCTAAATAATTTTCACGTATGTTCTTCATTAGCATTCATTCAAACCCAAATACTGAACGGTTCTCGTCACACCTTGCAGCGCTATCCCCAGGGGATTGCACATTTCTCCATCAACATTTCCCTAGTGCAGTAAATTGCAGCTTGTAATCAGAATAGTTGTGTCGAAATCCATTGACTTCTGACTGAAGGAACCTTTTTATATTTGTGTTATATTGGTCCTGAGTGCCTAGACTTCTTTTTTTTATGTGCATTTTTCTCTAGGTAATGACCTCATTTCTTTTCTCCATTGGGACCAGTTCTCCGCTCCTTGCTGCAGCGCAGTAAGTAATTCGCGGGGGGCTATCTGACCATAGTATTGAAGCCCGAGTGTAGGTGGTAGCAGTGACAGCACCATGTCCTTACCAACTCGGTAGAGGACCAGGACTGTCTTTTTTATGCTTGTCCAGAAACCTGGACCGAAAGGGTGAGATTGTCTTGTATGAGAGCCCATGGCAGGCACTCTGCCAGCCAAGACGCTTCTGGTAGGGATTGTAAGGCCTGCGGAGGAAGAGGTATATTTGATCATTGACCTCAGACTCCTTTCCCACTGTTAGCACACCCATTCCCCATCCCAGCTCGAATGAAACAAGCTACCCCAAGCCATCGGTATACCGTGTATTGTTCTTTAGTTCAACAAACACCGCACTTAGAAGTGAAAACCTACCTCTCCAGAAGGAAGAATGGCAAAGAATGAAGGTCAAAAAAGGATTTTAAAGATTTCATGATGCAACTTCTATTATACCATTAAGAGTCCTTAATATAGAAGAGGACATAACAGTTAGAGCTTAGGCCATCTGAAAGATCTATTAGAAATGGGGAAAGTTGCTTTATAGACACTAAAATCAGGAAGAGAAGTTAAATATGGCCCCCTTATTTATTCATTAAACCTATTCTGGTTCAGTTAGAAGCAGAGGGAAGTATCTTCTAGGGAGCGTCATGCCCCACTGCATTGCACGTCATTGCGGAGAAAGTACAGTCCCTGTAAAATTATGGGAGACTGAAAATAAGAATTTGAGGATGTAAACAGATTCAAAGGTAACACAGCTATTGCATACAATGGGATATCTGCAAAATTCTGCAATTAGTAAGTAGAAGAGATTTGACATTACTTTGCACTGAGTCTCACTTTGAATAATATTTGAATTGAAGGAGAAAAGCAAAATGGCTTTAGGCTTCCTTCATGTTGTCCTGGGGTGCTTGTACACATAGCAGGGGTTTAGCCCCCTAAATGGTGGGGTTTTAATTGTGATGATTAAAAACCCACATTTTAATATAGGGGTTTCTGTCACTGTTGTGGCAAGAGGCCCAATCCTTCCTTTTTTAATTAAAAAACAAAAAAAAGAAACCTGCCTACCTCTCCTGCAGTTGTGGGGTGAGCTGCCGGCAGGCCGAGTGGGGGGCCCTGGTCCTTTCCCCCCGCGGTAGTGGAGCCCCCCAGGGCTGCCAGGGCCGGTTGCTAGCAGGCTGGGGGCTGCCCTTGGCCCACTAGCAGCCCCCAGACACAGCACGTGGCCGGATCCAAGTCTTCCCCAAGCCTGCCCGGGGAGCAGCACCCCATGCACTGCCCTTGGCCCCGCCTGGGACCACCCGGGAGCGGGCTGGGGCCATGCGGGGAGCTGGCAGGAGTGCAGCTGGGTGTGCTGGTGGCTGGAGAAGGTGGTGGGGAAGGTGCATGGCATGCTGGAAGCCCAGGTGGGCTCGGGGAAGTTCAGGCTGGGGGCGCTTCCAGTACGCCATGCACCATCCCTGCTGTCTTCTCTAGCCACCAGCACACCCAGCCACCCTCTTGTTGCTCCCCTGCGCTGCCCCAGGGGCAAGCCAGCCCATTCCCAGGCACTCCCAGGTGGTGGGAAGGCAGTGGGAACCATGCACATGGAGCTGGAGACCTCGGCAAGCTTGGGGAAGAGTTGGGTCCAGCAGGTGCTGCCTCCAAGATGGGGCAGTACATGGCCGGGGGTGCCACCACCCTGGAGGGAAGGACTGGGTCCCCTTGCAGCTCAGAGGCCATTTGGCCCAGCAGCAGCTTACCAGGAGAGGCAGGCAGGCTCCGCGGGGGAAAAAAAAAGGATCAGGCCCTTTGCTACTCCTGTCCCGCAGCTGGGGGATGAGCTGTCCAATTAAAGGCTGCAATATTACAAGTAGCTACACTGCAAACTAAACTACATGGGGATGTGATTTAGTTTGTAACATAACATTTTAATTGCAAAAAAACCCCATATGTATTAAGTGTGATGCAATTAAGCTACAAACAAGGCAGTTTTTGTCATGTGTACAAGCGTCCCTGGACTCTTAACTCAAGTGACATCTAGGATTAATTTATAATAGGAAGGCAGTGGGATAGTAACTCATTTGTTTGGAGAGCGTTTAAAATACATCACTAAGAATGAGAGAGGAGCAAAAGACAAACGTTTGCATCCAAAATGGACTTAAATTTAGTGTAAGATTTGGATACAAACATAAATTGGAGATGGGGGTTGGATTGGACGTGGTCAGAAAATCACTCCCTGTTGCTATAACTTGTGGCGTAATGAGCACTAGGAAACTATTTCCCCAACTACGTGTAGGGAAAGGTACAGCATTTACCCTCCTTCCTCCCCCAGTTCTGGGAGGCTCATATTGAAGGTCCTTGCTCTAGCTCATGTCCGCCTGTGCGCTCCATCCCCGCACAAATGCATGCTGCTCACAGGTGATACCTGCCATGGTGAGATGCTCAAATAACTGCAGCTGCATTTGGGTTTACGTAAACGGGACCAGTTGCACACGCTGCTGAGACACAAACCTGGCGTTTTCAACTTGTACAAGAGTCCAAAGTGAAACGGTCAACTAATTTTATGGAGACAAAATTGTAAACGTCCACAGAAGACTGTGCACTGGGTTCCTCATCTCGGACAGGACCGAGTGAAAAATCAAAGTGCTTGAGGCCCTCTATAAGTGTGGTGCCACTCTACCTTCCAGCACATTTGAGGTAGATGTTACTTAATTTGATTAAATTATGTCCTCCCCTGGAAAGGATTCTCTACCTTCTGTTATACTCCTCAAAAAGCTGGTTGGTCTGGAGTTTCCTGCAATGCGGGGCAGGATTTAGCCTCCACAGCTGTAACCAGAGCTTGTCAGAAGGATGTGTGCCTCCTTGGTGGAAAGGGGTGACTTCTTGGTGGAAAAAGAAAACTCAGAAGTGCAGTGTGTGATAGGGGACCCCTGTTCCTGCAAAGGGGAGAGCTGAGCAGGCTGGAGCCAGCAAAGCAGGCAGGGAACCGAGCTGCAAGAGCCGGCAGGTGCAACCAGCACCGTTAACGGGGTGCCAGGATCCAGCCCGCAGCGTAGGCAGCAGCGCCGATGGCACAGGTAGCAGCATCCAGGCCTCGTTAACAGTGAGCTGGAGCAGGGCTTGGGTGCATATAACCCTGGCGTAGGAGGCTGCCAGCTTGAGGAGCAGGCTGCAGCCTCCAGCCCAGCTGTGAGCAGTGACCCTGAGCCAGGTGAGAGAGATAAGCAGGGGTTGCAGGGAGGCACGAGGCTCTGAGCGAGCGACTTGGCAAAGGAGCTGGGCAGGATGGGGTCCGACAGAGATGGGAGTGGGAGAGGGAGGCGTGAGAGCCAGAAGCATCTCAGAAGGAGGGGTGAGACCCAGGAGCCGAGCTCCAAGGCAGGACTGAGGTTTTCAGCCGGAGGAATAGGACCGCGTCTGGGAAGGCTGGAGCCCAAATAGGGGTTTGAGGCCTGAGGGGCCGAGGGGACACCCACGAGGCATGGGGGTGCTATGGGTGTAGCCGGTGGCCATGATCACAGACCCTAAAGCATAGTTAGGGTATTGATAAGGCAGTGAAGCACCCCTGAAGAGGCAGGACTGAGTTTGGGGTGGAGAAGCTCTGGGGTGGGCACCAAGCCTTCCCCACGTATCACTAACGCCAAAGATGTTGCCGGTGGTGGGTGCCAGAGAGTGCGAGTGCCCCAGGGTCGGACTCTTCTCCCCGCGGCAGCCTTGGGGAGTCTGGGTGAAACTTCATGTCCTTGCGAAAAAATGTTCTGTTTCTTGGATGGATTTGTTCAACCAGCTCTTGTTAGCACATCAGCTCCACGCTTTGTCAACTTGATGCATCCGTGATGGGAGGCCTGAACTTCAGGGAGTGTTTCCTGACCACAGCAATGCGTAGGCTGCTTTTTCGCTTTACAAAGGCAGGGTCGTGCCCGTCTGCCCTCTTCTAAGGGGGCAGGACACGTGGGGCAATACTGACCTGTGTGAACACGGGCCCTATTCTTACTCGGTTTCATATTCTGTGAAGCAAAGGTGTTATGGGCTGCTTCTGTGTGGACATTACTCCATAATTTAAAATTGCAGATCCTGAATCTAGAGTGATATGAAGGAACTCAGCAGGTTTAAATAAGCATTTTTGGGTTTGACCTTAGTTCTCTCGTTGGCTTCTCTCTTTTTTTTTTTTTTGTTTTTGGGTGGGAGGGAGGATGCATGTTTTTAGAAGTGCATCTGTGTAATGCCACAATGATTAAGTCACTTCTGTGCTTTGGTTTGACACTGGTGACTTATTTGAATCCTACTAATGCAGGTTAAAAGGCACTTCTCTGGGATGGCTTGGAGAGGGATGATCCTGCCCTGAGCAGAGGGCTGGGCCAGATGACCTCTCGTGGTCCCTTCCAACCTTATTCTCCAAGCTTTCTACTCTAGTTTCTCGTTGGATGCCATCTTTCTGCCAGTGTCACTCAGTGCCATCTTAAGCTTCAATTCCTTCGTTCAAACGCGTCACCTAAATTTTTGAGCCTTGGGAAGATGATCTGGCAGGCTGACAGTGATGCAGGTTGAGGACATCACTAATGTTCAGACCCTAAGCCTTTTCTTTACGTATTGCTGGATGGATCTTCCTTTTTTTTCTTTTCCCTCCCTTCTTGCTCTGAAGATAGCTCTCTAAAGGTATAAATTCCAGGGGTATGAACAAAAAAGCACTGCGGCTTTTTTTTTTCTTTTTTTAACTGCAGTTATGCTCTTAATTATAGCTAATGGCATGATGAACATACTTTCATTGAAAGAGCTGCTGTGCTGAGGCTGACTGAACACGTTGTCCGACGATCACATAGCTAATCTCTAGGAAGAGGTTGCGTGGCTTCCTCAAATATTTGTGCCTCTATCATTTTGGGTGGCTTCCTAGGCACGTTTGCATCACCAGTGCCCACTGGTGGCTAAATGGCAACTATC
Source organism: Gavialis gangeticus (assembly GCF_001723915.1). Classification (NCBI taxonomy): domain Eukaryota; kingdom Metazoa; phylum Chordata; order Crocodylia; family Gavialidae; genus Gavialis; species Gavialis gangeticus. The sequence continues at coordinate 2,485,246 of NW_017729025.1, read as the reverse complement.
TCGTAGGGTCAGCGTGCCTCGGTTCTTGCTTTTATGGGGCTCAACAGGGGCGACTCTTCAGCTGCCCCTTGCACATGGCCCGTGCAGCACGGATTTGCATCCCGGCTGTCCCTTAGGACACCTGCAGCCTTTGGGGCAGTAGCGGCCCTGAATGCCCGTGTCGATCCTGCTGCGCTAATTTTGTAAAATGATGCCTGGTGCAAGGGCACAGGGGGCAGGTGTTACCCAGCGAAGGTGATCACCAGCCATCCTCTTTCTATAAGGCTAGCTCCTCGTCCAGCAAAGCTCTTCAGTGCTCTCGTGGGGTGGGGGCAAATGACCCATCTCGTTTGCCATGTGTTCAGGTAACACGTTGTGTCTCCTCGCATCCAGGGCCCGAGGATCCTTGGAGAAGAGCACTTGCGTTAATCTTGCTGTGCTGGATCATCCGAGACAGTTTGGTCCCCAAATGAGAAGTGTCCAAGGAACATCAATAATAAGAGTGGAGGTGGTCATTGCTGATGACGTTTCTCAGGTTACTTCCCTGAGTTGCTTTGCAAATGGGATGTTTGCCTGGTCTTGAAGCTGTTGATGCTTAGGACAGGGGATGTGTGCAGTGCTAAGGAAGGGGAAGTGACCACCGTGGAGAGCTGCCTTGCTGTTAAAAGTGGCTCAAATGCCTGAAGGTTGTGAAGGCTTCGTTAAAGTGCAGCTGTTTTGCCCCAAGGTTTAAAGCTTCTGCACCCCATTAATTTTCCACCTGCTTTCAAGGATTCACTCCAAAATCAAGCTGCTTTTGGGGTTAACTGTGTGGCACACATGGATCATCTCCAATACTGACATATGCTCCTAGGGCGTTTAGTCTCTATTTGTAGCTAATGTGAAGCTAGGTTCAGTTTTGTCACTTTTGTACCTGTATGTAATATAATATTAATGTTTTTTTTTGTAATGTGGTGATGGAACTGGATGATAACCAAGGGAGGAGTTGATATAATACGCATTGTCTGCCTACTGTAAGGGAAATCAACTCCCCTATAGAAAAAGCATCTGAGAGAAGTGGCTTTCCAGCCAGGGCAATTCGAGGTACCCCAGGATGACCAGAAATGTCTAGAGGATCTGGCAACTCATGAGCAATTAAAATAATGATGGGCAAGGGGACAGGTGTTGGATGCTTTCTGCAGTCTGGCTAGGGGCTGTGGGATGATCCCAGGTCTCCAGTGAATCCAGGGTCCCCAGCTGCCAGGGCTGGTTGAATTTTATTTAGGGTATGCAGTTTTGGTACGCCGTCTTAAGGCGATGTCATCTGGTAGAATGGGTTAAGCTCTACAAAAAACCCTGGCAGGACTCGGGTGTATGTGGATGAGAGGGAAGAAACTCCTGTCTCTTTAGGTCCATCTCCAAATAACCAGGTCATCTTGTACAGGTCTCTCCTCCTCTGGACCACATCCGTCTGCTGTTAAAAGGATGCAAGTTAAAAGGAGGCAAAACTTTTCCTTAAAGATTTGCCAGAGCTCACTCTTTCCACAGGCAGCGATCTTCCAGGCTGGCCCTTTCTATGGGAAGGGGCACCTCTAACTTCTGCCCCAGCCCTGTGGGGAGGTCATTTAGGGCTGGCAGAGTCTCCTACCCCAGCGGCGGGGTCCCGTTCAAGGGCAGAGGAGCTGAGGCTTTCTGCGGTAAGGACGTATCTATTTCTTAGGGCGGGAGTCAGCCCCTCGGGTTCTGGGGTCCCCTGCAGACGGGGCGGTCACACCTGTCTCCGTTTCCCTCAATCCCACCTAGTTCTGATCACTCGAACTGCCATGTCTTTAAAACGCGCACGGCACTGATCTGATGGGCCGGCCTGCTGCCTGCGTTGCTTGTCTCGGTGGGTTTGTGAGGTTTCTTTTGCTACTTTGCTGTCCTTCAAGACTCTTTGCTTCCTGAAAAAACTCCGTTCTGCTCTCACAGGGGTTTTCAGAGGCTTTAAAAATGAAACGCTGGCCTAGTTTATGCTGCCTGTCTTACAGGATCCCCTTGGAGCAATGAAAAATTGTCTTGTACCCGAGTGTAATGGTAACATGAGTTGCATGGTTAGCTGCCTACCTTCAGGTCTCCTGTTTTCCATGCGACCTGCAGGGTTTGACTTGGCTCGCTTGATGGCAGAGGGAGCTCCAAGGGGGGAACAAAAGCTATTGGCACAGGGGACTGTGACTTGCAGGGCTAATCGTTTGTGAATACAAAATGAAGGACCTCAGGACCCTAATGAATTGTACCCTTATTTTAGAGGGGTAGCTGCTGTGGTTAAACTCCCAAGTTCCCCGGGGGCAAGCAGTCGCAAGTGGTCAAGTATGCCCTGAAGCACTGCTGCTTACCTTGTGGGCACTGGTTCATGTGCCCATGCCCTCAGTTCAAAAAGGAGTGAAGGATGGAAACTTTTTAGAGCTAAAACACCTGGAGAAGACTTGTGAAATTGCCCCTGACAATAGAATTTTAAAAGAAACTATTTCGCCATTTCTCTATGGGTTAAAATCAAGCATTTGGGCAGTGGCAATCCTACTGCTTGCACGAAACTTTTGCAGACATTTGTTTCAGACATTTTGGCACCTCTGTTTTCTCAGCTGCATGTGCATCTCTGACTATGTAGCACGATGAGGCAATTGCATATTAAGGTACTATGTGTACATACACTTGTGTACCCACACAGCAGTTTGCACCAGATCATGTGATTTTAATTTTTAAATTTTTTTTACATTATTTTTTGCACATAAATTAAGTGGATAATTTGACTTAGTCTGGTCTTTTAAGTGTGTTTCTTGTCAGACTTTAAAATATGTCTCTTGTTGTGTGAAAAAGGGAGGAACTGTTTCAGGGGCATGCGGTAGCTTCAGGGATCTGACGGCTGTTTTCACAAATGGTGTGCATTCGTTTTTGTTTTTTTTAAAGGTGAAGATGCAGTCCTCAGAGGCTACAGCTGTTTTTTCCTGCCAGATAATCATTAAGGGAGACTCAGACATGTAGGGGATAAATTTCCACCACACGCCGGTGGAGGGAGGGTAGCTATTGAAATGGATGTAGGGATGGGGATGTCCTTGTTCTGCTCTCATTGTGTGTCTGGAGAGATGCTGAATTACAAGGCAGATGGAGCCAAGTTCTCTCCTGGCCCTTCAGACTCGGTTGGTCCCAAACTCCCCTTGTCCCCCCTACCTTCAGTAGGACGTGCAACTGGCTTCTTATGGCGTGTCCCTTTGCTTCTTCTGGAAACCCTTCCTGTCTAGCCGGTGGAATAGTAGAAAATGAGGGTTGAAGGGACCTTAGGAGGTCACATCTAGTCCAACCCTCTGCTCCATGAGGGACCAGCCACAACTACAACATCCCAGCCAAGGCTTTGTTGAGCTGGGCCTTAAGCCTTCAAGGATGGAGAGTCCTCCACCTCCCCAGGCAACTTGTTCCAGTGCTTTACCACACTCCT
>NW_017729025.1:2474687-2476816 GCF_001723915.1 Gavialis gangeticus | reverse complement strand
CCTTCCTGTCTAGCCGGTGGAATAGTAGAAAATGAGGGTTGAAGGGACCTTAGGAGGTCACATCTAGTCCAACCCTCTGCTCCATGAGGGACCAGCCACAACTACAACATCCCAGCCAAGGCTTTGTTGAGCTGGGCCTTAAGCCTTCAAGGATGGAGAGTCCTCCACCTCCCCAGGCAACTTGTTCCAGTGCTTTACCACTCTCCTGGCGGGAGAGTTTTTCTTAATATCCAATGTCAACCTCCCTTGCTGTAACTTGAGCCCATTGCTCCTTGCTTTGTCATTTGCCCCCACTGAAACCAGTCCTGCTCCATCCTCTTTGCAGCCCCCCTGCAGGGAGGTGAAGGCTGCTATTCAATCCTCCTCGGTCTTCTCTTCTCCAGACTCAATCAGCCCAGTTCCCTCAGCCTCTCCTCACCAGTCCTATCTCCCAGCCCCCAAACCATTTTCTTTGCCCTCCGCTGGACTATCTCCAATGTGTCCCCATCCTTTCTGTAGTGGAGGCCCACAGCTGGACACAGGACTCCAGATGTGGCCTCCACAGCTGCATAGAGGGGAAGCATATATCTATACCTATACTATATGTTGCTGCTATATATATATATCAGCAACATATAGTATAGGTAGATATATCTATAGGTATAGATTTTTTTTCAATTCAGTTTGAAAGTGGTAAATGGACTCGATGGTAAGAGATACTATGAGCATGAAGAGTTTAATGCTAATGTCTTCTCTCGGTAATAACTTGTCATTGCTTGGGAAATGGGTGGAAATAAGTCAATATAAGATGAGATTTTTATTTGGCTGCATGAAAATGGATGTCTGTGGGCTATGGATTCTATAAAACGGCAGTACAGAGGAATGTTAAACCTGAGTGTAATGATTTACAAATTAAATGCAGCCATAGAAGATGGATTAACCTTGCAGTACTGCCTGGTAACGTTTCGGGGGGGGAAGGAGTGAGTTGAGTTAGTCTAACAGGTCACTGCTGAAAGGACAGTCCAGATGCACTAGCTGGCTCATCCCTGGATACATCTATATGGAGCGGGAGTGGGCAGATGAGACGTGATCAAGACCAGTGTCCTGGAGAGAGCTATGCAGACATCCCCTACCCCTCCTGGTGCCTTAGTTTCCTGTCTGGCTAAAATGGCTGATGCCTCTTGAGGGAGGTCACGAGGAGGCATACACGGTCAATTTAAATTAATTTTTTTTTGAGGTGCTCAAAGACTGGGGATGGACCAGGCATAGGTTAGTACCTAGATAAGGGGGAAAATGGCAAGTATATGGTGGCCCCCTGTGCTGGAACGTATTGGTCGCATCGTGTAATACATCAATATGCTCACAGCAATTAGCCTGACTCGGCTTAGTAGATACTGCAGCAAATCTAAAGACTGTGACGTTTAAACGGCTGTGTGTGTGTTGAACAGGAAAGTGCTAATACTGCTGGGCAACACGTGTGTGATTCAACGTTGCGCGTGCCATCTATCAGCCAGGCACTCTGCGAGAGTTAAATGCACAAGCAGTGACACTTCATACATTTTAAATGTAATTTGTGGGAAATGTTTGCAAATTGGAGAAGCAAAGATCATAAAAGAGGTAAGACTCTGCCCTTTGGGCCCTCCTCATTTATCTTGTAGATATGAGAGACCGTGACACCATTCTTAACATCTGCTGCAGCGATTGTTAAAACAGTTCAAGGTTGTACTTGAAAGTCTAGAAATAGAAACCAGGCTGCCAGCACTTGCTTCTGCTCTCAAGGAGTCCTCGCTATTAATGCACAGCAGCTACGTCAGCTGGAAGAGCGGTCTTTTGGCCAAGGACTCGGGAGAGACGGGTTCAGTTCTCCGCTCCGCTATGGGGTTCTCGGGATGCTGGGCAGATCGTTAAATCTCTGTACGACAGTTTCCTTTCCACAAGACACCTCTGGCAGAATAAATCCCTGTCGTTATAGCAGCAGTGCAGTTTCTACTACCCTCTGTATTCACAAATTGAGCATGGAGAACATGTTCCCGTGTAGGCTGAGATAACGTAATTGTCAGTCTCTTTCCGAAGGCAACGCTCTTCAGGAAGTTTGAGGGGAAAATCTGTCTGAGCTACATTTGAATTAAGGTTGCAAAAAAAAAAAAAAA
>NW_017729025.1:2471833-2474455 GCF_001723915.1 Gavialis gangeticus | reverse complement strand
AAAAAAAAAAAAAAAATTCTCTGAGATGCTGACCAGCTTTTCTGAGACCTAAAGCATGCTTCTCCAAAAATGCAAGCTAACGGTCTTTACTGAGGAATGAAGCCTTGGCAAAGTATTGGGGGTGGGGGGGGAATTAAGTAACATCATTACCCTGAGTACTATGCTGTACTTCAACAGGGCCCTGTTATGATGTGCGCAATGGCTGATCTTTTGAAGTGGGGCAATGTTTCCATAGGAAAACATCCAGATGTAATTTTGCTATTCATTGCTGGGGCTTCGGGCAGGGCATTGCTGGGGAAGGGATCGGAGAAAGGATCTTTCTACCCAGCCAGTGCAGCAGCAGTTTGCTGCTCACTTGACGCTCCTTCTTCTGAAGGACACTGTCCATCAAATCTTGTCTTCAATTAATTAAAGGTATTTCTTCAGTTTCTTGCACTTGAGCTTACAGATCTTGTCTTTAACTGTAGCACTGACCTTCCCAATCGTGCCTGGATGTTTAGCAACTGCTGCTGTTTAATTATTAGGGTCATTATGCAGCCAACCATCTGCTGCAGTGGCAGCATTTTGCAAATCTCCATCCTGCTCCCTGCCACCCTTCAGGGGACGAGGCAGGGGATGCCAACCCTTGGCACATATCCCACAAGTGGCACGCGCAGCCTGTGGGAGGAACGTGACAGATAGAGCAGAAAGCAGAGCCGCGTGTTGGGAAGAAGGGGATTGGTGTGGTGCTAGGGGTGAAGGGCTGAATTTGTCTGGACCCAGCACCAGTCAATTTTTCCATTGATCAATGGCCCAAATATGGGAGAAACCAATGTGGGAGTTGGTCAAGTTCCATGGACACATTTGTGGCACTGAGATGCCCCAGTATGAGATGTGGATGCAGAGCTGGGCTTGACTTCAGCAATTTTGGATGCCTGTTAAACAGGTTGGAGCCCCTGGAGTGGGTGATCCTCGAGTCCCTTCCTACTTGATAACTGTGTGCATATAAATATGCTCTGGCTCTGCCATTGTAACTTTAGGTAAAGAAATACAGTCAGACCCTGAGTTACACGGGGGATATGCTCCTGAAAAACACTGTGTAACTTGAGGCATTAAGTCAATGGAAAACAGGGGGGATAGGGACCTGGGACCAAGATTCGATAACATTATTTCATAATAAAAGGATATTTAAGCACAAAATAATGGGATTAATAGCCTTATTAAAACCTTTACTCCCGGCTACATGCTTATACCGAGACACAGCTCTGGCCCCAATTGCCGCCCTGTCGACAACTGCTGTGGTCACTTAATTGATCCAAAGATTAAGGAGTTTCTCAAGCTTGTCTCAATGAGGAATTCTAGTCACCGACAACACTCTTGAACTCACAGGGATTATCGTTTTCACATAATCTCTAATTTTTTGCTCACTTTTTTTAATGGTATGCACAGTTGATTCACTTAAACTGTATTGGCGAGCAATCGATGCAACGCTATTGCCTTCTCTGAGTTTATCAAGGATTTCTATTTTCTGGGCCAGGGTGATAGACTTACGTGCTCTTTTTGGGCACAACATCAAAGGCTTTCTTTGATACCATTTTTTTACAAATATTCAGGGGTTAACATAACCAAAAATGATGGTCAGTCTTGGAGGAGACAACAAGTGATGCTAACGCTACATAAGCAGACTCCAGACTAACAACCGCTCTACCACAAACAGTGTAAATGTAAAGCAGCGTGTCGCATAAGTCGAAACATGGTCATATTATATAAAGCATGTATACGTGAATCGGTGTAACTTGAAACCGTGTAACTAGAGGAAATGCCCTGTTGGACCTGGTCCTGGCCACAGGTGATGACCAGGTAAGGGGCCTCCAGGTCCTTGACCACCCGGGTGATAGCAATCATCGCTTGCTGGAATTCACCATCCAGCGCAGGGTGTCAAGGGCCTGCAGCAAGGTGGTAGCCCTAGACTTCAAGAGGGCCAACTTCAATGAGTTGAGGAGATTAGTGGGAGAGGCGCTGGGGTTCCCGAGAGCAGGGGACCTCAGTGCCCAAAATGAGTGGTCGTTCTTTAAGGAGATGATACTCCGGGCCCACGGGGTGACCATCCCAACAAGAAGCAAGGGGGGCAGGAGTGTCTGAAAGCCCCCCTGGCTCACCAAGGGTGTCCGGGAATGCCTGATTGCCAAAAGGCGGCATACACCTGGTAGAAGGGGATTGCTAGGAGTATACCTCCTCTGCTTGGGCCGGTAGGGGAGCTCTCAGGAAAGCTAAGGTGGACATAGAGCTAGGACTAGCATCCAAGTTCAAAGATAACAAAAAGTCCTTTTCCAAATATATAGGGAGGATGGAGAAAGCACTGGGAAATTTGGGGCCCCTGCAAGATCCTCTGGGCAATCTGCTGGTTGTGTCAGAGGAGAAAGCAGACCTTTTTAAACAATTCTTCACCTCCGTTTTCTTGGGCAGGGACTGGGACTTTCCCACCGTGATGCCAGACAGACTCGAGGGGAATGCCTCCAGACCTCAGGTTGGGGAGGACTGGGTTAGAGAGCTTGTGGAGGGGCTGGATGTGTTCAAATCAGCGGGTCCAGATGCTCTCCACCCCAGGGTGTTGAGGGAGCTAGCAGGGGTTATTGCAGGGCC
>NW_017729025.1:2463567-2471038 GCF_001723915.1 Gavialis gangeticus | reverse complement strand
CACTTCAGGAGGGATGTGGACAACATTGAGAGGGTCCAGAGGAGGGCAACCCGCATGATCTGGGGACAACAGGCCAGACCCTACAATGAAAGACTGCGGGACCTGAACCTGTTCAGCCTTCACAAGAGAAGGCTGAGGGGGGACCTGGTGACCATCTATAAACTCACTAGGGGGGACCAGAAGGGTTTGGGAGAGAACTTGTTTCCCTGAGCGCCCCCACCTCCCCGGCATAACAAGGAATAATGGCCACAAGTTGGTGGAGAGGAGGTTTAGATTAGACATCCACAAGAACGACTTCACGGTCAGGGCGGCTAGGATCTGGAGCCAACTTCCCAGAGAAGTGGTGCTGGCACCTACCCTGGGGGTCTTTAAGAAGAGGCTTGATGACTACCTGGCTGGACTCATTTGAGTCCAGTCTTTTCTCCCGCCCAGGCGGGGGGTCGGACTTGAAGATCTACAAGGTCCCTTCGACCCCACTTCTATGATTCTATGAACTGGGCATCTGACTGTACTCATTTATTTCATTCCTGTGTACAGTCTGTTTTCACTCTCATCCTTCCTCTCTCTCAGTATCACAATGTTACAGCATTATTGCATTTCAAATGCAGTAGCATTTGGTTGTGGGGCAGAGAACTGCAACTGGAACTTTAAAAGAAAAACTTTCATATTGGCCTTGGAGTTCAAGAACAATCATTTGCAGAATTTAAGCCTGAAGTTAATGTATTCTGGTATGCTTTTTTTTAGTATATGGCATATCAAACTTTAACAAACTGGTACATGTCCAGTGGATGTCCATATATGACAAAGAAAATACTATGCTTATATTTTCTTTGTCATATATGGACTGTTACAAATTAAATGGTGTGGATTTTTGGGAGCTATTGGGGGATGTTTCCTGTTGTGGAAGTTTTAAAATTTGCAATTTAGCTGAATGCCACTCTTCCATTCTTTATTTTCATACATCTTGGAGACCAGAGAGTGCAGAGCAAGCAGTTTCTTTTATGGCATACTAATAAGCTCCGGCTGGCTGTATTATTGAAACGAATGGCTCACGTGTCACAGACTAGAAGAAGAATGTGTTACTAGCATTGCGATTTCACTTTCATTTGCTTATCAGAAATCTAGGCCAGGTTCAGATGGGTGTAGCTTTGCATGTCACAACAGGGAAGCAAGGCTGCTGTGTACATATCTGGAAGCACCTAAGGAAATCTTCCCAGTGCTGAGAAGTCTGCCGGTGACTATTGTCGCAGCAGCTGAATTCAGTCATGCTTTCTTGGCTACAGCACAGAACTGCTTATGGAAGCATGTCTCCTATTTTAAGAGCAGAGTCAGGTCCTGCTTGATTTGGCCTTTCTTCTGAAGAGTTCATTATTCTACTTTCTCTCAGGGAGCAGACATGGCACTTGGTTTGAACAGTAGCATCGTTTTTATTTTGTGGTTGTTTTTTTTTTCTTCCCAGAGGTACATTTCTCCACTTGCACGATCAATCGGTGTACTAGCCTAGGACTTACAAAAGCCTGGATAGCCACATTTTTACCTGGAAGGCCTATGCTGAACTCCCACTCTTTCGGACCACAGATTCACCAAGTTAGTTGCCACATAGAGCTGTTTCAGATGTCATGGGGAACTACAGCAGAAGATGCTTTTCGTCCATCCAGGTATGTCAAAGGGCTCTGACTGTTGCTGTAACCCATCCCAGCTGAGGCACAGATTGAAGTATTGGTGTTTGATCTTCACCTAGACATGACTTAATGCATCTCAAACTCTCTACCCCAAGCACAGGTGACCTGTGAGGACGATAGAGAAGATGCAGGAGTTGCCACATGCATAGCAAGGTTGATGTGTGTAGGTCACCAGCTAGGTGGACCAGTCAGTTGACCTCTGAAACAGGCCCTTGATCCCAGTGGGAGAAATGTCTGAATAGTGATGTCAAAGTGAAGGAGCTGAAGGTTTGACTTTTTATTTCTTCCCCCTTCATCACCTGCCAATTCCAGGCCAGAGTCAGGGGTGTTGCATGTATGGCCTGGGGAGCTGTGTCATTTGGCCCTTGGGACTCCCAGGGAGCTGGGAGTTTGGGGTAGGGAGAGCAGAAGTGGGACCCACCACTGAAATTAGGGGTATGGAGCACCACTGGGCATGTGTTGGCAGCAGGGTTAAGTGAGGGTTGCATGGATATCCTGCTCAGGGCAGGGGGGAAGAGGCAGGGCAAGTTTGATGGCAGGCCCACTAACTGTGGCATGAAACCTTCCGTCCCCTGTTGTAGGGCCATGGTGGTGGTGATGACCTGAGAGCTGTGGAAGCCAAGGGCTAGTTTGTGTTGGCTCTGGGCTGTGCCTGGGACTGCCCTGGAGAAGGATGCTTGGCCCCCTCTTTGTGCTCCAGCTCTTGGACTTAGGGCTGCACAGCTTTGAGCAGCCCAGCATCAGCATGGCTCTTGAGCTGTCCCTTGTCTGGAGTTTGTGGCCTGTGCTCCAGCATGGTAGGGCAGCTGTCCCTACAGTCTGGGCTTCAGCAAGACTGAGGCACATGGCCGAGCAGTGCCCCTGGGCTTGGTCTGGTGCACATATGCCCCAAATGCTCAGGGGGATTTTGAAGGTGTTCAGGTAGCTCCAGGGCAGGGTGGACTGGGGCATTTCAGAGGAGAGCACTATTGTGCTTTTAGGAGGGTGTTGACCATATGACACATAGGCTGGGTCCAGCCCCTGGAGCCCCATAATTCAGTTCCTGGTGCTGCCCCATTGCCCTCCATACTGGGGTTGGATTTTGGGCTGTGTCTCTCACTGGAGCTGCCACCCTGGACTGGCTCAGTAGGTGCCACATGCATCAGGCAGGCGGGTGGGGGGTGGGGGTCCATGGGCTTGATCCAGTTTGTGGACCCTCCCCATAGCACTTATTCAGCCCATGGAGCCAGCTGAGTTTGACACCTCTGACTTCCAGCTCTTTTTTATTTTTGTGCAAGCTGGGGTCTGGCGGGATCTATAAATGTGCTTGTTTTATCTTTGCTGGGGACTCGATGTAGCCAAGACGTCTTGCTTAAGGCAGTGGCCAGAAGCAATCAAATGCCGTCCTGAATTCAGACAAGTGGAACAGTAGTGGACCTGCAGGCACCCTGCCTCCATGCTGTTGCTTGGAAGAAAGGCTCAGAAAGGGCACCTATGGGTGTGGGATGCTAACTGGCTATTATTTTCTGAAGGCCTCTGTCTGGGACAGACTCAGAAAGACCGGAGGGGTGAAGAAGCACCAGTCAGAGCTTGAACAGAAGCTGAGTGTGGCCCTCAAAAGCCTAGAGGCTTGGCTTGGAGTTGCAAAGAAACTGCTCTGTATTCCTCGATTCTTGTTGTAGTTAAAGAAGAAAGACATTGCAAGCCTGAAATGCTCTGAATTTGGCTGGAAAGGACTGACATCTTTATAATGTCCTGCAAATACCATACTAATTAGTGATCAGTTAGGTGACTGGTCACTAACCCAGTAAATTTAGGTTAAATATGCAGTGTAGATAAACATCTATTTCGGAAGTGAAATCTTAAACCCATGTCTGCAAAGCTCTGTCATGATCTTGGTACATCTAGTATGAGAATAAATTGGAATCAGGGTTGTTGAAGGCAGAGCACCTGTGGTCCCTGTATTTCAGCACTGCCTCTGTTAAAATTTGCATGTCTCTTGGGTGTCTCACTTCTAGGAGAAATTTTTCCTTATTCAAAGCCTTTGCTGAATTGAAGAATTTAAAAATAAAAATAGACTAGAAGAGTGCACAGCTCCTTTGTACAGCATGCTCTTTCATATCCTAATCATTCAATAGATAAAACATGAGCATGGCTCCCTGGTGCCATTGTCTGTGCTCAGTGCAAAATATTATTCAAAAGTACCATACATCAAAAAGACAAATTATTTCCTTTAACTTAAAATGAAGGAAAAAAATGGCAAAGGAAAAGGAAGTCAAACATCATGTACCTCAAGAGATGACTTAGGGGCATGTTTTGGCAGAAAAGGAGATCTAAGCGGATAGCAAGTACTTGCTCCCAGACCTTGTGTGTGGTGATTTGAGCTCTCCAGCCCTGGCCTACCATAGTTAATGATGTCTTTCCTGTTTGAAAAGTAACCGCTGGAGCTGCCTTGCCCAAATCCATATTGACCCATTTGGGAATAGTCCTCACTTACTCCATAGGAAGCCTGAACCCGGGCTATATTTGTCAGTGTTTCCATTGATTGATGATATAAGTATGGGCGAAACGAAAATGCAGGTTGGTGAAGTTCCATGTATGCGTCTGTGGCACTGAGATGTGGATCGCTTGCTTCAGTGTTCAAATTGGAAACCATGTTGGGTAACGAGCATCACTAGTCATGTGCCAGATTGCTTCCAAGTGAAGTGTTCTGAATCTGGTTGCATTAGGTTGTACATAATCTCCAGTGTGTGTGGTGGGTTGTTTGTTTGGCTTCTTTTGTTGAGTATAATAACAACGAATAATGAAGCGGCCAATGCTTTTGAAAAGTTGGTATTTTCCCATACAGGAAATTAGCTGGACTATTACAGTTTTTTCTCAGCACTGAAGGATCTGCAGTGCCTTCACTACACGCTGACTTACTTGTGACACCTATATTTAAAGCAATTAGCATGAATGAAGTCAAATGCTACTGACACTGCTTCAAAGACTAACAGAACAAATTAATCTGTAGTTTAGAGGTTTGTTGTCCAATAGCTGAATTAACTTCAATATTGACCTCATTAGGCTAGAAACATTATTGTATTTGATTAGGAAGAGTTTTTGATGGTAGACAGATAATGTTTGAATATGAATATTCCTATTTTTATAGGTTTTTATGGTTTTGGTTGTTGAAACTAGATCTAGGTGGGGCAAGGATGTAGTCTCTCTGAAATAAACATGGGAGAACCAGGGTGAAATCCCTGATCCGTCAGATCTGGGCCACAGGCGAGATCCTGGATCTTCCACATACTAATTAAGTGCCATAACAGCCAGGCTACCAAGTACTGAGGGGTGGGTCTCGGTTTCCCTTGTTGGAGCCACTTCCCTTTGCGAACATTTTTAGCGGGCCACAGGCAGAGCTCTGTGGTTAGGGTTCGTGCTTGGTATGAGGAAATTTGAGACCCTGGTCTGAATGAAGCACGGTGCAACTCTAATCTGGATTTCCGGTGTCCTGGATGTGTACCCAAAGCACTGGGCTATTGGCTGTTCTGACCAGCGTCTCTTCCCTTTTTATTTATTTATCGGCACTTCTTGGCCAATCATTTGGAATTCCTGATGGGCTCTAGTTGTGACGCTCGCAGAAATCCACATGACTGCTATTTAATGATTTAAATAGTCATGAATGATTTAAATAGTCATCAAGGCAGCTCTGAGAGATGCGCACGTAAACATAGAGCAAATATCCAAATGTTCCTTGAGAGAAATTTTAATTGCTTACCATGTTATAATCATTCCATTATGCATTGCTTGTAGTATTGCTAAAGCATGGCTACAGTCAGCAAATCAACTCTAAAATGACATCTGGTGTTTATTTTCCATAAATATCTTCCACATTAAATATTCTTTAATTTAAAAGTCACCACGATCTGTTTAATTACTGCACCAGCAGAACTTCACTCGCAGTATCTGAAAATCCAGTTATGTTCTTTTCCACTTCGGGAATTTGCAACGTGGAAGGATGCCCTGAGGCACAAAAGATAAGAACGACTTCTTCCCTTATTATATTGACTTCCTGTGGTGGCAATAATTCAGTTCTGATTTTTTTTTTGTAACTAAACTTAAACCTATTTGATTGGGTAAGGTGAGGAGAAAGCTTGGAGAGGACAGGTGAGCTGGTTTATTTTCTATTTCTGAAAACCTGTCAGCAAGGAACTTGAAGCTGCCAGAGATCTGAAAAATATAAAGTAAGTTCACCAGCACCTTTCACCCATGTCAGGAGTGAGTACAAGCCAGTCAGAGTGGCTGCAGCTCCCTCTTTTATCAATAATAAGAAGCAAATATCTTGTAACATGGCACCTGCTGAAAGGTGAAGGCCAGCATGAGGTTTTGGAGCGAGGTTTTCAGGGTGCTAAAGTCTTGTTCACAAACTGCACAGGAGAAGATTTTACCCTGCATTTAATATGGTAACACTTTGTTCCATGTACAAGCCAGCATTAGTAACGAGGTCATTCTGCCATTAATAAACATAAGCCAACGCCTTAGTTCAGGAAAGCACTAGCATGCATGTTGGCCAGAGTCCTACTCTGAATTGGATTCTGAAATATTAGACTTGGCTAGTCTAATACTAGTTTAATATTTTAAATTAAACTTGGGAAAAGCTATTCTTCAATGCACTGAAGTACAAAGCTTGTATCTGAACATTTCCATTTTTCTGCAGACCCCTAAAGCACTGTTGCAAGTGATTAGCTTCTATGGCAGGCCAGTTTCCTTGAGCCTCTTAGAAACACCACGTTAAATGATGGATGAACTCTTCCATCTCGGGTAGCTGCCTCTGCATACAGAGCAAGTATTTCTGGGACAAAAAGACTTCGGCCAGAAGAGCTCCCCGTGCATGCACATCTGCCATACTTGCACGGTAGGAGGGAAGTGCTCCTTTGGCAGTGCTAGGAGCTGGTGTGTCAAAGACTCATCAGTTAAGTCTTTCACAAGCAGACCTCGACCATGATCGACAGTGCAGCTCTATGGAAGAACCAGCAGTCTGTGTTCAGGATTCTCATACAAAGGGGTGAACAACTCAACCTTGAATTTCCCCACCCCCCAAATCACGATGTGAGAGTTGGAGATGTCCATTTATTCACTCTCTAACCTGCTGGAGCCAATATGATGATGATTTGCTTTATAGCGAGTCAGACTAATAGCTCTGAAATTGTTATGAGCCATCAAATTGATAATCTCCCATGTAATGATTCCTTAATACAGTTTTGCATTCACATACCTGCTTCCTTTAAAAAAAACAAAAACAAAGAACCCCCCCCCAAAAAAACCCAAAAAACCCTAAACCTTTTATAGATGAACCTGAAAAGAAGGGATTCACTGAATTACGAATTTCTTTTCAGTATATTTTTAACTGTATCGAGATGCTGCTTTCATTTGTGGATCCGAACGTTCATTTGGCGTTGGACTGTTGGTCCCAGATCTTAATTTTTTTCTACTGACTGGGGGAAATGGGCAATATAACTTTATGCTAAGTTAAATGTAACAAGCAGCTGAGGGAAGTAATGGTGACAATAGAAAGGCTGGAGAAATTAGTATTGAGCGCTACTTCATAAAGAATTGCAGCATGACGGCAGGATGGAAAAACTCAGAGGCATCCATATTTCATGGAAATATGAAGTCCTTTTGAAATGAAAACCCTTTGGCATTGAGCTGGTTTTCTTTCTGGAAAGAAGCTGTTGGCACTTTTTCTTCCCGTGCCAAGGTCCCCTTCTGGCACTTGGAATGGAGAGTTTCAGGATTTTCTCTTTTTCTTATCCCCCCCCCCCCCCAAA
>NW_017729025.1:2459049-2463508 GCF_001723915.1 Gavialis gangeticus | reverse complement strand
CCCCCCCCCCCCAAATAAAACAACAAAAAAACCCCAACAACAACAAAAGCCTAAACCAAAAAAAAAACCCCAACCCCCCAAAACAGTTGTGTGTGTATCTTAGTTTTTTTTGTATGTTAACAACAAACCAACCACTAAACAACCTTGAGCATTTGCCATTCCAATCAACTGCTTCCATTTTATTTTACTATGTAATGTTAATGGCATCTTACATTTGGGTATTTACAGTTTTTGGTAGAATAAAGGCTACAAAGTTGGCCACAGCTCAACCCTATAACCTGTTAATTGAGGGAATTTGTTTCATATTGTTAAGAGGATCTTTCAAAATATTATGATCTGCAAACTTGAAAGGAAAACTAAAATGTGTTTAAAGGTAGTCATTGGTAGTCGTGTCTAGGCTGGAAACTGATGTCATGTGTATTTTTCAAGTTACTGGGATGTGACTTTTTGCCTCTTGGAGTCACTTTTTAAGAAACGGATTTATATTTTATATATTATTAAAGGTTAGAGTCATTAAGAAATATATTAGATCACCATCTATACTTTACAGAATGATTAAGCTTTGCTTTTTGTGAAATTCAGTCTTAAGAACATGGGGATGTTTAAAGGGAGGATTAGCTTATGCATCACATGAATGAACAGAAGAAAATTGGGGACAAAAACACTTTTCAGTGACTTCCAACAAAGGCACATTCAGAGGCTAAAACTTAAAAAGACAAATGAGCCACATCTTTGATCCACTGTGATGTGTTAAAAGAAAATGTAGTAGATGATGCCATAAATCAAGTAAATTTGCCATCATTAACGAATATCTATTTCATATGACTGACTTCTTACCTTTATAAGGATCTTTAGCCTGCAGTATTGTGGCCTATTACTATCTGCAGCCATTTTCTCTTGAAGAAATTCAAATAAAATCTTAGATTGATAATAACTGAACTATAAACCTCCATAAAGCATGGATGATTACTTGCCCAAATTGAAAATGCAGCGGGTTACACTTACTCAAATAAGCTCATAATGAACGTCGATAACAGGCTAATATTGTGAGTCTTCCTAGAACAGTGTCTCACTAAGGTGAGGGCATAATGTTGAAGGCTGATTTCATAATGAAAAAAGTCCTTAACTTCCTTACGGTGTGAACAGTAGGACAGTGGCACAAGCTTGCCTGGGAAGTTGTGGAGCCTCCTACACCGGAGACTTGCAAGAGTGTGTTGGATAGTTTGGCTTGCTTTGGAAGTAGCATAATGTGGATTCATGCAGGTGTTTGGAGTAGGTGACCCTGAGGTCTCCTCCAGCCTTACAACGCTAGGATTAATCCCTCTATGTGTACCCTATTTTGTTGCATGTAACACTATCCACCTAATAAAACATGCACCTTGTTTTTGGAAGGTAGACTGTTTTGGGGGGTGGGATTTTTCGAGCGTCGTGGCTGACTGTGTGACAGATGAACAAAAAGTCCAAGAAGTCTGGAATTGGGAACTTCCTGGTGTAGCAGACAGTCTCCTGGGGTGCCACAGTTCCTGAATGCTGTTTTTAGGGGGGTTTACTCTGTCACATGAGCTTCAACCCTAACCTTTGAACCAATAGTCTTGCTACTGCCCTTTTGCTTTGCTGCATTCTTTATACAAGTTCCTGTAAATAAAATGTGGTTTCCACATCACAAGCCTCATCAACCAGCAGGTCACTTGCTGCTTTGGACACAAGTTGTAGTGCTCAGCCAATAGCTGCAGCTGTGAGAGGGTTAACACCAGACTCTGCCCCTTCAGTTTCCTGAGCAGACGTGAGCATCAGCCACCTTGGTAGCTGCACAGTGACTCCAGGAGATTTCATTCTTCCAGTGAAGAAAACACTTTTCCTACTTAAAATATACACTCAAACTTTGGGGACCTGATTTTTGGGGTGAAGAAGTGCATGTTGGATGTGAGAATATATGGGACCATTTGAAACTATAACAGGTTAGCCATTAGATTTTAGTTGAACATAGCATGTGAAGTACTGCAGTGCTGGAGACAGTTTTCTGAGGTTTGCTGTCTTTTGAATGCCCTACTGAAAAGAATGGATTTAAAGTTAGGAAGCGAAAGTGCTGGGCAAGATTTGACCCTTCCCATCATGGACAGGAAGCTCTGAGTTGTAGGACTGAAATTTCGTGGAAGGCAGCCCCAAAATACTCACTAATAAGTATTTCTTGGGAACAGAAGAAACTCCAAGTAGGAAACATACTGGGATGGTGCGTGATTAACAGTAGAAGGACATCTTACTGCAGTGCCCTAAATTATCATTGAACCATTGTAAAGGGAATGTTAATATTTAGTTATATAGGCCTGAGACTAATTATATATCAGTGTAAAAGATTATCATCCCATTAAATTTTTTACTGCTCATTGCTCTTGTTTCATGCATAACCAGGATTAACTTTTTGCTAGGTGATGTACTTAACTCAGAGTGCTTGAATTGGTTCATTGAATCTTGGCTATCGAGCCTATCATCTACCTTAAATGCACAGTGTTGATGTGGTAGCTGGAGGCACCACTGTGTCGCTTGTGACTTCTTGGGTTATTGCCCTTGTTGGACTTATTCTCATACTTTATCTGTCCTTTTGTCCTCAGAGGCAGACATGCCAATTGAAAAGAAAGGAGCATTGATAACCAGCATACGGTAGAATGCCTGTCTGCTACAAACAGAGCAGTAAGAAAAGCAGCTGTTTGGACAATTGACAGGTGAAAACATCCTTCTGCTGTAAGTGTTTATATAGCTCACAGTTGCCATAGTTCTCTTGGAACTGTCTGCTTTTTGAAACTTGCTCCTAATCCTGTTCCTGTTGAACTCATGGATAATATGGTCATCAACTTTAATGGGAGGAGCACTGCTATTAGTCAATAATCCATTGTGGGCAGATGCCGTCTGTGGTGGGCCAGTAGGGGGCACTCCTGTGCTGAGCCACCCACCTCACTGCACCTGACCACCTACCAGGCTCCGAGTGCCTCCCTGGGGGCACCTTGCGTCTGGCCAACCCCCTTCCTGGAGCATACCTGCAAGCCTGGGGATACAGCTGCCACCACCCAGGGGTTCTGGTCTGTCGGAGGGCCCTGTGCCCCTGGAGTACACAGGCTTTGTAGACCTTGAGGGTGCTTGACCCTCTGTGAGATCTTGGGATGCTTTCTTTAGCTTGAAGCACCAAAAGTAGCCTGTCTTGGTCAGCCACATCATGGGGGCACAAAAGCATACCCCATCCCTGTCTTAGCAAGTTCACCACACTTATTATTTCATAGATTTCATAGCTGGAAGGGACGTTGGAAGATCATCAAGTCCAGCCCCCTGCCCCAGGGGCAGGAAGTAAGCAAGGATCCCAGCAAGATAAACATCCAAATGTCCCTTGAAGGCATTCAAAGTAGGTGCTTGAACCACCTCCAGCGGCAGTCTGTTACAAATCTTGGGAGTTCGGACAGTAAAGAAATTCTTCCTTATGTCCACCCTGAAACAGTCATGGAGGAGTTTGTGACCATTCGACCTTGTCATCCCTTGGGGCGCTCTGGTGAACAGACATTCCCCCAGGTCCTCATGGTCACCCCTGATAAACTTACAGGTGGCCATCAGATCGCCCCTGAGCCTGCGCTTTTCCAGGCTAAAGAGCCCCATGACTCTCAGCCTGTTGTCGTAAGGTCTGTTTTCTGACCTCTAATCATGAGCGTGGCTCTTCTCCGGACTTTCTCAAGCTTCTCCACATCCTTTTTGAATTGTGGGGCCCAAAACTGGATGCAGTTCTCCAGCTGCGGCCTCACCAAGGCCGAGTACAAGGGGAGAATGATGTCCCGGGATTTGCTTGAGAAGCATCTATGGATGCAAGCCAGCATTTTGGTCGCTTTATTAGCAGCAGCATGACATTGCAGGCTCATGTTCATCCTGTGGTCAACCATGATCCCCAAGTCCCTTTCGTCCATAGTGCTAGCTAGCGTAGCACTGCCAAGCCTATAAGGATGCTGCAGGTTTTTCTTCCCAAGGTGGAGAACCTTGCATTTTTCGGTGTTAAACACCATCAGGTTCTTGTCCAACCATTTGCTGAGCCTGTCCAGGTCAGCCTGGATCACCCGCCTGTCTTCTGGCGTGGATGCTTTGCCCCAATGTTTGGTGTCATCGGCAAACTTGGCCAGTCCGCTCCTGACTCCAATGTCCACATCATTAATGAAGATGTTGAACAATATGGGTCCAAGGACAGAGCCTTGGGGGACCCCACTAGTCACAGGACACCATGATGACTGACTTCCATCAATCACCACCCTCTGGGTCCGACCACAGAGCCAATTTCCCAGCCAGTGGATCGTGGTGAGGTCGAGGCCACAGTTGGCCAGTTTAACCAAGAGATGATTGTGGGATACCAGATCGAAAGCTTTTTTAAAGTCAAGGCATATGATATTGATCTCTTCTCCCTCGTCCAGGTGATAGGTCCCTTTGGTCATAA
>NW_017729025.1:2453370-2454049 GCF_001723915.1 Gavialis gangeticus | reverse complement strand
TGCTATTAGTCAATAATCCATTGTGGGCAGATGCCGTCTGTGGTGGGCCAGTAGGGGGCACTCCTGTGCTGAGCCACCCACCTCACTGCACCTGACCACCTACCAGGCTCCGAGTGCCTCCCTGGGGGCACCTTGCGTCTGGCCAACCCCCTTCCTGGAGCATACCTGCAAGCCTGGGGATACAGCTGCCACCACCCAGGGGTTCTGGTCTGTCGGAGGGCCCTGTGCCCCTGGAGTACACAGGCTTTGTAGACCTTGAGGGTGCTTGACCCTCTGTGAGATCTTGGGATGCTTTCTTTAGCTTGAAGCACCAAAAGTAGCCTGTCTTGGTCAGCCACATCATGGGGGCACAAAAGCATACCCCATCCCTGTCTTAGCAAGTTCACCACACTTATTATTTCATAGATTTCATAGCTGGAAGGGACGTTGGAAGATCATCAAGTCCAGCCCCCTGCCCCAGGGGCAGGAAGTAAGCAAGGATCCCAGCAAGATAAACATCCAAATGTCCCTTGAAGGCATTCAAAGTAGGTGCTTGAACCACCTCCAGCGGCAGTCTGTTACAAATCTTGGGAGTTCGGACAGTAAAGAAATTCTTCCTTATGTCCACCCTGAAACAGTCATGGAGGAGTTTGTGACCATTCGACCTTGTCATCCCTTGGGGCGCTCTGGTGAACAGACA
>NW_017729025.1:2448137-2448370 GCF_001723915.1 Gavialis gangeticus | reverse complement strand
CAAGATATATGACATCAATCTCTTCTCCCTTGTCCAGGTGATAGGTCACCTGGTCATAAAAGGAAATGAGATTGGTCAAGCAAGACATACCTGCAACAAACCCGTGCTGGCTATCCCTCAGGATGTTGCTATCGGCCAGACTGTTAAGAATGACCTCTTTGATAATCTTATCTAAGACCTTCCCTCGAATAGAGGTCAGGCTGATGGGCCTATAGTTTGCCAGATCCACTTTC
>NW_017729025.1:2432024-2447744 GCF_001723915.1 Gavialis gangeticus | reverse complement strand
CACATTGGCCTTCTTCCAGTCTTTGGGCACTACACCAGAGCACCAGGAGCTCTTGAAGACCCATGCCAGGGGCTGGGCTATGATGCTCACCAGCTCCTTGAGTACCCTGGGGTGTAGGTTGTCAGGGCTGGCTGACCTGAAGGTATCCAGGATGTCAAGGTGTTCCTTCACAAGGTCAGCTTCAATGGAGGGCAAAGGATCTCCCTCACCTGGACCTCCCTGACCCTTAGTGGGCAGGGATGTCCCATGGGACTGGTGAAAGACCGATGCAAAGTACCCATTTAGCAAGTTGGCTTTTTCCTGGGCATCAGTTGTCAGTTGTCCCATCTGGTTCAGCAGGGGTCCAATGTTGCCCTTGCTTTTCCTCCGGCTCCCCACATATGTAAAAAAGGACTTTTATTATAGTGGAGAGCTTTATTGATTACAGAGGATAGGCTTGGGGAAAGATGCAGGTTAGAGACGTATCAATTAATAACCTTAGAGCAAACAGTGCCAGCTTAGTAGCTGGTTGAAATGCTTCTATATTACTGTAAGCTATATATCTAGATAGGTTTCACTTCAGCATCCTGAGAGAGAGAAAGAGAGTTGCAGATGTTGCAGTTGCTGTGCGTGTCTTTATCATGGCTCCTCCCCACCTCTAAAACAATAGAGAGGTGGAGTGCGCACCCTCTCATGCGGGGGTCCTCATGTATGCCGTAACCTGGGACAACTGAATGGCAGACAAGTGAGAAGAAAATGACAAAGAAAAGAAGAAAAAACTTGTAGAAGAGGCAGGGAAGAGTCTAGGATGGAAATCCTCCACACCCTTCACTTACAGACTTCTCTGTTCTGCCAATTGCTTTCCTTGGGAATACTTACACATGTAATTAAATACATTTACTGTATCAGATCATGTTGAATGACATCTCAGCTTTGTGTGTGAAAGGCAGAGTAGTGCTCCTTGTTTCAGCCCATTGTGACCCTTGGCTTTCACTGTGAGCTGCTGAATTGCTGCCCTGCACTTTGTTACCCCATGGTTAGACCTTATTGGCAATGAGCCTACTGACTTGTTTATGACTTGCTTTTCCTGGTGGAAAATGTGTGCTGGGAGAAAATAAGCTACTGTGATGTCCCTGTTGTCACAACTGAAATATCCCACAGGCTCCCTGTCAGCAGTCCCTTGATACGCGCATGGCAGTAAGTCGGGAAGTGCATCGTTGAGTCCAGAGACGACTGAGGAGGCTGATCTGAGATCCATGCATTTCACTGCAGATGTGGCAAATGGTTCTGGGAGAGTCTGGTGATGTCAGGTCACCGCTCTTTTGCTTTGTCTCTTGTCTGTCTGCCTCCATAGTGAGGCAGGTTTGCTTGAAACGATTGATTGATTGATTCCTTGTCATATGACATGGGACCCCTGGGGACGATGTGCTTGAGTCTCCCAGGTATTGATGTTGATATCACCTTTCTTGAGACTGGTCTTCAAGCTGTACTTGAGTCTCTTCTTTTATCCACCTCTGCAGTGGTGACCTTCACTGAGCTGGGAGTATTGGACCTGGTTTCAGAGTTGGTTGTCCTTATGCCATGTCCTGTTCAATGGAGTTGGTATCATATTAACATGCCTTTGATGCTGGTGGTGTTGGCACGAGCCAGAACGCTAGCATTCATTCTTCTGTTTTTCCATGTGCTATGGAGGATTTTCCAAAGGCATCATTGATAATATTGCAAAGCATCTCAGTGTTTCTAATATGTCGTTCGAGTTTTACACCCAGACACCAGGGTAGGGATGAGAACAGCTTGGTAGAGGAGAAATGTGGTGTGGGTCCTAAGGTCATGATGGTCAAAGAAATCATTTTGGAGATGTCCAAAGAAAGCACTGATGGATTTGACTTTGTCCAATATAGTCATCTATGTTCAGTTTTTGGGAAAGGTGGAGGAAATACTCAACATTCTCCAAGGATTGACCCTAATATGTGGAGGAGCAGTGTTTTGGGGTGAGATATCGTTGTTGCTGGGGTGTTTCACAAGCCCTGGGTTTGATGGCAGTCATGGCCTACAAAGAGAAACTCTCTGGTCACCAACAAATAACCAGTGGCAGTGGAGAACGGACCTATCTGAACTTCAGAAACTGGGACGCAGAGCCGTACATTGCATGTTGGCACTAGAATTGGTGATAACTTCTCGTCTTCCTCCCAGTATCCACCACCTCCCTCCCCCTCTCTCCATCTCTCTTCACCCAGATAAAATCCATTCTCCAAAAGCATAAGGCTAAAAAGTTGAGTGCTCCCAGCAGAGCTGCATATAGTGGCCCGATCTGAGGCACAAAGACCAGAGCCTCTCTAAAGGAATTTCTTGTTCTGGGACGATCCTGCCCTGCATGGGGGGGTTGGACTAGATGTGATCTCCTGAGGTCCCTTCCAGCCCAATTTTACTGGAAATGTCTGTCTGAAGCCAGTAGCATGTTGAACCTCAATGCCCTAAATGCAGTGGTAGCAAGGGGGTGGAGTCCAAGACCTTTGGCTGCTACTCAGGCAGTAGAAACTCGCACTCTTAGAGACAAAGACGCTAGAGCCGTTCATTCAGTGGCCGTCGCACAAAATCCTCTGTACCGCAGCTTGAGCCCTGCTATGTGGTCACTGTTGCCAGAAGATGCTTGGAGAAGGGCCAGGGAAGCCCTGGATTGCAGAAAACCAGCCCTGAGTACAAGCTGCTTTTTATCTTGGGCTCATTATTTGCAACCCCCAGCAATTTGACTGCACATATCAAGGCATTTTCTTTAAAGTCCCAAGCACTGCTGAGGCCTTGTGATGGAAATCAGTTGGGGCGAGACACCTGAATACCTTGGAGGAACTGGCCCTAGAGTCCTCAGGCCCCTGTGAAGGCCGGTGAGGTCAGTGATATGAGCCACGCTGGGATTGCTGCTGAGTCTCAGTAGCTCATGGTTTAACAAAGAGTGTAAATCATTTATAAACGTCTCGATGCAGCAAGAGGCCTTTCTGTGCATTACGGATACCCAGCCCTTTTGTTCCCTTTCATTACAGAGCAGACTTTTTTTGTTATAATTATTTAGAGAGAGAGAAATCTTGAGACCTTTAAAGTAAGTAAGTTGCAGCTGGGAAGGACAGGAGCGGTGCTGTGCTGTGCTGGCGTGCTCGGCAGGGCCCTGCTGGGAGCCAGGCTCGCCTCTTAGCACTGCTTTGAATCTGGTTCCTCCCCCTCTCTGTATAAGCACATTTTGGTCTTTCAGCCCCTCTGAGAAGCATCATTTAGCCTATATACGTCTTCTCTCTTTTCCTTCCTCTCCATCTTTGAACTTGAGCATGCAGCATTTGCTGTCAGTTTGCTTCCTCTGATCCAACTATTTCACATCTCTTCCCAAACAAACCTTGCTGCTTGCCTATTCCCTGGACCATGACAGCTAGAAGAACATGACAACTCTGCTCTTTCCAATCTGGCTTTGCTCCATTTAATCTGCTGTTACTGTAGACTCTAATGGTTTCTTCCTGGCTAGATCTCAGGGCTTCTGGCCCATCTTCATCCTCTTTAACCCTTGAATTTCATTGTACCACCCATTTAATACCTTGAAACAGGTCATTATAAATCATCTTAAGATATGTTATAATGGGGACATCTTTGCACTTTCTGTCTTGCATAACCCTCAACTTCCCCAAATTAACTTTCTACTGTACAAGAACTCTGTAATCATGTCCACAAAATAATGGCTAAAGATGTAGCCACAAGTTTCTGTCCTAGGAGCAGTGAGCCACCAGGTAGAAAATCATAGATTGCAAATTACCAGTGACAAATTTGGCATAGCCCATGGTAATTGTGGGGCATCCTCCAAGAATCCACGCTAGGACTGGTGTTTGGCCAATAGAAACTTCGGGCGTTTATGAGGTTTTTGAGGATCTGGACCGCTAAATCCAGGACCCCCCTAACCCGTCACTTTGCAGGTTGTGAGGTAGAAAATAAAATTTTGAACTACAGAAATGGCCTGGGGGTAGTGCCCATCTGCCATTTTCCCCAAGTCTACCCTTGTGTTCAAGGAGCCTGGAAGATCTCATATTGGGAAAATCCTAGTCACTGGAAACCTTCTTTGTAATACTTCGACATGTGGCAGCTTTCAATGAAAATTACCTTTTAGACATAATGGCAATTTTAATTGGAGGAGGAAGTAAATAAATAAGCTTTGCAATTATTTATCATGCAGCACAAATAGTCACAATGCATTTTGGGAAGCAAATTAACCTTGTAAATAATAGTGAGGAATCTCCCAGAAATATCCAGGTACCCAAGGTGACTTTCTTGTGCTTCTTATACAATATGTTTCTGTTGACTTGCACAGTCTGCAGCCTTAAAAATGTGTTTTTCCTCCTCAATAATATGAGCTGCTTTTCATGTAGAAAATAGCTAGTGCACTGTCTCTCTGCCTGAGGAAGCAAGGAGACATCTGGCAAAGAAATTTAAGAAATACCTTGTGGCAGTCAACTGTTCTTCCAAACCAACTGTTTCACAAAGGCCTATATATCTATTATGTGTGTATACAAATTCAGTCTCTCTCTCTCTCTGCATGTGAGTAATAATATTGGAGTTCATTATGCTTAGATTTAAAGTTGTAAATATCAGCAAGTTTAAAAAAAGAAAAAAAACAGCTTTTACAAGAATGTCGGGGTCTCACTTAAACACCCAGGTGGGCCAAGTAGGATTCAGTTTTGTGAATAAAACGCTGGAGAGCGCAGCATGGTCCACCTTCGACAGTCTGACCCCGTCCCTTGCTGACCTGCCTCCTGCCTCTTACTGGTCACGTTATTTCTCCTCTTTTCCTCTCCCTTTGTACCTGGCTTTCCCAATGCACACCTTCAGGGAGAAACGTCAGGGGAGCTTTCCCTCTCTCCAGATGCCGGTGCTCAGCGTGGATGCTTGCTGCCCCTTTGAGGTAGAGTTGATCATGGCATTTTTCATGAAGTTAAATTTCACACTTTCTGGTGCATCTTGAGTGAACTTCCCAAGCGGGAACCCGCAGGGTGCGAGGGAGGGAAAAGACATTTCGAGCCAATCTGCAATGGGAGGGAACTTGGAAACCTTGTGAGCTGGTGCCCGCTGAACCATCCTCTTGACAGCTCTGCTTTTAGCCGGGTCCTGTCTTATGTGGACACTGGGAAGCAGCCACAGTTTCCCTGTCTGGATCAGATCAGGTAGTTGACCCAGGAGAAGGAGGAGGTGCAAGTACAGACCATCTGCAGGGTGGACCTCAGCTTCCTCCTCCCTGATAACATCCCCAGCCTGTGCAGAAGACATGCACGCCCTCACCCGGGCTGTAAAGGCTACCTTCTAAATTCCCTTCTCCTAGGGATGAGGATCCCCTTGATCCACAAATCAATGTGGATTTACTTAGCTGTAGTTGTCCGTAGTTTGCCTTTTGGGGTGGAGGTGTATGGGCATCCAGAGCGCGGTTGGGTCAGTACTGGCACTCTTTTACCTATGCACAAAGCCAGAAACCTGCAGATACGCGATACCTGGAAGGGCCCTAAGAGCTATAAGCAGGCCCTGGGGAGCACTCCCATTCACCTCCACCTCCAGCACAGGATCTTACAATGTCAGCTCCTTTCTTTTCCCAGACAGAGGTGTTGGTGCGTCCCAAATTGCTGAAGACACAGCCATGATGCTGATGGGTAGATGCCACCCTGGAGTCAAAAGTGGGAGAGGGAAGTGGTTACGCTTTTGTTACAGAGGTGAAGGAACGCAGAGAGCGCCAGCAGCAGGGTGCAGATGGAGAAAAATAGAAAACCATTCAGGTGGCATTTGTACAAACAACACAGGTTTCCCCAAATGAAGCTATTTTTCCTTAAACTGAGCCAGGAAGAGCACATCAAAGTTCATTTTGCTTTTAGTTCTTGCTCAGTAAATACATAACTACATGCTCCCTTTGGCCTGGCTGTTATGGTTTGTGTGGTCCCTGTTCTTGGCTGCTATTATTATTATTATTATTATTATTAATAATAATAGTCTGTTGTAAGATCCAGAATTACAATCCATACGGGTTAATCTGGCTGTGCATTTTCTCCCGGATTGCTCTTTAAGCAGGTGGGAAAAATTGCAGCCCCACTTGGTGTAAACGTTATTGTTACTCATTAAGAAGCCTGGTCATTATGAATGCCTCCTCTGAATGTGATGTTCCTGCTTTTTGCCATGACAGTAGTAACTTGAGCTGGTCAGATTTTGTCAGAAGACCCTGCCCCGGGCTCATAGATGACCAGAGACCACAATTTGGTAACCACAGGCTTAGGGAATACGGCAGTGGGCTGCATCTTGGGGCCTGGGGGGGTCTTTCTTCCTGACTCAGACCTGTTGCATGGCCTTGGGGAGGGCCTTCCTCTCCCCGGTATCTCTTCTTTCTTGCATCCTTTTGTCTTTCTAGGATGTAAGCTCCTTGCCTTAGGAACTATGTTTGTGCGACATCCGGTAGGTTGGGGTCTTGGGCCTTGCTGAAATCATCTGGCATTCTGGGTAGAGACACGGGTTCCAGACATCTCTTAATTCTTTCATGTTAGCTGAGGATATTTCACCCTGCAGCTCATTTTCTTGTGCATCAGGTTGGGAGAAACCTCCTTTGAAGTAAAAAAGCAATTTTGCAACCCTGCCCCCCCATGTTTATTATAAAGTTATGCATAAATGTGCTGTATTTTCTCACATAGACTCTGCACCTTTTCCAAAACAGGGGTGCACATTGTAAGTGAGGAAATATGGTATTGTCCCCAGCAGAGGCAGAAAGCAACGCTGCAGTGCAACATGTGCGGCTTCCTAGCGCCTGGCTTCGGATGCTGTCTTTTTGTCCCAGGCCGAAGCTCCTGCTGCAGAAGCTGCTACTCAGTTACTGACTGCTACATACCAGTATTTTCAAGGAAATATATATATTTTTCTTTCATTTGGCTTTTCCAAAAAATGTCTGCATCTTATTCAGCATCCTATTGTATGTGAGAAAATATGATACATTGGTGCTAGGCCTATTTAAAGCTGTGTGTGTCCTGCTACTTGCCCTGTCCCTTCCAAATACTGATACTCAGGCAGACCTGTCCTTTATGAAGTATTGCATGAGTTCATGGGAGAAGGTCATAAGCCATCTTTATTGACCCTTTCTTGTCCGTCAGGGACAACAGGGACCTGAGTGAAATAAACTCTCAGGAAAAAGTTAATTTTCCAAAAGGTGAAATGTAATCTGCTCTTACAGCAGTGTTGTCAGCTGGTGGGACTCGCGGCCTCATGACGGCATTATGGGAAGAGCTAATTACAGTTCTGCACAGGATGAAATGTTCATATGAGTCAGCATTAGCATTTAGCACTAACCGAGGTAAAATGAGTTTTGCCACATTTGATTGCAAGAGCTACCAATTCAATTACTTTCCACCATTAACAACATCTTTGTAGGAGAAGAAAGACATCCTCTGTGGAAACATTTTGCAAAATTACTTTTTTGAGTCTCGACTTCCCTAGAAGCATCCAGCACTGATCTCCATTATGGGCAGCAGATTAAAAGGGATGGCTCACTCTCTGGAGAGCCACTTCTGTTTGGTCCTCTATCAAGAAGGTGGAACAACTGTGAGGCATGGGGGAGGAGGAAGGGAAATCATCCTCGCTCTCACCTGCAGACATGCACAGGAGGGCGAAGTTTAGTCAACATCTTGCTAACGACAGCCTCTCTTGGAAAGTGATGTCTGAGAACGCAAGCAGCTGCTTTTGGAGAACTCAAGCTTGAAAAGGCATCTGTTCCAACTGCTCGAGAGGAAACCATCCTGCTGTAAAGCTTGAGGGGAGGGAAAAAAAAGGCGAATTGTTATAGGGATTGTCTGAACTGTTGGAAATAAAGCCAGAAGCAGGCGGTGCATTTTCTGTAGGGGCCGGGCCAGCGTTGGCAAAACCTCTCAGAGGCACATTGGGTGCTAGAGCCCTGTAGGCTGAAAGCATCAGGATTCCCTTGAAAATATTTCCGTAAATGATTGGAGGACAAAGAGCAGGAAGAGATCTAGGAGTAGAGATGAAAGACTGGAAATAGCTATGCCCCTCGGTAAACACTGTTACTTTATGCCCATTTAAATGCTGTGCTCATAGTAATGCAATTACTGCTGCATTATTAATTTTAAAATGTTACCAGACTGCTGCTTCTCATTAATAGGGATCCTGCCTCACAGTTTCGTTTGCATTTTGAGTCTTGTTTGGAAAATAAAGTAGTAAATCTGTATGTGGAGGTTTGCTAGGAGAAGTGAGAGACCGCAGGGCTCCTTGGCCAGTGCCTGTTTTCCTCTCGTTTGTGGTGCCAGGCGGTGCTGTGTCCTCTTCCTCCCAAACCTGTAAGTCACCCCACCAGCCCCGTGCGATGTTGCATGGAGAAGCTGAGCTAACTGATGCGCCGGGAGCGCTGAACAAAGGGAGCGACTCTGCTTCCAGCGGGGAGGCAGCATGCATCGTCTCTTTTAGTCTGGCAGTGCCCGGCATCCTAATTTTAAGCAGTATCTTCTTACGTCTCTATGCCACGCTCGACCGTTTTGTGACACATGCTTGTACTTTGCGAGAGATTTCAGTGTACATCTGCCTTCAAGCAGCAGGCATTGCAGCAGGTGTTGCATAGTCTACGGCTCTGTGCCGCCGTCACAGGTGGTTGCACCAATGGCATAACATCCTCCTGCAAGCAAACACCATGAGCATCGAGGTTATGATCGTCTGACATCAACTTCATTGGCTGGCCATGTCATCTGGACGTCCGACTTCAGACGCACAGATAAGACAGTCATGGAAAACAATCATTCTCAATTGTGAGGGATTGCTGAAGAAGCCCCACTTCTTCATTAGTTCCTTGGAGAGTCTGACTAGTGCGTAGGCGGCTGAGACATCCCCACCTGCTTCTCCCCAGGCAGCAATATGTTCCTCATCACTGCAGCCTTTTGCCACCGCCATCCTGTAACAGGTTTATCCCGCCAGCACCTGGCCAGGCTGAGAGTGCTGTTCCCAGTTCATCTCCGGGGAGGTGAGAGCCCAGAGGAGCTCAGGATCTGCCCTGGATCAAGCAGGGAGCCTTCATTCCTGTGGTGCAGGCCGTATGCTGTTCCTTGGACCAGGATTTCTCAAACCAGTTTGTATTTATTTCAAATACTTCTATCTGGTTGGGTTGTAATGTCATTTGTGGTGTTGGAAGGGGATCCTGGTCCAAATGCATTGGAAAACAGATATCTTAGCCCACTCTTTCCTCTGCTTAACATTCTTCCAAGCAGCACTGTCAGACCAACCTAGTGCCCAAAGCATGTTTGGACAAATACGGGCTGAAAAATGCTAAGTTAGCAAATGCCCAAAGGATCAGGTTCACTTTCCTCACTGGGGCGCTATGCTCAACCAGTGCCAGGTGGTCATGTCAGTGGATGTGTCTATCGTCCCCATCTCTACAAATTAGCTGGGCTTTCTCAGCATGAGAGAAAGGCCTTAGTGGTGAATGGCAGGAGCTCATGAGCCCAGGGTAGCTTGTTAGTCAGTGCTGGAGCATCTGACAACTTGTTCCCTGCTGCTGCGACGTTCCCCCATCTCAAGTTGAGCTGGTTTGAATAATGTCCACAAAAAGATGGACATTTTTCCCTCCCTGTCAGTTGATGAATTAATGATTTATGAATAAATTTCTTGTTCTAGGCCTAGCTCCATAGATCTCTAAGGACTGTTCATAATAAAAAAGATTGACAGAAAATAAAAGATGCAAATGCATTACCGGCAGCGAATATTTCTTCTTAGGCCTCTCTCTCCCTTCGCAAGGCAGTAAAAAGTGGTGTTTCTATCATAAGAATCTGTCATAAGAGCCTGAATTCCTGCCTCTGAAAGAGCACGTGGCCTATGCTCTATGGGGAGAGTTTTTCTATTGACTGCCTTCATGGAGTAGCTTACCACTCAGCCTGGCCACGTCGTGCAGCACGGCTGGAGGAGATCTTTTGAGATGTCAAGTTCAGCCCCCAACTTCATCAGGTAGCCCCCTCGGGTAATGCCATTCATGAATTTAAGTACCTTCTTCAAATAAGTGGGCTTTTTTTTTTGCTGTCATCCTTCCAACATCCATTGCAGAGCCTCGCCTCGCCTCGCCTCGTCTCACCTCCTGGGTGGGAGGACGCTGAGCTGAAGCATCCTCCCACCGTCCTGTTTTCATAGAGCTCTTGCATTCAGCATGGAGCAAATGGAAACAAGGATGCGTGACGAATGAAAGAGGAGTTTCCTGCCTTTGAGGGGATGGCCTTGTGTTTGCAACGCTGGGGCATAAAATCAGAGTTTAAAGGTATTGGGGTGGATCTCGAATCGATGACGGTGCAACTGGAAGCATGTTTTGGCCCAAATGGGAAAGGCGCAGAGTGTACAGACAGCGAAGCTGGGATCTAGGTGACTTGCTTGAGCTGGTGCACATCCTGCTGTGCAAGAAAGGAAGGAGGAGTCTGCTCCCTGAGTAGCTATCCTGCAATGTCAGCTTTGATCCAGGTGCTGGGGAAAAAAAAATCTATGGGTGGGACCGTGTGTCAGGGCATGGTTGCAGTTTGTGATTCAATGAATCGCCTTTTCCCTTTGAAGATGATGGGAAGCTCTGCCTTGCCTTCAGCATCACTGTAACACCTGCCATTCTGCATTAAGACTAAAAGTGTAGCCAAAGCTCAGGCTTCATGCCCTCAGCTAGCCAGCTGCATGGGTCAGGTAGGATTTTGTAGGATTTTTTTCCAAATGTACCATTAATCAGATGTCCTGTGTTTTCTTTTTCTCTGCTGCACCAGGGATTGGCCACAGAGAGGGGGTGAATGACTTCCTTCTTCTCTGGGGCTGTCTTTGCATCTCCCGTGCTCCTCTCTTTCTAAGACATGCTCACATACAAAGCACCCCCTACCCAAAACGCTACCCGGCGAAGCTTCCCCTTGCATGATTCTTGAGTGAACTTGCATATCCTGTTTGGGGTGGCATTTTGATAGGAAGCTTCCCTAGTTTCTTGCAGTGGTCTGAAGTGCAGAGCAGTGATATACTCGGGAGTTTGTCGGTAAACTGGCAACACCGTGTCGTGTAATTGAAGACTTTGTGCAGTAACGAAGTTAGACAGGTATTTTGGACAGCCTTTATTGAGCCATCTCCTCAGGTCCATTGCTTTCCTTTGAAACCTTTGTGTCTTTTATCATAGTTTTTAGTGCACGCTATTCTGATTAGGCCTGTTTATATGTGGGATTATCAAGCATCTCCTCTTGGGTAACACTCCAGCATAAAACAGGAATTGAGAAAGTAGTGCAAAAACAACAAATTATACACGCTTTTTTTACTTTGTTTTTAGACTGAACAAACTTGAATTTCTTCCCCTTCTAGTATGTTGCTGTGCCGCCTTGATCTTGCAAATCAAGGACTCTTCCAGCATTTCCAACCACCTGGACATTTTCCGGGGGGAGGTCCTGCTGTTGACATAACGGGCTTGAAAGCAAAGCTCTTGCTAGTGCCGTCACATGATGATAAGGGGCTGTGCTATCTAGGATCAGCTTTAAATAAAACTTCAAAGCAGGATGTTTTGCATTTAAATACATTTTAAAATAGTTGTCTGTACGGCTGCCTGTGAGAGTCTAATTTCTGTGATGGTTTCATTTATTGCGAGCTTGGTAATAACATGAAAGGACTCAGGGTTTCTGAACCTCAACAGGCTCTTTATTGACAGGACTGTCTACAACAGTGCTGCCACCACAGTTATCGCTCGCTCTGGATGCACCGACAGGCTTCCCAGTGCCTCTTCCAAATCCTTCCCCATTGCAACCTGTGATGCTCCTTCCAAATCCTAGGCAGGTTTCGTCTACCCCTTGAATGACTGCTGTCACTTGTTGTCTGAGCCCTGCTGAGCTGATGAGGCCGTAGGTTATTAGGATATACCTTGCAATAGAGATGCGGCTTCTCACCAAACCAACGCTATCTGCCAGGCCTCGCAGGCGATGTCTGTGTGGCACTATGGAGTGCACTGTGGAGGTAACCACGTGTGAGGTCCACGTATCATAGTGTACGCAACACAAGGCAGAATTGCATCTGGGTACTTGAATGAGCTCTGTGCATGCTAGCAGGAAAAATATGGCTGTATTAACAGAGCTAATGAGCTGTATAAAGGGAGGCAAACTGCTTCTCCTCCTGGACCTAGCCCATGGGCTACCTCCGCCCTGTGTTGCCTTGCACTGGATAGATACGCCCATAGTCCATCCAAGCTGCTGATCGTTGAAGCCTCTTCTTGCTTGAGTTGCCACTCTTGCTGCAGCAGTTTACCCAGGGAAGCAGAGTCTGGGCTCTTTAGCGTATTGGTTTTCCCAGGATCGAGCTGGGATTCCCCGAGGCGCTCGAGTCTCTTTCACCGTTTTCTTTGCACGTTTTGCACGGTTCCATTGCAGCAAGCTTCCTCGTGTAGCTGGCATCTGAGTGTCGCTGGTCGCGATTGCGAGCAGGACAGTAGAGTGGGTCGCAGGCTCCTGCAGCTGTGCTCTGCATTGTAAGCACCTGCTAAGCTTGTGCTACAGCTCTCTTCTCCTTGGGGGACCTTTAACGTCCCCACAGATCTGCGTGGATGCCATAGTTTCTAGCCTCCCTGGGCGCTTGTACACGTGACGGGGTTTTTATTCCTTTTTACGTTTAAATCTGGTTTAAATCCTGGTTCTTAGTTTTAAGTTTTAAAGACAAACAAAACAAAATGGGATTTGTCTGCTCTTTCACTTTTCTTGGTGTTGCCGTCATCACCCCCCTGGCTTCGCTGCCCCAGGCTTTCAGGCTCCGTTCCTGATAATGAGGTCTCAGACTCGCCGCTTGTCTGTTTCCTCCATTTAGATAGTAGAAGCAGCTTCACTTTCATCTTCTTATCTGTGACTCCCAGTGTTAGCATGGTATGTGAACTTGGGTCTAGCTGTCATGCTTCTCAGGAAATCCAGTGTTCCTTGTGGCTGGAGTCCCTCCATGCCACCTGTTTCGAAGAGCTGCTTTGTGCATGTTAATTGTGTGTATCTCTGTTGCTGTGGGACCCATTAGACCGGCTACTGCCATCACATTTCAGGCACCATGTGATGGGGCACAAGGCAAAATGCCTCTGTTTCTGCAAATAAACTGGCTTTTTAGTTAGGTAAGTCTTTCCACTGATGGTGCAGCTCCATGGGCGACTGGTGCCTCCTGAGTCAGTGGGGGGGTCCCCAGTGTCCAGCCAGTGACTGGGAGGGGGCCCAGTGGTGGTACTTCTGAAGCATCGCAGTGGAGCCAAATTCGGGGGGGGGGGGGCACGAGCACTCTCCTGCCCCCCTATCAGCCGGAGCGCTTGCTGTCAGGGGTGGGGCACCTGTACTCTTGGGGGGGGGGCATGTGCCCCTCCTACGCATCACCTCTATGCAGCTCCAACCAGCCTCCCAGCCTTGTGCACACCCTGACCTGCACTGCTCTCTCCAAACACCACACAGGCTGCAATTAGATTGAAAACCTCCCATGGGTATTGAGGGTAGCCTGTGCTTTGGCTGAATGTGGAACGGATCAAAATTTTACATAGTTCTTGAATCTGGCCAGACTCTGTTGTACTTTTGCAGTTTCCGAGGTTGTTAACAATAGGTAGTTATCGCTGGGGGCCCTGAATGAAAGTGAATGAAGGGCTGTCTCTCTTTATACTGCCCTTGTTCTCTTCCTTACGACATACAGATTGATCCTGTTTCAGTGAAGCCCGTAAAAGCCTTGCCATTGACTCGGGTGCAGAAGCAACAATAGATTTCTCCATTGGCAGAACGGCTCTCCTCTTTTGGGTGGATGCTATGATTTGTCCACAAGTCAAAATAACTGCATGACTCCTCCTACATCAGAATATCAGCCAGCACATGTTGTAGGGAGGCACATGTATGAGCTCTGTATAGGGGTCTGGATCCACATAACACTTGTTGTGGTGTCCTGTGCCACTCGGTATTCAGAAGGCAGGCACAGCTTTTCAATCTGAGCTCTTGCAGGGATCCAGGAAAGTCTCTTGGAAGTGAGAATGCATCAGCTCTGTCTCCTGGCAGGGGGATTAGCCCAGACTCCCCTGCTGCATGCACAGGGCTGTATTCACTAGCACAGCTGGGACAGAGCTTAGTGACCCACACTAAGTCAATTGGACCTGGGAGTCGGGAGAGCATCTTGGCTTGTGGTCCAGCCTCTGCTGCCCTGAAGTTGGTCCCTTTGGTTGCTTGGTGGCAGAAAGTCAGTGATTAACCGCTGGGGCTGTTAGCAAGGACCTGGCCCATGGAGTGGGTCCACAGCTGCACTGGTAAGCTTCACAGACCTGGCGAGGAAGAAATATGTGTGCAGTCTGTTGGTGGGATGAGCACTCTTGGCTGGTGGGAGGATGTAGCTTTGTGATGCGTGCCCCCGAGGGAATAAGGTCTCTACTGTTCTGTCCCGATGGGCCGGACCGAGCGAGCAGATCTCATTAACAATAAGGCCGGCTACATCACAGCAAAGGTTTTGGCTAGAACTCGTTTGCATTGGGATTGCAGGGGTAATGAAGAGGGCTGGGTGTCTCTTCTTAATTCAGTATTGGGAGGCTCTGAGGCAGCTGAGCGGTTCTGATGACCTTGGTCCCCCATTGCCTCTGTGTCGCATCTCTGGGTGGTAGGGCTTGGACACGCACAAGGCAGGGTAGCAGAAATACCACTTATTGCTCCTATATGATGTCAAGCCTCCTTTGCAGGGTGGGGATAGAGCCCAGCGAGTCCTAGCAGAGACCCGGCTCCGGTGTCCACCTGGGCCTGCACCTAATTCTGGCATCAGGGTAGCGTGGTAGGAGGAGCTGTGGAGACCACACCGTAGCTGATCATGGCAATTGCTCTCCTCGAAGCTGCGAGGGGCAGTGGTGGTGCTGTACAAATGCAAGCCAGGCCCTGCTGCCCCCTCTTCTTACTCGGACACTCACGCGGATGGCTTGGACCTGGAGCAGGCAGGGGCAGAGAAAGTGATGCAGACACCTGGAGTTGGGCCAGGTGCATTTGTCTGCTGTCGTTTGGCAATGCTTTGATGGGAAGGCTACCCCCCAGAGTGCTGTGGAGGCCAGTGTCTTCCTCGCTAGCCTTGCACGTGCCTTTGGTTGACCGTTGCTGTGTTTTCCTGAGCGACCGCTGCGTTTCACTTCCCTCTCGCTGGAATTGTCCTTGTTTTGTACACCAGCTCCGTGCTTTCCGAAGCAGACATATTCATGCTCGGTGAGGGCTCCTTGGGGAGGCATTTGGTTTTCCCATGGTTCCAAGTTATGAGCTCAGCCTGGCGGCGTTTGAGTCTCCAGGCCTGTTAACTGTGACAGCATCTGGCAGAAAGGTCATGGGTGCCGCTTGTCACTCCCCATTTTGTATCGTTTCATGTAAATTTGCAAGCATCCGGCGTGTGCTGCTGACGGCTTCTGCGAGCACCTGGGTGGTGCATGGAGACTTCTTGGTAGGGGGTCTGGCTGCATCACGAAACATGTCCTTGCTGTGGAAATGCAGGCTGCTTTGGGCCCCTGGGGAAGCAGGGGCTTGGACGTTGCTCTGAAGTTACTGGCTGCAAGTTCAGGTGACTGGGCTGAGCAGGAGGAAAATTCCCAGACTGACCCTAGTGCGGGGGGATGCATCCGGTGGGCAGAGCTCTTTGGCTTCGAGGGAGTGGGGTATAACCTGGGGTAACTTGTTCCTGTAGGCAAGCCATCGTTCTCAGGCAGGAAGAGGCTTTGTGCCATGGGGACCAGGGAGCAAG
>NW_017729025.1:2422289-2427024 GCF_001723915.1 Gavialis gangeticus | reverse complement strand
CATCCGGTGGGCAGAGCTCTTTGGCTTCGAGGGAGTGGGGTATAACCTGGGGTAACTTGTTCCTGTAGGCAAGCCATCGTTCTCAGGCAGGAAGAGGCTTTGTGCCACGGGGACCAGGGAGCCAGGATAGCAGAGGTCTTGGCAGGGAGCCCTGGACACAGCCCCTTTGGGGCTTGGAGTTTGTTTTGGACTCGCATAAAAGGGGGGTGAATCCAGGCACCAGCCCTGGGGATGCATGCTCGGGGTGATGAGCACCGAGGAGCCCGCTGACTCCAGCACGGTCTCCGCGCAGGGAAAAGGACGGAGGTGCGAATAAGCAGCCTGCGGCACCGTGCAAAGCGAGTGCCAGCCAGCTCCCAGTTCCAGAAACAGAGAGAAAGCCAGGGGAAGAGACCAAAATACAAACAAGATTCTCATTTCTGGCTTGTTTTCAAACTTTCTTTACTTAAAAAAAATGTCATTACTGTGTCCTGTCATCCTCTGCGGGGCACTGGGCAGTCAGCACCTCACGGCGCAATTAAAGAAATGATCTTAAGGGCAGCCCTTGTGTGCTGAGCGGGATTGTCAAGGTGTTGATGGATAAGTGCAGATCTCGTTGCCTTGCCTGGTTTATTGGTCCCTGAGGGACCTGCCCGAAGTGAGAAGCATAAAAGGGAAGGAGTTTTTGGGCTGTTGAGAGGCGAGGTGCTACCGCTGGATCCCTGATTAATCTTTAAACAGTGCAGTCTGCTTTCTGTGCCAGAAGAGCCTCATTTATCATGCTCTGCACCAGCAGCGTGGAGTAGAAGGTCATATTCATAAATACAATCAAATGGCACCATAACAGAAGGGGAAGAAGGGGCTCGACGCTGCTGCATATCGAGGAGCGGAGCTGGCTGTTGTGAGCCTGGACCACCTGTGCTCTGCTTGGGAGCAGTGTCACGGTCGGTTTGTATTCTGCTTCAGCAAGGCCAAAGCATCACGGCTACTTAACGGGGCAGGCGGAGAGCTCAGATAAATATTCTGATAAGCAGCGAGGCCAGCGGGGGATGAAAGCAAGGTGACCCTGTTGTCAGCCTCCATTTCTTCTCCTCCACTAGGATGACCCACAGAAGGTGAGAACCCCCTGGATTTTTACGATCCGTGGGACAGTTGGTGGCGGAAGAAGATTTCTCCTCTCCTGTTGCAACTGATGGTGTTTCCGTGATGCACTTCTGGCACCGGCCTTTCTACTTCCCCCTTGCTCCATGCAGCACAATCTCAACTCTCCAGCGCTGGCCGCTTTTCCCGTGTCTCTGCTGCATGGGAACTTCATGGTAGCGAGGAGTCGGAGCAGCGAGAGAAGCTCTCTCAAGTGCACACCAGAACCCCCTAGCTTGGGCTCTTGTCTCGGTTGTGCCCCTGTGTTGGCACAATGACCCTGGCGTGTGTTTTATTTTGGGGAGGTGGGGAAGGGGTTCCCCACCAGATTGTTGACTGGACCCAACTTCAGGGAAGGAACCTGTTGTGCAAAGAAAAGGCATTTCTGCACCTCAGGCTGGCGCGTGTGACTTTGAGCACTAGCCATTGGCTTTGTGGAAATGATCTAGAGGTGCTAATGGGCAACACACGGGTATTTCCTGCCTTCAAATGCTAGTCATTCAGCATTGCCCTGTTGCACCGGTGGGTGGAGGAAGGGCCTGGGAGTGCTGATTTATGCTGTAGCTAATTGGGTGGAAACATCGAGTCCCCATCCTGGTCCTGGGCTGCGTGACTCCGGGACAGCGCTAGGTAGATTCATAGATTTTAGGGCGGTAGGTCATTGAGAAGGTCATTTGACCTCGATTCTCGGTACCGTGCAGGGATCTGGGTTTTTGGTTCACTGTGGGGAAACAACAGGTTTCCCCTGGCAGCTTTCCAGCTACACGGGGCCACTTGGGGTGGGGGGAGCAGGATGCAGGGGTGCCAGGTGCACATGTGCACACCCACACATGCATGTGGCCAAGAATACAGCCCCAAGCAGCAGTGCAGAGCAGCTCCCACACCTGCCTGCAGGTAAGTTAATGGTGGGACAGATTGAGACCCCCACAGTGAGGGAGTTGCTGGGGCTGGAGGTGCGGGGTGGGGAGTGGGATGGAGCCACAAACCGCTCATCCAGGGGCACTGCCACTGGGTGCACTCCTAGGAAGGGAGATACAAGGGGCATGGCATGTATCCCCCCAGACTCGTGCTGGAGGTGGGGGTGGGCTGCCTGCTGGGGGCGTGGGGCAACCCACCCTGCTGCCTTGCCCCCGGGAGTGCTGCATCACTATGGCAAGGTGCCTCCTGCCCACCCAGCAGCCGTGGGGGCAAAACAACATGCTGCTGCCCCCACGGCTGCTGGGTGGGCAGGAGATGTCTTGCCGTAGGGGAGGGCGGCAGGGCGGGCGGCCCCAAACCGGCAGCGGCCAGCCCACATCCACCCCTGCCCCTGGCTCCGGCCATGCTAAAGGGCAGGTTGGCCGGACCCTGAGAGCAGCAGGAAAGGTGTCTATGAGATGGGGTCTCTGCTGGACGTGGCCTGTGCTGCGAAAATGGGAAGTGCAACTGCGCTGGACTCCACTGCAGCTGCTTGTGTTCCCCATGTTGTCTCCTTTATTGTGGAGCAGCGTGCCACGCTGCAGGGACCGCAGCTGAGCTGGGAAAGGAGGGTACAATCTGGACAGCTCTTTGCGGTGTAGCTTTCAGGCTTGGTGATGCCCCTTGGCAGAGCAGCGGAGCAGGGGATGAAAGTTAGACCCAGCTGGGCGGTGTATTCACTGAGTTAAATGTAAACAGAAGACCGAGGGGGTGGATTTGATAATGGTCTTTGAACAAACTGAAGGACAGTGAGAGAGAGGATAGAGATGGGCTGTAGGGGATGGGACTTGGAGCAACAGCCTCATGGTACCGCAGAAGAAACTGAGCTTGGAGATGAACAGGAGCTTTCTGACTGAGGGTGGTCAAGCTGGGAATGGGCTGCCTAGAGAAACTGTGCAATCTCCATCCCTGGAAATATTCAAGAGCAGGCTGGGCAGACACTTGGCTGGGATGGCTTGATCCTGCCTGGAGCAGGGGGCTGCACTAGACCTGAGGTCCCTAGGTTTCTATGAACCTGTCTGGGTGAGAGGGGGGGAAATGAAAGAAGACCTTGGCATGGGACAGAAGTTGCCCACAAACCAGTACAAGTGACTGGAAACCAGTTCAAGTCTGTAACACAGCAGAAGTCCAGCACACATAAACAGCTTTCAAAATGGCCAAAACTATTTCAAGGTGAACCTGGATGGATGTAGTATCAGAATGAACTGATTTCGGTTAAATTGGTTTTATTGAAGTTCTGTCCCAGATCCCTTCCAGATTCAAGTGAACTTAGTCCCCCAGCATCCCAGAATGCTTTGCACCCCTTCCACAAGCCCCCCCCACATCACTGGGTGGGTGAGCTAGCCTTGGCCCAAGCTGTCTGCCCCAGCCAAGCAGGGAGGTGTGCTCAAGCACCCCCAGCTTCTGGCCTGGACCACTGCAGGCAAGTGGCTGCGTTTCCAGAGTGAAGTCTGTTCACTTGCTTACCGGTTCTGTCTACGCAACTTAGGCTGCCCTGCCAAGAGGGCATCAATTCAGCTTTGGGCTTTTTGACTGTCTGTACTCAGGTTTTGTGCATAAAACAGAGCAGCTAAGCCATAAGCATCACATTTGGAGGTGCTAAGCGCCACAGATGCTGTTTGCTGAGGGGCAATGATGTAAAATTCAGCCCACAAACCCAAGCCTTCCACATACACATCTATGCTGCTTCCATTGCCCTCCAGCACCACCAGGAAGCACACAGGACACCACCAGGGCACTTGGGAGAGAAGTGGTGCAGGTGTACCTCTCTAGATGCACACTCTCCAGTTCCCTCAACCCTCTCATGAGCCTTCCTGCTTGGTAGAGTAAGTCCTTTGAGCTGTGAGGACTGCCCATTGACCACGAAGGGACACATCCACACCATGACCTTGGAGCTGTAATCAGAGGAGCTAGCGTGGCTGGGTGGATATGACTCTTGAAGTCCTGGGACCTGGGTTCTAATCTTATAGTTTCATAGTTCATAGTTTCTAGGATCAGAAGGGACCTGAGCAGATCATAAAGTCCAACCCCCTGTCATGGCAGGAAAAAGTACTGGGGTCAAACGAAGGCAAGGTGATTGTCTAGCCTTGTCTTAAAGACCCCCAGGGTAGGAGCCAGCACCACTTCTCTTGGAAGCTGGTTCCAGATCCTAGCCGCCCCGACCGTGAAGTCACGCCTCCTGATGTCTAGTCTGAATCTCCCCTCCGCCAGCTTGTGACTGTTATTCCTGGTCACTCCTGGTCATGCTCAGGGGAGTAGGGACTTCCCCAGTGCCTGCTGGTCCCCTCTGACTAGTTTGTAACAGGCCACTAGATCCCCCTCAGCCTTCTCTTGTGGAGGCTGAACAGGTTCAGGTCCCGTCGCCTCTCCTCGTAGGGCCTGCCTTGCTGTCCCCGGATCATGCGAGTGGCCTTCTCTGGACCCTCTCCATGTTGTCCACATCTCTCCTGAAATGCGACACCCAGAACTGGACGCAGTCCTCCAGCTGTGGCCTGACCAGTGTCACATAGAGGGGGAGGATCACCTCCCTGGACCTGCTCGAGATGCACCTGTGGATGCACGACAAGGTGCGGTTGGCCTTCCTGACTGCATCCCCACACTGCCAACCCATGTTCATCTTGGCATCAATGATGACTCCAAGATCCTTTTCTGCCTCTGC
>NW_017729025.1:2415052-2416455 GCF_001723915.1 Gavialis gangeticus | reverse complement strand
CTCCCTTTTAGCTAGGAGACGTTCCCGGATGCTTTTGGTAAGCCACAGGGGCTTTTGTGCCCTCCTGCTCCCTTTGATCTTGCTGGGGTCTTCAGAGTGACTGAGGCCCAATTCAGAGAAACACCCATCACTTATTTGCCTGCATAGCTAGAAGCTGAAATGTGGACCACTTGGGCCTTTTCATTGAAAGATGAAGTCTGTTGGCAATGACGGCAGCCAGGTCCTTGGAAAAGTCAGCTTCCAGGCCCTCAGAATTAGCAGACACTTGACTATGTTGGCTTGTATGTGTTTTGGTGACTCTGTTTCCCCAAATGTCAAAGGGGAACAGCTGTGTAGTTTTTATAAATTCAGCCTCTCTAATGTATAAATCCTGCACAGGCTCCCACCCTATGCTCTGCACCCCCTTTGTGTCAGTAAGGCATGTGCACAGTGCTGTGGGACTACCGATGATGCAGATACTGGTGTTGGTAAGTCCTCACCTTCCTCCCTACCCTGCAACAGGGAAATGGGGTGTGCAGCATGCCCGGGAATGAAGAGGTGGTGCTTTTAAGGCTATGTGAGATCCTTTGGTGGAATTAAAAGTGCTAGATGACTTCTGCACATGGTTAGACCTCTCTTGTCTCCAGTTGACCATTTCCCAGTCCACAGTGTGTCTACGGTAGTCGGGGCACCTCAGGCTCTTGCCCATTCATGGTGGTCGGGGAGATTTTGGTCCCTGATGCCTTTGCTCCTGCAATGAGTAGACTTGCCTGTGCCTCTGTGCCATGTGAGAGCAGGTGCCTGCCAGTCGCCATCAGCTCTTGCTCTCCTTGACTCTGCACGGCTCCGTGCACAGCAGTTCTCACCAGTGCAATGAAGTGTCTCATCTCTAGAAGAGGAGCTCCATGCAGGACACAGCCCAGTGCTTCCCTTCCCCCCCTTCCTCCAAAACCAGCTGCACTTTGCTCCCCTCCAGTCACTGGCAGCTCCTGCCCCTTTGTGGGCCCTGCAGCTGCCCCAGAGGATGCAGCAGGAGCCCCCTCCCTCAGGATGGGCAGGCACGGAGGAAGGTGCCAGGTCTGGGGGGAGCTAGTAGTGGATGTGGGGGTCAGGAGGCAGAGAGAGCTTGGGCAGCAGGGGTCTGGCAGGCTGGGGTGTCCTTGCAGAGGGCTCTGGGGAGCTGGAGAGGTTGCTGTGAGCTGCCAGAGCCCTTGCCAGAGGGAAGGGCAGGTTCTAGGGGCAAATGGGCCTGGGAAGGGGTGGGAGGGCAGTGTCTTTTCCGTGTCTCAGTGCAGATAAGTGAAGCTGCCTCGGGGTCTGCCCTTGGGTTTTACTGAGACCCTGAGAGACCATGATCTGACAGGGAAGGGAGTCCGTGATGAACAGTCGCTCCTTAAGGACACGATCCTAAAAGCTCTGACAGG
>NW_017729025.1:2403089-2410052 GCF_001723915.1 Gavialis gangeticus | reverse complement strand
GCTCCTTAAGGACACGATCCTAAAAGCTCTGACAGGTCCAAGACCGTTTTAGGCTGGACATAAGGAAAAACTTCTTTACTGTTTGAGTCTCCAAGGCCTGGAATAGACTCCCCCCAGAAGTGGTGCAAGCACCTACTCTGGACACGTTCAAGAAGCGTTTGGATGTCTATCTTGCTGGGGTGATCTGACCCCAGCTGACTTCTTGCCCCTTGGGCAGGGGGCTGGACCTGATGATCTCATGAGGTCCCTTCCTTCCCTAATGTCTATTAAACCTATGGCCTCTCTGGGAAGCTGAAGGCCTCATTGGCCTCTCTGGGAAACTGCATGGCTTAGGCATTTAATGCCAAGGATGAAAAAGCACCAGGCAGTAAAAACCTCCCTGTCTCCACTCTCTTCCTTCAGTGCAGCTCAGAGAGGAGCAGTTGTGATTAACTGACTTCCTCTGACTCTCTTTGTTGAGGTTTGTGGTTTTGGTTTAGCTTCCCTCCATACCAAAACACTCTATCTACAATTTGCACAGTTTCCCAGAGGGTGGCAACAATATTTACAGTAAAGGAAGTGGTTCTGTATGGAATTAATTGGTCTTCATGTTAACTCTCATGGTAGGCATTCAACTCACTGGCCCAAAAATAAATCAGCATTAAAATCTCATGTCAGTCTGTCTGTCTGTGCTCAGAGTTGGACTTTTGGCTATGGCATGTTGCAG
The DNA here is from genome assembly GCF_001723915.1 of Gavialis gangeticus. Classification (NCBI taxonomy): domain Eukaryota; kingdom Metazoa; phylum Chordata; order Crocodylia; family Gavialidae; genus Gavialis; species Gavialis gangeticus. The sequence continues at coordinate 2,409,346 of NW_017729025.1, read as the reverse complement.
GTGGAATTGCTGTGGGGAGCTAGCAACTTGCCATTACCACCCTAATGAAATATTTAATCCAATTTATCAATGCAACTTTATTAGTCCATGTGCTCATCAGACTTGGATCTGATACCATGGCTGATCAAGCCCATTTATATTGTGGTTTGGAAAACCTGATCTGTTTAACTCGGACTTCTTTTCTATTATATCCCAATTACTGCTGCTGGGCTGTAAAATTCACAGGTCGTTGATCAGGTTCAGCAGATGTGCCTTTAGGACATAGCTGCTTGAAAGGAAATTGGTGTGTGATTAGTTTTTAATCAAAGGAGTTGAACTTTTTATTTAGAAACTCCTGCCTCTGTTGCTGTAATGACCCCATCTACAAGAAGTATTTGAGTATTCAGAGCATGACTCTATACATTGCTTATTGTAGTATTGGGAATAGAAGTTAAAACAAATTAATAGAGAAGGGGAGCCAGGGAAAAGGTTCAGGTAAGAGCCCTGTGTGAGAGGGATGCAACAACATTTCTAAGGAAGCACATTGTCCTTTCACAGAGCTGGTGGTTCAGGCATACCTACAGCTACGTGTGTTTTCCTAGAGCAAGGATGTCCCACGCCACCTCAGGCAGTGTCCTGACATTCACTTCTATAATGTTGGGCCCCTTAGGTGCCAGGTCTATTTAGACTTAACCTGGTGATGCTGCTGATGACCGTGGGGTGGCACGGGGTGCAGAGAGGGGTACAATGAAAACAAACCTCCCCCCTGTGATTTCTTATTAGGATCTGCTCCTGCCATCTGAACATCAAATTGATGAGGACTCTTTGTAGGCACCTGTGAAAGCATCCTCCTTTTGCAAACATGCCATGGTTGGCATGGCAGGATCTGCAGACTTTCCTATAGCACAAATGTAAATCAGCATTAGTCACATGAAAGGGAAGGGTAATTTACACTAGTTTCTTTTGACACCGAAATAGGCGGCATATCATTGTCTCCAATTTCCTGCTCTTTGTTACTGGCTTTTGCTTTCTGTTAAGCATTAGGGTTCCAGCATCCTACTGAACCAGTTTCACTTTGATTAAGTCATTCTGGAAATGATGGTACACAATGTTGAAATGTTTGCTTTGTGTTAGCAGGCTCCCACGGTGTGCCGCACGTACCGAGAAGCAGTGAAGTCTTGGAGGTCAACAAATCCTTATATACCTTGTTTATGCGCCTCTTTCTTTACAAAAGCATTTTGTCTTCATGCAGGGATGAAGTGCTGATAAATATTTATTTGAAATAAGGGAAGTGTTTTTTTTTTCTCTTCTTCTTTTTAAAATAAATCTGTTCAGTTCAGATGGATGTAATTTTATGAGTGATGTGAACTTGAGATGTTTCCAGTTAAAGAATGACAGGTCAGTACTCAGGCACCAGAGACCCATGCAGGTTAAATACAGAGGGTCAAAGAGCCTGAGGCTGAACCAAATCAATCTTTGCAGGTTAGTCTAAGCTGCGGAGATTGAACCGATAAGCAAATGAACAGACATTCACTTCTGATTCCAGAAATGCAGCTGCATGCCTGCAGTGGCCCAGGCCAGGCTCCAGGAGGCGCTAAAGCATGCCTCCCTGCTCCGCTGGAGCAGACAGCTTGGGCCAAGGCTAGTTTGCCCACACTGCAAGGGGAGATTTTTAGGGGAGGTGCAAAGCATCCTGGGATGCTGGGGGACTGGGAGCTCACTTGACTCTGGAGGGGGTCTGGGACAGAAGGTCAATAAACTGATTTAACTTAAATCAGTTCAGTCTGATACTACATCCATCCAGATTCATCTTAAATCAGTTTTGGCCATTTTGAAAGTGGTTTATGTGTGTGGCGGACTTACCCATACAGCCCAGCACATCAAGACTTGGAAAATCTCCAATTTGATTGGTGGAGCCCTTCCCTCGATGTGTCCCCTGCCTGGGGGGGGAGGGGGTGCAAAGAGCCCCGGACCTGAATGAAGCCTGCACTTTGCAGGGGTGGAGCCGCCAGAGCGAATAAAAGGAGCAGTGTGCCCAGCACATGGGAGACGCGTTGAGGGACGGAGACAAGAGCGGGGCGAAGAAGAGCTGGGGAAGAGCTGTCCAGTGGGCAGATGCTGCTGCCCTGAAGAGCCCCTGTAGATACCTCTCACCAGACAGGCGTGGCAGATGGCTTCAGCCCTAGTCAGTGAGCAGTGTGGTGCATGGGGCAAGACTCTGGGAGCTATTTGAGACAGCTCAGGTCTCCAGCCACTTGGTGCATGCAGCGGTGTATGGGGCCCAGACCCTGGGAGCTGCATGAGGTGGCTTGGGACTGCAACCCCCTGGTGTGTGGCCGGGACCTCAGTGCACTCAATGGTGCATGAAGCTTGAGATCCTAGGATCAGCTTGAGGCGGCTTGGGTCTGCGATCCCTGGCAGGGTACTTGGTGCAGGCAGCGCTGCACAGAGGTAGACCTTGGGAGCTGCTTGAGGCGGCTCATGTCTGCAGCTACCGGCACGAGGCCAGCGGCCTGGTGCAGGCGATGCTACATGGAGGGTCTGGGAGTAGATTGACCCCGGCACCACATGAGGCATCCTGGGCCTCCAACCCCCAGCAGAAGGCAGAGCCCTCAGTGCACACGACGGTGCACAGGGCCACCCAAGGGGAGCCAGTGCCCTGAGAGGCCTCACGTGTGAGGAGCAACTCAACCAAGGGGACGAGGACCACCCATCCAGGCCCTGGAGTCATGAGTTGTTGGGGAAGGGATTCCCACAGGGGAGGCAGTGGGACGCAGTGTATCCTCGGGGAAGCTTGAACTAACCGCTTGTTGAGGTGCCTTATATCCTGTGGGAGAGTGCCTCATATTTTGTGACACTGCACCTTATATTATGGACATTTTCACTTTGTATATTAGTAGTTTAATAGACTGTTAAGTATAAACTTCTTAAGGGACACTGCTGGGACCCCTTCCCTGATGGTTATATATGCTTACCTATACGCATCTGTGCATATTTGTGTTTGAATGTTGTGTAGCTGAATTTGTGTCTCGGCCTGTATTTACTTGTTGGTTATCCATTTTAGATTAACTGGTTATCAACCCCTTGCTTGGGGTTACCTGAAGGCGTGTAACCTTTCAGCCTTTATCTGCAAAATACGATAATTGTCCATTTTTGTTCTCATCTCCCAAATAAACCCTTACCACCCAGGGCTGGGTTGCGCAGGGGAGGGATGGGCACTTCAGGGCGGTCAGGAAACAGACATCACCTGCTTGTTGCTTTCAGCGGGGAGGGGGACAAGGAGGGGATGCATTGGTCTGTACCAGGACACTTTTTTCTCCTGTACGTATACAGGTCACTGCAGCAATGGCGAGTGCTCCACAGAGCCCCGCGAGGGTGAGAAGGACCCTCCTCCCCTTTGACAGAAGTGGGGATGGAGAGGGTATCCAGACTACAGCTTGATGCCTTGACAGCCTCTGCCAGGGGCCCTGTGGCTGTGCCTTGCTCTTTATCAGCGTGGCATGTAGCTGGCACAGAGCCTCTGGTGTTTACACACACTAATATCTGCCTCCTTGTTTTTCACCCAGATGCTCTTCAGATGCATTGTAGCCGCTCGCTCTTGGCCATGTCTTGTCTTTTATGTGCAGAACTGATTTTCATGGTGAACTTTATTGCTGCATGCCATGGACTAGTAATTTGAAGTTTTACTATACTTTATATTACACGCTACCACTCCACTGGTTTCTCTGGCTCATCTAAAATGCACTTAAATCATGGATGAACAAGCATATTTTTCAGAGATAAGCCCAGAGGCAACAAATTGGATTTATTTCAATACTTACTTATTCCTAATGCCCAGTGACACAGGAGGCATCTTTTCTCATCGGATGTCCATGTTTCTCTGCTGGGTAGTGCTTTGTGTAGCATAGTAGGGCTGCATTTGTGGTGGAAGCCATCCCTGGGTCTTCAAGGATGGGAGTCAACTCTACTCTTTCAAGGTCTTTGGGTTTATAGTTGAGATGATGAATGAAATTCCCCCTTCCCTCTTCAAGCCCATCAGGGATGCTATTAGAGTCAGTGCCAAAACTGCCATGGGTTTCACTGATGCAAGATTAAGTCCTAGTACCATGGCAGCTCCTTTGAGTTGAGTGATGCTGGGGCATTTCCATAGAAGTATTTTGCTCTGAGGTCAGGTACCCCAGTGAGGGCATGGGGAAAGCATCTGGATGGCAGACGGTATGTCTGAAAAGCAGGTACTGCAGAAACGTCTTTACTGCTGATCAGTCCATAGCACCTGTCCCCTGGGCTTAAGGCCGGAGCACACAGCTCTTCTGCTGACCCAGGGCTAAGCAGTGAGGAGTAGGGGTGTGTGAGGCAGGCAGTGTTCAATTTGGATTTGGCTCGATTCAGGGGACAGTGATTCGATTCACTGATTTGGATCACTGTTCTGATTCGATTCAGCCGAATCTGAATCTGAAGACTCAATTCTGATTTGGAGAATCAGCAATTCAGCCATAGACACAGATTTATATACATATACCTCTACCTGAAGGTATGTAGAAAAAAATGTATAAAGCTGTGTCTATGGTCAAATCACTGAATCTCTCCAAATTGAAACGGAGTCTTCCGATTTGATTTGGAGAGATAAATGGGTCTCCTGATTTGATTCAGACTCAGAGATTCAGCTGCCGAATTGGGCTGAATCTCCTCCGAATCGAATCAGCGACCGAAGCTTTGCACAGCCCTAGTGAGTAGCACCACTCTCAGCCTTCTTAAAGCCACGAAAGTGGGGTGCTCTTGCCTGCAAAAGTACCAGTCCTCATGCTTTCCAATATTAATTATTTTTGGAATCTCACACAAAGCAGCCGTTAGCCTTCGCTAGCTTGATAGAGCAAATTACGGAAGGAATCCTATGTAAAGATCAGAGGATCATACAGAATGAGGGCTGGAAGGGACTTAACAATGTCACCTAGTCCAACCCCCTGAATAAGCCACCCCAGCCAAGTGCCTGCCCTTGAAAACTTCCAAGAAGAGATTCCAGTTTCTTTAGGCAGCCTCTTCCAGTGCTTGACCATCCTGAGAATCAGAAAGTTCATCCTAATCTCCAACCTAAACTTTCTTCTGCCACAGCTTGAGGCCATTGCTCCTACCTGTTTCCCATGTCTACAGAGAAAAGCCCATCTCCATCCTCTCCCCTCTTCAGCTATTTGAAGACTCTTATCAAATCTCCCCCTTAGTCTTCTCCCCTCCAGACTACATAATCCTAATTCTTTCATCCTTTCCTCCTAAATCTCATCTCCCAAGCCCCTGACCATTTTTGTCGCTCTGCTCTGGTCTCTTCCTAGTCTGTCCATGTCCTTCTTGGAGTGTGGGCCCCAAAACTGGATGTAATGCTGCAGGTGAAGCCTCACCAGCTCAGACTAGAGTGGAAGAATTGTTTCCTTGATTTGCAAGTGACACTCCTGTTCATACAACGTGGAACGGTGTTGGCTTTTTTCACAAGAGTACACTGTTGGCTCATACGCAGCTCATGATCTGCTGTAACCCCCAGGTCCTTCTCTGCAGTCTTGCAGCCTAGCCAGTCATTCCCCAGTCTGTATTTGTGCATGTAATTATTCCATCCCAAGTGCAGGACTTTGCACTTATTTTTGTTGAATGCCCCCTGTTTGATTGTGGACTATTTTTCCAGTGTATCCAGGTTATTCTGGATCCTAGCCCTGCTCTCCAGAGTGTCTGCAAGTCTACCCAGCTTGGTGTTGTCCACAAATGTGGTAGGCATGCACTCAGTCCCATCATCCAGGTCACTAACGAGGTTATTGAACAATAGCTGGGACAGACCCCTGGGGAACCACACTTAATACTTCTTCCCAATTAGACACCGATCCATTGATGACTGCTCACTAAATACGATGATCCAACCAGTTACATGTCCACCTCATGGTACTTCTTTCTAGTCTGTATTTCCTTAGCTTGTTAATGGGAATGTTGCAGGAGACAGTGTTAAAAACCTTGCTAAACTGAAAGTCAAGATGAAATATATTACCTGTATAATCAACTGTAGGCCTGTCAGTCTTACCTCTATCCTTGGGGAACTCTTTGAGAAGATCCTCAAGGAGCACATCTATGATGGGCCGGCTTCAGGGATGATGCTCAGGGCCAACCAGCATGGTTTCATTAGGGGCAGGTCATGTCAGACCAACCTGATTGCCTTTTATGATCAGGTCACAGAAGCCTTGGATGCAGGTGTCGCGGTGGATGTAGTCTTTCTGGACTTCAGCAAGGCCTTTGACACTGTCTCC
>NW_017729025.1:2379439-2403052 GCF_001723915.1 Gavialis gangeticus | reverse complement strand
TGGCAGGGCTAACCACACCTTGTCGTGCATCCACAGGTGCATCTCAAGTAGGGCCAAGGAGGTGATCCTCCCCCTCTATGCGACACTGGTCAGGCCACAGCTGGAGTACTGAGTCCAGTTCTGCGTGCTGCACTTCAGGAGGGATGTGGACAGCATGGAGAGGGTCCAGAGGAGGCCACCCGCATGATCCGGGGACAACAGGGCAGACCCTACATTGAAAGACTGCGGGACCTGAACCTGTTCAGCCTTCACAAGAGAAGGCTGAGGGGGGACCTGGTGACTGTCTATAGATTCACTAGGGGGGACCAGAAGTGTTTAGGGGAGACACTGTTTCCCCTAGCGCCCGCTGGCATAACAAGGAGTAATGGACACAAGTTGTTGGAGAGTAGGTTTAGATTAGACATCCGCAAGAATTACTTCACAGTTAGGGTGTCTAGGATCTGGGACCAGCTTCGAAGGGAAGTGGTGCTGGCTCCTACCCTGGGGGTCTTTAAGAAGAGGCTTGATGCCTACCTGGCTGGACTCATTTGAGTCCGGTCTTTTCTCCCGCCCAGGCGGGGGGTCGGACCTGAAGATCTACAAGGTCCCTTCGACCCGACTGCTATGATTCTTTGAACTTGCCTTGATGAGCAGTAGTCCACCTGGAAAATGTCATTGGATGGTGGCAGAGGGTGTCTGCTCTGTGTCTGTACAATGCCTTTTACAGTAGAGCTCCCCCCGATTCACTGTTCTGACCTGGGGCAATGAAAATAATTATTACAGCTAAATGGCTGCCCTATCTGAGCTTACAGGACAAACTTTTCCATTCCTGCTGTCTGAAAAGAAATGTCCCTACTGAATCAGATCCATCAAGTTCAGCATCCAGTTCTGATACTGGAAGTAGCATGTGTTTTAGGGGAAGGAATAAAGAAACCATATAGTGAATTGTTTTATGGAATAGTTTACTATGCTGGTAGTGGCCGCCTTGTTTGCATCAAGCTTAAGCTCTGAACCACGAGGTAGTACTGACACGTGTTTTCTTCAGTCTAATGCAAGAGCTGGAACTGATCCAGAAATATGTTTTTACATCTATGATAAAAACAAAACTTTGTTTTAACAACATTTATCATCTTTTCCTGGTTTCTAGTAAACTTTTTTTGGGGGGAAACAGCTTTTGGCAACAGAAAACTAGAAATTCTCAGTTTTAGACTGAAAATTTTAGCTAGCAAACCTGAAAAAAATTCAAGAAATGGAATTTGAAAAGAGAAATTGGCTTCCTCAACTAACCATTGAAAACCTTAACTCTGAGAAGCTCTGTTTCTTCTTTTCTTTTTTTTGGGGGGGACCCTACTAAGCTCTGAGGTTCAGTGATATCCTATGATCCTGTTTTTTTTTCTGGAAAAAAAAATCCCAAATTTTCTGATTGAGAAAAAATAATCAAAAATCCACATTTTTTTCCATGATTAAAATGTATGTGTACACACACGCATGCACACGCACATATATATATATTACACACACACAGAGGAAAGAGAGGTCAGGCTCAAAGACTGTCAGAAAGGAAGATTAGACTCCCAGAGAAGCTCCTGGAAGAGGAGAGATTGAAAAGATTGCCACAGGATCATGCAGAGGACAAATTAAAAATGATGAGAGAGGGGTTTGAGAAGAAGCCAATTGGCATAAGAGCAGGTAAACTGGAAGATACTATTTACCCTTGAGTCATCAGATAAAGACTCAACTGATTAAATGAAAAGAGCAAAATTAAAGACAGTAAGTAAAGATTTCCATGTATTTCCACCACCTATAAGTAGAGAAATATCACCAAGGATCCTGTTTTTCTCTGAAAAAAAAATCCCACATTTTCTGATTTAAAAAAATAACTCAAAATCCACATTTTTCCATTATTAAAATGATGCACCGCTTATAGCTATCTATCTATCTCTCTAGATATAGAGAGATAGATACGTTTCAAGCTGTCCTCTTCCAGGAGCCTCTCTCTGATTCTTCCTTGCTGGCAGCCTTTGAGCCTGATCTCTCTTTGCGGTATCTTCCTAGAAGTCAGGTGACCAGAGCTAATCTGAGGAGGCTTCGCTGCAGAAATATGCAGTGAGAGCTTAAATTCTTTCAACTTGGTTTTATCCTGTGTTGTATGCAGCCTAATTTATATTCTTTTTGGTCTGGTTCCCTGCAGTAAGTGGAGGTGTCCACTTAGCTGTGAACAGAAATCCCCTCTGCTCTCTCCTGAGCAACAACTGTTCATTCAGAAACAAGGATTTCCCAAGGTTGCTTTCCCCCAAGGAATGTGATTTAGGGTTATCTCATCTCATCTGTTCCCTGCTGTGGCAGGAGCTTGGACACTGACAGTACCTCTGTTTCTCCTTTTCCTGGGGTACATGGCAGGTTAATCCTCAGAGGAGTGAAATGCCATAACCAAATTCATGTTACTGGGCTCCATACCGTGGTATCTGGGAGAACTTAAGACTGTGTAGACGAAACAAGGGGTATGTGTGCACGACACTGTAAAGTGGGCTAAATGCTTTTGCACTGCTCTAATGGTGTTTGCACGCATCGGCGATGTATTGCCCATTAATTACAGCTGCCGTAGGAAATTTGGCAGTGTAATGCTCCTTAAATGACTTGGGACTCAGCAAAATAAACCTCTTCCAAAGAGTTTTAATTTGCTGCCCTACAGTTGCGGAGCAAAGCACCAGGCTCGGTGCAGCTCAGGGGCTCTGCAGGCCACCTGGCAGCAGCCCAAGAAGGCAGGCTCTGCCCAAGGAAAAAAAAAAGCGGGGATCCTGATCTCCCCCCAACTCCTGGAGCCTGCCTGAGCTGCGCGGGGGCCTGGTGCTTCCTTCCACGGCTGCGGTGCTCCCAGGGTGCCGCATGGGGGAGGGTGCCTCCACTTTTAAAAACCCACTACTTCAATTTACGGCCCCCATTTCATTTACACATGCTATGTTATGCACAGGTCAGACCAGATGATCTCCTTGCCCCTTTTAGCCTTGCACACTAGGAAGGTATCATATTGGGTGCTCCAGCATGCATTACTTCATATTCGCCAGCACTGAGGTGGTAAACAGGTGTCTCCCTTGCTCTGGGACGTCTTGTCCTGGGGTTTAACCCAGGGCAGAACAGGAGCATTGCAGACCTTTTCACAGGTCGCCCTGCCAAGCTGTACAGCTATTCCCTTGCTAGTAGGTGGTCACCAAGAGCAGGGAGCCTGACCGGCTTGTGCCTGAGTGAATGGCATAACCGTACAGACATACAGTAGGCTCTCCCGAGAAAAAGTGTTAGTGCATTTTACCTGGCATCTCTCAATGGCACTTGAAGTTGGACAGTTAATGAGTGTGTCTGTACAATCTTGAGGCAAAAGGCTTTTTTTTCCCCAGGACAAATGCGGTGTCTGCTCCAAGCCTGAATGAAAGGGAGGGTTGATTTTCTCCTTATAGACTAACGCAAGCAGCACGATATATGCATATACTGAACTGTCAGCTACTGTGTGTTCCCATTTGCCTGGCACAGTCCTGTCCCTCTGCAATTTTTCCCACTTCTTCATTCTTCATTAAAAAAAAACGTGATCACCTGCATAAGTTTCCACCTACTTGTTTCTCCCCTCTCCCAGGTGACTGACAAACATGTTAACTTCTAGCCCTGGAGTGGCACCTCGAGGCAGCCCGCTGTGTTCACTTGGGGCCATACTGAAATTCGGTCATTTGTTCCTCTCCTTGTTCTCTGCCTCTTAAGCTGGGTTCTGATCCCTGGTAATGGTTTTTCTCCTTTTTTATGGCTCCTGATTTTCCTTAACCCTCACTGAGAGGGTACTCCAGGAAAGGCTTTTCTGAATGTTTGTGCTCTTAGGAACTTTTGCCAAATGCCCCCTCCTGCACCCTGGAATTATGCTCATTTCTGGGTTGCTCTCTCCCCTCTGGAGGCTGAATTCAGTTGTATCCTGGTCACTGGGCACAGACAGACATGACAATTTTTGTCCAATCTAGCCCCAGAAAGTGCTCTACAGCCATGATCAAATGCAAGTGCATGGCTGCAGAGGGCTTTAAAAGGGCCCCATCCTGTGAGAATCTGAACCCTCGTTGCATGAGGGTTCAGATGATTCATTTCTGTCTGCACACGCCAGGAGCAGGGCTGGGCCGACACAGTTCAGTTCTGCTCCCTGCATGGTTTTCAGGATGGGAGGGGGAAAAGGGAGTGGAGACAGCTCGTTCTGGGGGTTGCCCAGCTGGCGCTGGAGGTGGGGTAGTTGGGTTGGAGCACCCCGATGGAGCCTCTCTCCCTGGATTGGCTCCAAATTGGAGCCAATCCTGCACCCTCCTGACCCGACAGCAAATATCTTTTGGCTCAGGAAGATCAGTTTAACTCATGACGCCTTCTGCAAAGTGCCACGAGTTAGATGTGGGAGCTGCATTTCTATCTGCACCCACTATTACTTTGCACCTCCAGGGTCTTTAACTTACTCCTCTGCATTTCTTAGTGCTATGGGTACATCCACATCACAGTCTGCGGTGCCCATATCCTAGATTTACACTCAGGAGCTTAAGTACCAGGTATAGCCTGGCCTGAGCTGAGCTCTATGCCTTTCTAGCTAATTTATCCACAAGATAATATACCAGTATGGTTAATTAGCCACACAGAGCTCTTTGCTGCAGTAGCTAGACTATTGCCAGGGGTTGAGCTGGTTGATCTGAAGCTAACGCTGCTATTTCTATAAGAGCTCTTCCTTCCTGTGCTCTGGGGTCTGTTCCAAGAAGAGATTGCTTTAAGATGTTAAGACATTGCTTCCCCAGTTCCAGGACTGCTGCAACATGCAATGGATTTATGATTTATATATTTATATGTGGATAGTTGGAGTCATGTCCTGTTGCTTTTCTGTATCAGGTTGCTTCTTGTCTCTATCGGCCAGGTGCAGGCGTCTCTGTGGATCAGGAGCAGCACTCTCCTAGTGTGCTTTGATTCTTAGGGCTTTGGATTTGTAGCTGTACAGATTCATCTGTGTCGCATCCTGTGAACTGGCAGCATTGTGCATGACAGCCTTCCAGGATGACTAAATCAGTTTGTAGAGACCTTTCCCTAGGGGCAGGCCAATTCTCTTATCTCTGTTAAGCATTGCAGTCCAAAGCTACCAATTCTGTTTCTCCCCATATGCAGTTCAGGCTCTTCATTCAAATGCAGCTCACAAGGTGATTTATTTCCTTCAGTTGGTATGATGCTTTGTAGCTTACCTCCATTTCACATCCACTGTTTGGCGGAGAATTGATAAAATAGAAGCATTGCTCGAGACAGATTTATTTACATGTTGTCTGGGCTCCCTATCAGATAAGTAGCTTGCTGAACTGAAGATGCTCAAATGCAATGAATGTTACCATTTTCTGGGGCAAGCAGTGTCCCCCTCTATGCATTTAACTGTCTTTGAGGCTGGCTGTAGAGCATCTTTCCAGGTAGACCTTCATTAGCTTACAGAGGAAGAGCCCATGTTTTGCTTAGCTAATGAAAACTGCAGCTCTTTCGTACAGTCAGCGCTCCTTTTCAGCAACACCTGGTAGGAGCAACGTTTCCCTGAGAATATTTCTCAGGAGTCAACTGGATTAAGTATAGCAGAGGAGAAAGCAGATGAAATTACTGTACGGCACAGGTGGATTGAAACGGATGCACAGATCCATGTGCTCTGGTTTCCCAAGGTGCACCCCTGTAACTGTAGCAAGCCTCGGGACTCTTGTGGGGGCTTCAGACCTCCTGTTCCCAAATGAGAGAGAAGCTGCTCCCTGGGGTGCATGAAGAACATGCATGCATGCAGTCGTAGGTGGAGTCAGGATTTTGAAAAGGGGGTGTGGGAGCAGGGGTGGCAGTTGTGGTGGTGATGGCGGGGTCCCGTTCCTTGCACCTGCTCCCAGACTGGCGGGGGACACCCAGGAGCACCAGGCAGGGAAGGGGAAGCTGCTCCTGCTCCCCATGAAGCATGGCTGGAGCAGGGCAGGGGCAGCTCTGGAGCTCCCTTTGCTCTCTGGGGCAGTGATGGGTGGAGGGTGGGGATTGGGAGGGCAGGGAGGGCATGCTGCTGAGCACAGTTGCTGAGAGGGACCGTTCTTAACTTTCCTAGGCACTTAAATCTCTGGCTGCTGCTCCCACAGCCTGGTCTGAAGCAGGAGTGTGACTGCCTCCAGATACAGTCTGTTGGGATTGCAGCAACTCTGTGGGGAATTCACTGCATTTTAGAAACTTTACATGTCACTAGGAGGAAAAACAGAGATGAGGAAGACTGGATGAGAAGGTGACTGTAGTGTTGTCCATGTTCTTGGACACTGACATGTGACAGGGGAAGGCAGGCACGAGCGAAGGATTAGGTCTCGAATGACACCACTGCTCTGGGATTTGAGAAGAGGAAAGGCTCCCAGAAGCAAGCCAGCATTGGTGGCTGATGGAAGTGCACCCTTGGGGCTTACCCCATTTTCACAGATGGTGAAAGGTGCCAGAAGCTATCCAGGAGCACTGCATTGCACCCCGTAGCTTTTAAAGGCATCTGGACATTAACTTTATGCAGGGCGCAGACTCAGAATGGAGTTTTACTGGGGTTACAACGATGTGTGCCATTGCAATGGGGAAAGGAAGCATATGCCAGAGTTGGCTGAGGTTTCTGCCATGCAGACAAGGTGTCGTGCACATCATTTAAAGATGTGGGGTTTTTTGTAGCAGGGAGCCCATCTTCTGACAAGGACGCAGGCCGTGCCTTATGTTGCTGTTCGCAGCGTAATGATGTGATGCACCTTGATGGTGGAGCCCTGGCGTCTTTCCAAGAGGGTGAAGTGATACACACCTCTCTCTGGCGGTGGGATTTTTCACTGTCTTGAATGGTGCTCTGCCCTGGTGGAAGTTGAACGCTGTGTGCAAACTTGTGTCTTCAGTTGGTTCATGAGTTTGCTGCAAATTGGAGACGGTGTGTGATCTGCTCAATATGGACGTATATCTTCAGTTCCACACTGGTGAATAAACTCTTGGTTCACAACCTTGTGAATAGTCACTCTTTCTTTCTAGTTTCAAGCCCCAGATATAGAAATATAGGTATATAAATAGCTATATCAGGGGCTTGAAACAGCAACCATATATATGCATACGTGTGTGTGTGTGTGCGCACACACACCACAGATCTAAGTAGTTGTTAATAAAAATGTATTTAAAGTCTCTCCAGTGCTGTTTGTGGCAATCCTCTGTGGAGGTGATTTCATGAATGAGAAACCTGTAGCAGGGACATTAATTGCATCGAATAGTTTGTTGCATCATTTGTCAGTGTATGAATTGTAATGCCTATGGAGAAAAACACCACGGGTTTTTGGGCATTTCTGGGATTTCTGTCTTACAAGCATTCGTGATAGGGGGAGATGACATATTGAGCGATGCACAAGTATTGGGGCACTGCATTTTTGGAGTTAAAGAGTAAATGCAGCTGCACCACCCTTGATTTCCTTTGCGCACTGGGGAGGGAGCTATGCTTGACTGTGCCAGCTTGAGTAAACTTGAGCTAAACACTGAAGCTACACTGGTGCATGCTGGGGAGAGCTGTGGCCAGGTATCTTTGTTTATAAAAATATACCAGCACTTCCAGGTAGAGCAGGCCCAAGGGATGCTTTGCCACAATGCTTTCTTCATCTGGTGCAAAGGACCATTGAATGGTGCAGGTCTTGCTTAGAAACTTTGCCCTTGCCTACTAGACATTTTTTATCCTAGGAGTCAAGTTTCTCTCAATTGCCAGCACAGGCAGATGCACACGGTGTACACTGTGAAGCAAACGAACCATGCAAACGGCCAACGTCCTTGACCAACATGGCTCTCCTGTTTCTCCAGAGCTGAAAATTATGCTTCCTTCAGATCCTGTACACCAGAGTCTGTTTTGAGGTCTGATATTTCTGGTCTCCAAAACTATAGAAGAGTGGTTGATCTGCTTGGGAAGCCGGGAGAGAAATGCTTTGGTGGACTAGCACAAGAGTTCCCTGGAGAAAGATACCTTTCCAACTATTGCTTTGGATCAGATGGGAAGCTTTAGTTTTTTTCATGTCTTTGACGGGCCCTCTCTTACCAAGAACTAGTCAGGTTTTTGTTTCCCTTCAAAGAAAACTGATTTTCATCAAATAAATGACTTTTCTGTGATCCATTTTACTTTTTGGAAATAATTCCTGATGAAACTGGGAAATGAAAAGCATGTGTTTTTTCTCTGGTTTTCTCTTTCAGGTTTTTTTCCCCATCTCTCCTCCTCTTTGTTTCTTTGTCTCTTTTCCTTTCTTTTATTCCCTTTTTAATAGTAAAATGGGAGAAGGGAAAGACACTTTTACATTGAGATCCATCGTTTACAAAAAAAACAAAAACAAAAAAATTCTTTCCCCAAACCAGGAGAGGAGAAATAGCTTTTATTTATTTATTTATTTTATGTGTTTGGCCTGTTTCCTGACCAGCTCTGGTCTTGCCTTTCAGCTATGAAATCCCCCGATCCTTGTTTGTGTCCATCACAATGACACGCTATTGCTCCTGGAGCCAGTTAGAGCAGCAACATCAGCTTCACTAACCTGAGCGACTACAGTGAAAATCCCTTGTGAGTCTTGTGATCTAGACTAATTTAACCTACCTGTTCATGTATTCTCTGAGCCCCTAACGATGGTGTTTGAGCACATAGGATGAGATTGGGGCCGTCTTGATGTGAATGGCTTCATTAGATCCAGAATTTCATTCGACCTAACTCAGCCCAGGTCCCCCCATAACGGCGTCATGGGTATAACTGGGCGTCTTCCAGCTAATAAGCGGAAACTGGAGATTGCATGCTGCGGATGCACAGTATATTTTTGTGTAGTATATTCCCACTGAGACTTACAGGATGCTCTTGGGAGCACTTATGCTGGCACAGCTGATTAGCTGGAAGAGAGCAGGGGTCCGTGGCTGAACGCCTGCATGTCTTGTCAAGAGGAAAAAGCTTTGGGAAGTCGGTTATGGATGGTGCAAGTTACATGAGAGCTGCAATAAAGCATTATATGCGGGTACAGGGTTAATAGGGTCTCTGCAACCTTCACTTTGGCATTTCCTGAGTCCTGTGGGCTTCCCTCTGCAACCTGACGTCTTCTGATAATGTCGAACTTTGTACGGGAGAGTCTTAAGGTGGTGTTTGTAGCTGGTTTTATTCATGTGTTATGGCTTATGCTGGCTATAGTCTTCTTAACAAAAGGCTTCCTAGTTCAGAGCCTTTAATTTGTATGTAAACACTCCATATCCTCCAGGAATGCCAGTGCAAAGTATATTTTATTGCATATATGCCTCTTCAATTCAGAACCGATGCAATTAAAATGCTATTAAAATGATCTTTTGAACTTCTTACGTATTTGAGAGTTTCAGACAAAGCTTGCAGCCTGTAAGCTAGTCTTATAAACATTGCTTTTGACCCTACATTTCTGCTGGGGTCTGTCGAAAGACTCTTGGTCTTATCGAGGAATATGCCCTGTCCCTGAAGTCTTTATTTAAAATAGTCATGAAGCCTGAACGCTGCTAGATGTTTAGATATCTCTTTGTAAATATTTTGTTTCTAATTTGATGTCATTTGTCTCTGCTGGGGACACACGTTAGCTCCTATTAAGGTAAGAGACATGTTTGAAAAGATGTTTAGACTGTAGGGGCAGGGACCTCCCGTTTGTGTCTTCCGGGATACTCTGTGTTGTATTGAATAACAACTAGTAAGTGGTTGTATGGTGATAACTAGATGGGGCCTGACCCAAAGCGTTGATAGCTGGTCATTTAAAACATGGACTTATCTACCCCTCTCCCCAAATATTGGATTCAGAGGTGTGAGTAGGGATACCGGCACTTTGGGCAGAGATGATCTTGCCAAGCACTGGGGAGCAGAGAGCAATGTGGGGAGGGCACAGGCGTAGTGAGTGCCAGAGCAAAAGGGTCAGGATGGAGGGAGGGAGTCCCAAGCCCAGGAAAGTCAAGTGACACATGAGCTGCTTCCCCGTGGGATCTCCAGGGTGCCTTTGAATTGGTGCCCAGTGCTGGTGCAGTGCTCATCCATCCCTCGTTAGGCCACTAGTTATGTTACTTATTCGTCAGCAAAGAGCCTCCCTTTGTCAGAACTTGGGAGGTGGCTCCGGTCTGAAAAGGGGATACCAACCTTTGAAACCTTTGTTTCAACCGAGCGTTGCTGCCTCGGCGGGAGGTCGAAGGATGGCATCAGCATCCTGGGATCGTGCCGACGTGTAAATTGTGAATCGTGTCTTGGCTGGACTTCACGGTGTTCCCATACAACGGCAAAGGGCATGCGTCCAACTATGTGTCAGAAGAGCATCAACTCATCAGTGCCTGATTTCTGATGGTCTCTCGTGGGGAAATGAGTAATTTGCAGATTTTCCAAGCCGAGAGGGCCGTGGCGCCAGTTCCTCTAGTCGGGTCCTCTGTAGCACTCATGTCACGGGCATGGCACAGGTTTATGCGCTTCTGTCTATCACCTTTCTGGCCTCTAAGGCCAGTTTCTCTGGTGTTACGCTCCCTCACCCTTATACTGTCCCTGCTTGTAGATGGATGTTTTTGGTCCAATCCTGTGTGTATTTCCACTGCTCTTTACTTTGCAGGCCCAGTGGGTTCAGGTGTCTACAAGTCCTCATTGTAGAAGAAACCACTCTTGGTGACCAACAACCACCCTAAAATGGGTCTGCTTAGCTAGCAAATGCAGCAAAGCTGCACACAACATGGCCAACCGCAAGCATGCCCATGGCCTTCTTGAATCTTGCACATCACCCCTACGTTGCATGGGCTCTCTCACTGTATTACTGGAAAAGAAATGCATCCAGCTCTCAGGTTTTTAAGAAGCCCCGGGGCTCTTGGTACCTGGCCCATGCTCTGTGCATGCTCGTCCGCTCTGTTTTCTTTCCAGGAAGGAAAGTTTTCTTCCCTCAGTGCCCTGTGGTACTGTCATACATCTGACCCCCCACTGCTGTGTTGCTCAATGACTTTTGTTACAGGGTGCTGTGCACCCAGGTGTCACACTGGCCTTTTTGGCTTTAACTATTCTTTCCTGGCTGGTTGCTGAGCCTCATGGGCCTGGTTGCTTTATTGGACACTTTGATCCGTTCAGGGTCTGATGCTTGGGGGCGAGGGTGTGGAAACCCCAGGCCATCTAGCGCACCCACTCAGAAAACCAGCATCCGCGCTTGGGGTACAGATCAGCATCCTTATCAAGCGCTCCTACATTCATTGTGACCAGCCAATTTGGCTGGGGGGTCCTGCAATGAGCCTGTATTTTCTTCTTGCTGGGCAGGAAGGCAGCTATTTAGATAGGTCCCAGCCTTGGTTTACAGGATGAAGACTCACCGACACAACAAAGCCATCCTCAGTGAATCCTACTGCTCCTGGGCCCGAGCCACCCAGCACTGGCACTGTTGAAGCCCGGGAGGAATACATGGCCATAGATTTATCTCTCTAAAATATGTCAATGCTCCGTCTCCATTTAAAGCTGCTTCATTACCTTACATATTCACACAACAATAGCAATGATGTGGTTTTAGCTGATGTTAAAGAGATGCATTGCAGTGGTCAATGGGCTCATCTGGCGGCTGGCTTCCTGTTAAAACACCCTGGGTATAGTGTAGCGGTGACGCTGTACATGCTGCAGCCCAGGGTGTATGTGATAAGCAAGATTATTTTTGGCAGTATCTTTTATTGGCAAGATGTCTGACGTCCCTCCCTGCTGCACGCAGTGGCACTTTTGTAAGGATCTCCGTGGTCTTGACACTTCATCTAGAAGTCGCAGACCTTATCACGTGTTAGATAGGAGCCCGGTGTCTATTTTTGTCTGCTTCTAGCCCTGCTTCATTCAGTCTCTCTGGTTTCTGCTTGCTGCAAGCAAAATGCAGAATATCCAGGTTCCCTTCCACACTCCAGGAGCCCATTAGCTGTTTCAGGTTGCAATTACAGTTGTTTCTGACCCCACACAGCAAGCACTTCCCTGAGTCTATAGAGAAGAACCTGTTAAGAGAGTTGGTGTAGCCCCTCTTTAATTCAGTGGGCCTTGCATACATCAATCGTTTTAAAAATGTGCTTATCAATACAGTCTCCTATTTAAAATCAACGAGAGGCACCTGCACTCTAATGAGTGTAGGCTCTGGACTCCATATGAAGTGGTGAAGCATAGCCTCAAATTCCTCATCTGTGTTCAACCGGCAGTCCTGTAAGCTAATCCCCATCCCTGGCACAGAGGGTGCCTTGTCCTGAGCAGGAAGAGTAATAAGGGCTTTCTAGTTCTCCATCGGTCTAAGTTAAGGTCCTTCCTGACCTAAAATTGCTGAGTTGCAACCAGCTTGTTTTCTCACCGGACCAACGAGAGCGCGGACACGGGAGAACTGACCTCACGGGTTGTGCTTCAGATTGCTGCAAAGACTCGGAGGATGCTCTGAATTATAGCACTTCCCACTGTAAAGTGTTTTTCCTGTTCCCCGACTTATTCTTTCTCTTCCCGGTTATTTCTGAAGGAGGTCAATCAGCGGTGCTTTTTTGCTGCCACAGGGCTTCGCAATCACTCAAGCAATTTGTACGAGGATGGGACCCTATATGACATGCAACTTCTCAGCGGCGTCGTTCAGCTGGAACCTCTATCTCTTGTCGAATACATCTGGCACGCTAGGCGAGGGAGTATCACGGGCTTGATTTCATGCTCCGTGGACTGAGAGTCGCCAGAAATAATGATCTTCTTGGTTATTAGCTGCGAAAACAGTGTCATCAAAGTGCTCGTTTCCTTCTGCAGGGGTGAGTATGGGCACTGACTCCTTGAGCGATGTAGTTTTCTTTGGTCAGGCTGGTGTGGATACACAGCAACTTCCTCCTATGCAATTGCACCCCTGCGTCCCACCAGCACTTATAGATTCATAGATCATCAGGCCAGAAGGGACCTTGGATGATCGAGCCTAGCCCCCTGCACCAAGCAGGAAAGATATCTGGGGCTCAGGTGACCCCAGCAAGGTGACTGTCTCCTCTAACTTGCTCCCAGAAATGTCAGAGAAGAGGTTGCTTGTGTCTAGAAGAGTCCTGACCCCACACCTGCCCATCAGCTAGTCAAATGACAGTGATGGCATGAGCCACGAGCTGCAGCGGCATCAGGGCAGAGCTCAGGAGTGCCCGCGTTTGGCAGCTCTTTGTTTGCTCCTGCGCTAGTGAGCGAGCAGTTTCTTGGCAGGGCTTTGCTGGCTGCATAGAGACTGTAAAACGCTAATCTTCATCAACCGCCTGTTCCCCCTCGGTCCCCCGAGTGCCGGTTAGCTGGCACATGTATCATCTGGAAGACTATCCGGATTCATATTTTAATATGATGCTCCACAATTTCTTTGCAAATTGAGGCTTTTTGACTTGGCATCATTGTGCCGGCAGTGCTGGGAATAGACCCCAAGAGCCAAGTGGGTGGAGGCTGAAATAAATAACTGGAGAACCAGAGTATTTCCTTTTAGCTTTGGCATGTGGATCCGTGCCCTTTGGTCCTGATACATGCTTGCATTTTCCCTTGGCTGCTGGCTCTTCCAGAGTACTTTCACCATTGGATCAGGCCACATTTGGTGGCCTCTGCTTTCTCTTGGTGCTGTTGCTCTCTTGCCTTCTGATACTAGACAAACCCTGATGCAACATTTACCAAAAATAATGCAAAGACTTGTTATGCTTTCATGTCCTTTCCAGCCCTTCTTTTCTCTTATTCTATCAGTAGCTGGGGCCTGTCCTCTCAGATATTAATGGCCTCCCAGATGCATGTCCCTTGAGTGCCCACCAAGTTACAGCAATGCATCCCCAACCACTCTGAAACTAAACTGATGCTCTGGAGGCCTGATCTTGAAAGCTGTCTGGGTGTAGAAGTCAAGTCAGAAAGGCAGCAGCATGCTGTTGATGGCCCAATGATGTCCATACATACAGAAAACATGTTGCTTCCAGTATTGGTCCCGATGGAGATGTGTGCATGGAAAACCACTCGTTTCAGGTCTGGAATGTGTACTAACACCTGCTGGGCTGGGTGGATTTACTAGGCATATCCAAAGTGCTTTAAAAGCCCAGAATGGGTCTCGGGTCACAGAAATTATTTATTACTTGCAAAGATAGTGAAATCCATATTATTGAGTAAAGCCAAGCATGCACATGAGTGCAGATCTATTGCCGTGTAGTTTAACTCTATCACTTGCCCTGCTTATTTATAGTAAACTGCATTTTCCTGGCCCGTCTATCGTTATTCATGCACAGCGTGGGATTGCCGTTGCGCTACTGTTTGCAGTGGAGAACCACAACCCACGGCAAGCGTTCGTTCATGATGTGCAACCTGGGCAACGCTAAAAGTTTCGTGCCTTTCAAACCAAGGGTTGTGTTGCAAAGAGGATGCGCCTTGTGACTGGAGCATGCTTACAGGCGGGCTACAGCACAGCGACATCCCTAGCCCTCTTTCAGGCTAGATTCTCAACCTTTCCAACTTTCCTTCTGTTCATATCATGCCTGGTTTACTAACCAAGCACGCCGCTTGCTGATACGAGGAACAACAGAATCGCTGTTTATTCACTCTCCCTAAAGCCCGGCCACACGAGGAACTTCTTGTGTGCTTAATAATTGCGAGGCCTTTAACTTGGGGAATTAAACCATCGAAACAGAGGCAGATTTCCTGTAATTTGCAAATCATCGTGCACCCAACATGGCAGCAGCATCTCCAGATGGCCGAAAGCAGCCGGCATGCTTCGCTGGCAGCTTTTGTTTCTTCCTGCCTGGCGCAGCATGCAGCTTGCCTCTAGCTTCAGGACAGTCGTCAGTGCATAAAACTGTTTAACCTAACTATTTATTCAGCCATCATGTGCTTTTATGGCCTTTTATTTCTTAACCGTTGTAAACTTTCCATGATTTTTTTTTTATATATATAATTAAAAATTTATATTCCACCAGTTGGTTAGTTTAATCCTGGGGGAAACGCATCATTTGGAGACAGGCTTTTAATGCCAGCATAAAATATTTCCTGGCTGGTTTTTACTTAAGGGTGTAGGAGGTTGTGGAGGGTGGGAGTACTGAGCTGGCATGGCACATGCCGTGTCTATGTACTGCTGTCTTTGCACCGATGCCTGTTCGGTCGTGAACGATATGATCTCTCACCATCAATTATTCTGAGACTCGAGCGTTGGATTAGTTTCAATTTATTTTTAGTGATTAGATTCCATTTGAAGCTTGCAATAGGCAGAACATAATCAAGCTGCTGAGTGCTCATTTTTGGTTTTTTTCCCCTACTGTCTGGCATTTATGAATAGTCAGTCTTTAAACCTCTGCACTCACATGGAAGCGTAATGAAATCGAGCACGGCAACCCAGTAAAAAAGGGGATTTTAACCCATGGAAAATTCAGTGAAACAGGCAACGAGAGACCACGGACATCCGATGGTTCTCCTTCGGGTCACACCAATGTGATCGCTGCAGCAATACAAGTCCTGCCTTTACCCCCTCGCTTTTTTAAAATGGTGAGCAGATTGCTGGCCTTGGTGTAATGTAGCAGAGGTATTTCATGGGCCCACAGGAATGCTCATCGCTTTGTCTTGGGGGAAACGAAGCTCTTGCTGTTTGCTGTTGTTACTCCGTTTCTTTGGAAGTGTCCAGGAGCCGAGTCCTGGACCCGTTGTGCTAAGCTGAGAGCAAAAGAAAGCTGTGTGTGTTATTGAAGTCACAGGGGCCCAGCTGGGATTGGTGCTGGTAACTAGAGAGTGACCTGCCTACGTTTAGTCTGCAAGACCTCCATACGTGCAACAGGTGCAGAGTGGAGAGGAGGACAGAAATACACCCAAGCTGGCAGGGCAGAGCCTGGGCTCCCGTTTAACTTTTCTTGTTGAGGAGGAGGTGGCAAAGGGCAGAGGACAGGTGAGCAGCCGTTAGACAGGATTTCTGACCCACTGGCTCTGCTCAAGGCTACATCTTTTCCCTCTTTCATGACTGGGGGTGCACTGGTACAGCAAAGAAGCAGTTTGCTGCATATTGGGAAGAGTGACTTTTATGCTGCCCCTGAAGGATGCTTGCAAAGGGGCATCTGGCTGTTTGGGCTGGGGGGTGATAGTTGGCCAGACATGACACTAGCCGCAATGTTCCCGCAGTAGCCCCTGGGAGCCTTCACCATGCTAACCTTATGGGCCACCTTGACTCAGGATGAGCTTTCAGCCTTTCTGCTTCTTGCTGACCTGCCGACGGGACAAGACTTGCAGACGTCTGCAGGGAGCACCTCTCGGGGGCATGCGTTCGTGGAAAAGGAGCCACACCTCCTGTTGACCCAGACCTTAGTTTATTTGGCTTTGGGTGTTGTCGTACCACTTCCCCAGTGCTCTGGGGGGCTGTTCCCAAGCCCGTGCCATCCACCCAACCCAGAGGCAGAGGAAGCCAGTGTCTTTTGAGAGGATAGCGGGAAGCAGATGTTGACAGCGGTGACAGCGGAGAAGAGCACGACGGAAAACCGCATAGTAGCCCGTGGTTAGAAAGGCCCCGAACCCCCATTTGGGCACGTTTGTACATGGATGCGTGTGTCGGAGGCGTGGTGGAGAAAGCAGACGGTGCATTGTCTATAATGTTTCTGCAATGTGGACGAGGCCTACAGGAGAGTCCTATTGCCTCTGGACAGTCGCTGAGCGCAGGGTTTGCTCCTGGCAGGTATTCCCACGGCAGGGTACTCCGGGCCGGCAGCATCAGTGAGGCGATCTCTTGACTTGACAAGGTTTCTGTGCCTGCCTGCTTTTTACCAGTGGGTCAGTGAACTCTGCCAGGGCCAGCCTAAACAACAGAGCGTGAAGGATGTAGGCAGGTGCAAGATCCTTACCTACAGCAGTGATGCTGACACTGGGTATTGTTTTGTGTTAAGCTTTGTCCCTCCTTTTTCGTGCGTTGTGTCACCTCTGGAAAGACACGGTGTAGGGAGTTCATGTATCCTTATGGCAGGGGTGGGCAATTAATGGAGGTGGAGGGCCGCTTACTGGGTTTTGGCAAGCTGTTGAGGGCTGCATGGGTAGCCCCGCCCCTTGACAGGAGCCCCGCCCCCTAGTTGCCATCCCTCCTCCTAATCCCTGACTTCTATCACCAGAAGCCCCTCCCTTTAGCTCCAGAAATACTCCTTTCAGCAAGGGGTTTTGCTATTTCAGGACCAGAAAAGCACCAAATTATATTCTAAAAATCAAACATCTACAACTTTTATTAATTTGATTTAAAAAAATACATTGATTTAGGTTTATGGTCTGTGCATTCCGGTTTAAATTGGAAGGTACAGATTAAATTGCATTTCCGCCCCCCAAAATATGGCTGGGAACCTATAGTAGCCGACAACCCGTTGTTGCAGCAATCTGCTCGGTGCTAGGAGGGAGAGCTGCTGATTGCAAGGAGGGAAGAGGTCAAAGGAGGCATCTGGAAGTCAGCTGATAGCAGATAACTAGCAGCTGCAAAATTTCTGCACAGAGTCCTGCAAAGAAAGGGTCCACTTAGTTTTAGAAATGTGGAGGCCTTTCACCCTGTTACCCAGCACACAGCAGAGACCGGTAAGTGCCATGTAGCTTTGCTACTGGAAAAGCAGCTCTTGAGCGCTTTTGTTGCCCCTTCGTAAAACCAGCCCACTCTGGAGGAGGAAGTGTACGGTCAAAACCTAATTCTCGGTGCACTTGAGGATGTGCTTAACTTTGCTGGAGGGGGATTAAACCCAATCCTTCTTACTTGCCTTTTCCCTCAAATTCCTTAGCATCCCAATGAAACCAGGGAATTGCTTCCGATTTATGGGGTTTCACAATACCCAAAGGCTGTCCCTGCCCAATTAGTGTAGGAACTCTAAAATGACACATTTTTTTTAATGATGTTTTTTCTTTAGTCCACTTAAAATGCACGTGTCGCAAGGAGACCCCTTAGGTCTGATATTCCCCAATCCTTCTAGCATGTCCTTTAGTCTCTGCACTCCTCCCTTCCCTTAATAGCAATAACAATAAAACCCGAGCAGCCAGGAACACAGAGGAATGCCCATAAAAACTTGAGCGAATGTTTTATGAGCCCTGGCATGCTCTGAATGGCAGCCACCGAAAAATAAATTAAATGGTGTATTTTGTGGAACTTTTTCTGTATGGAGAGTTTATTTTGGCCATAAAACACACAGGCAGTTTCAGATGCTGCAATGAGGGATGCTGTGCAACAGGAATGTCTATGTCCTGCGCTCTGCTGGTTGCAAACACCTCCCATTTCCTCGCTCACAACGCACGTGTGATGTGGACGGCACGTGTGTCATTCAGTCTTTGCTGGTGAATGCACATGGGGTCCCTTCACGGTCATCCCAGTGAAATGGGTTTTGGTATCAGCACTTGGGGGCCAGTTGAGGAGGGAATGCTGCTCCGATGGTCCCAAAGGGAGGCCCTGGCTCTCGGGGGTAGAGGTTTCCCTTGGTGGAGTCTGTGTTGCATCCGACACCGTGCCAGCCTCTGATGGGAGCAGCACATGTTCTTCACTGCAGGGTAGTGGGCATCTTTGAGGTCGCATCTGACCTCGTGTTGGGATCTAATGTCCATGGCCAGGGACCTGTGCCCAGCCCCTTTGCCTCCCGTGGGTACGCGCTCTGCTCTCCTCTTATAGACTTCTCCTAATCTAGGCTCAGCAAATCCGTCCATGTGGACTGCTCTGGTACATCCTGCCATGCCTTTTCAGGGGGTCAGTCTGCTTCTTCCTGGATTGAATGGGAGTCAACCATTTTAAAAGTCATTTTATCTGCTGCAGACTGACCATGGATGAGTTAATCATAGCGGCGTTTCCGTAGAAGGAAGAATACGTGCTTATCTTCTGGGGGCTAGACTTACCTTTTCATCCCAGCTAGAAACACCTTCCTTTGATGCCTCCCAGAATTTATTTTCATACTAATGAACGTGCAGCTATCTTGGTTTTTGATCCTGCTCCTCACGCAGGGAACTGGGGTTAAAGAAACAGTCGTTGTGCCAGAAAAGCTGTTTGATAACGGAGCGCGGCTAAACTGAACGGTTTTGAGATTGAGCCTTGGGAATCATGTGGGGAGTGTTGAAAGGAGGAGAGGATCATGCTTGTCACGTGTAGGATTAAAACAGCAATGAGAGCTGCTCAGCCAAGCACAGCCCAGGAGGGATCAGGAGAGGAAGGGGTGGCCCTAACGTGGCACTCGGTGGAGTGCCGCGCACGGCAGCTGCGGTGCAGCCTTGCCAGCTTGGTGCCTTCACTCTCAGCACCGGACAGGTGGGGTCCTGTCTTGGGCACAGCTCTTCCCTTTACCTGCGCGCTCGCTGAGTGCAAGCTAGCCAACGAGAGGAAGAAGCAAGCACCTTGGAACTAGAGGTGAAGATAATGCCTGCTGCCCTGAATGCTGTGCTTGCTTCTCCAAGCTTGCTCTGCGGTTCTCTGATTGCCAAATTATGATCAGTGAGGAGAGTCGACAGGGGCACCATTATGCCCTTCTACGAGGGCCCTGCCTTGCATCTGCACTGCAAAGCATGCTTGCTCCGTGGCAGGGACTGCTGGCTCCTGCCCTCGGGATTGCTCCCCTCTCCCAGCTCGGGCTGCCCCGGTGTGTTTGTTGTCAGCTGCCTGCGCTCAAAGGCATGTACGTGGGCCCTGAGCTTGTTAGTATCTAGCAAACCTGGGTCTATTGAATTTTTAAAAGCCCGCTTCAGCAATGTGAAAAAAAAAATTGACACCAATTTGCAAAAACTAGGGAAATGCAAAGTGAAGGGTGATGCTAATCTTTTGAATAATGGTATTCCAACAGAATGCCAGCTGGCTTTTGTCAGCCCATGTCACTAAATTATTATTATGCTAACTATTTTTGTACTTCTATTTCTTTTATTATTATTCAGAAAAAAATGTCTTTTAAAATGCATATTATTTTATGCAGGAGGCTGGAATGATAAATCTTTCAAATACATATTTAGACAGGCTTATAAAAGGTATTATTTGTCTGAAAATAAATTATGCCATTGGATAAATAATATATGTGCTTATGTTTGTTTTTTTTTCAAAACATATGCTATTTCCCCCAACAGGCAGGAATAGCTCCTTTACAGCTGTTCCTATCAATCAGGTAAGTACTTATTTCCAACAGCCACAGAGCAGGATCCTTCTACATTTTAATACTGTACTTTACATTCAAGAGCACAGGGAGCAGTCGGGTGGAAAGAACAATGAAATGACCACATGTGTGACGGCTCGACTAGTCAGGTTTGGCTAAATTGTCCAAGGACAGGGATGCAAGAGGGCAGACTTACGAAAGCAGGGACTCTTGTAGAGCCGGTGGATGCAATCATTTGTGCCCAGTGGTGGCTGAGATGTGGGGTCAGATATTAGCAGGCATATTTAATCAATTTGCAGGGCATACAGGTGTCACCTGATTCCACAAAGGAGCCAGTAGGTGTATATAAGCTCTCTCTGCAAATGCATGTCCCTCCTTAAATACATTTATCTCCAGCTTTTTGAGGGTTATGTTATGTGTCTGTCTGCCTCGGGCCTTTACATAGTGCCAATCACGCGAATACCCACCAGATGGAAAATTGGAGTTTGGCTCCAAAAATATGTTTCTCTTTCATGCGAGGTAAAGGGCAATGTCTGTAAGGTCTTGCGCTTAGTTTCTGCGATGCAAGACCTGCTACAGCAGAAGTGCTGTAAAAATGGCAAAGTGGTGCCCACCCCCAACCCTGGCGATCCACGAGAAAAACAGTGCGATTGGTCAAATGGTCTGTGTGATACCTACGAGCATAAATTTCTTTAAATAAAAATGATGCATCCATAGCTACAAACTGCCAGAGTGAAAGGAGAGTAAAATCTGGCCTGTACCAATCAACTGTTGCCTGTGTGACCTGCCCTCTGTAAGAACATGAGAATTGTCATTTTTGGGGTCGGACCATAGGTCCATCTACGGCAGCAGAGAGCGGATGCTGAAAGGGAGGGTAAACAGGGTCTGACCAGGGCTTCCCCCCCTGCCCCCCCTGTTCCTTTCTCACTTGCAGCTTCCAGCATTTAGGGCATTTTTTACATGTGCTCCTGGGGGGGTGGGGGGGTGCCTTAATTAGAGTGACTCCAAGAGCCGCTCTAACTAAAGTGCCCAGAGTGTCACATGTATCAGCATCCCTGGGCTTTAGTTAAAGCACTTTAGTGAAAGCATTGAACGAGCTTTAGTTAAAGCACCCCCACTATCACTTTTCAGCATGGGGATGCTGATGCACGTGATGCTGCAGTAATTACCACACTCCAGCAGACTCCATTAATTGGAGCTGCTCTGATGCACTGTAATTACACCACGTTGGAGCAGCCTCGCTGCATGTGTATAGGCACCCTTAAGGTCTAGGAAGTTCTGATTCAGAGGCCGGGCCCCTCACTCCTATGCCCAATAGCTACTGACACCCCTTCCCTCCAGGAATGTGTCCAGTCCCTTTTTGGATCTAGCTAAACTGTCAGCTTCCACCACCTCTGGTGGTAGCAAGTTTCACATTTTAATGACATACCATGTGAAAAAGAACTTCCCTTTGATCGCTTTAAACTTACTGCCTGCTAGCTTTGTTTTGTGACCCCCTAGCTCTTGTCTTGCAAGAGATGGTAAATAATAAATCTTTATTTACCTTCTCTTTACCATTTAGTATTTTGTTAAATGTTTATCATACCCCCCCTCAAGCATCTCTTTTCTAAACCAATGAGGCCTGGCCTTTTTAGCCTCTTCACATATGTAAGCCCCTCCATACCACTCATTATCCTTGCTGCCCTTCTCTGGGCCTTCTCCAATTCTTCTATCTCCTTTTGGAGGTGTGGGGACCAGACCTGGGCATGGTATTCAAGGTGTGGACACACCATGGATTTATCAAGGGGGTATGATGATACTTTTCATTTTGTTCACAATCCCCTTCATAATAATCCCTAACATTTTAGTTTGCCTTTTTGATAGCTGCTGAGCACTGAGCTAATGTCCATGTAAAGCTCATCCTAGTGTAGGTAGAGTGCGGGTTATTTTTGCCCAGGTGCAAAAATAACCCTTTACACTTACCTGCATTGAATTGCACCTGCTATTTAGTTGCCCATTCATTCAGTCATGCAAGATCCTGCTGTAGCTCCTCACAGTCCAGCTTGGTCTTTGCCCTTTTGAATAATTTTGTGCCATTTGCAGTCTGGAGGAATACATGGGAAAAGAAGTTTCCAGAATGGCACCACCAGGGAGAAGGGGAAGAGGAAGACCAAAGATGAGATGGAGTGATATAGCAGAGAGGGACATGGCAGAGAAGGAGTTGGAAGAAGAAGATGCATATGTCCGAAGCCGGCGGAGAGCCAGGATATGCAAGTGGCCCCATTTAGATGGGACAAGTGAGGGAAGAAGCAGCAGCAGCAAATTTGGACACCACACGCCTCACCCCCTTTTCCAGATCATTTCTGGTCCCAACACAGGTCCCCAGTGGGACCCTGCTGTGTCCATCCTGAAAACTGACCTTTTTTTTTTTCTTTGCTTTCTAAGAGTGTAGAGGAGAGAGAGACACGCCTGGTATGTGTGGAAGGCCAGCAAATCCAAGTTATTTTGGGTCAGCTGGGAGGTGAGCTCTAGAAGATGGGACACTTAATACAAAGCACTTGCCCTGTCTGGGTGAAGCCAAGAGATTATTGGTTTCAGTGCCCTGGCACCTCGTTACTGCTGCAGTAACCTGTGAGGGAAGAGGAGGTCTCTCAGGCAAACCGGCCCCACGTTACCCAGTAACTTCTTTTTGCCCCCTATGTATTTAAAAATTCTGGAGGGACTCCCAGGCAAACAGGACAGAGTTCAGATTACTGTGGGTTTTTAGAGATCAAGATGGATGACTACTCAGGAAAATGGAGGCAAAGAAGTCGTTAAATAGGTTGGCTTTGTCGTCTGATGTGACGACCAGATTTCTGAGCATGTCTTGCAGGGGCCCCACGTTACCTGGTACCTTCTTTTTGCCCCCTATGTATTTAAAAAATGACTTCTTGTTGTCCTTGATCTGGGTCTCTAGTCCCAGTCCCATCTCCACCTTGCCCCCCCCCGCAGCCCTGAGCAACTGCAGTATAGTCCTCCCTGGTGATGGCCCCTCCCTGCCATTGGGTGTGCGCCTCCCTTTTAGCTAGGAGACATTCCTGTGTGCTTTTGGTGAGCCCCACAGCCTATAGCCCTTGATATTCACTGTCCAGTCATGCATTGGGTCCCACCCCGTTTCAGTGAGCCCCACTATGTCTGGGTTGGTGTCAGCTAGCAGGAGGGTAAGTTCCTCTTGCTTGTTTCCCATACTATGAGCATTTGTGTAGAGGCATTTGAGGCTTCCTGTGGATGTGTGCACTGGCCCCATAATCACAGCATTGCCCTGGTCCCTGTTGCTTACCTGGGTATATGTTCTGCTCATCAGTCTAGGCTGGGCTGTACTTGTGAGTGCTGCTTGGTTTAGTGGTCCAAGGCTTCCTCTTCCCTTGTCTTCCTTTCCTCAGGCCCCAGGGAAGGTGCACCTAGGTCAAGAGTCAGGGAGGATCTAGTCAGGGAAATTGTGGAGGGACTGGATGTATTTAAATCAGCTGGCCCACACAATCTCCACCCCAGAGTACTGAGGGAATTAGCTGAGGTCATTGCGGGACCCCTGGCATGGCTGTA
>NW_017729025.1:2376628-2378631 GCF_001723915.1 Gavialis gangeticus | reverse complement strand
TCTGCTCAGGTCCCTTCCAACCCGACCAACTATGAAACTATGAAGCTATGACTTACACGTCACCAGGACAGAAATAGGAATTCAGGAAGGCCTCTGAGACTGTGGTGCAATGGGAAATTGGTGAATACGTGACCCTTTAATGAGCAGGAAGCCTGAATCCTCACTGAGTGAGGCATCCAAGGTTCCTTCCAGTGTGGTGTCAAGGACATGTTAGTTATTGGGTTTCAAGGAGCTGGGGGCCTGCAGGGGGTCTGGACCATCTGCCTGACCTTGCATGGCTCCAGGTGGAGGTGCATGGGTGTAGTTGTACCTTCCCCACACCTGCTTTGATCCCTGCTCTGCTCCAGCTTTAAAACCAGCAGCACTGAGGGGGGTCACTTGATTTCATGGCTCATTATCATCTAACTGGGTCCTTCTAATCTCTTCATTCCATAGGTGTTAACGGCCTTCTCGTCTTTTTAACGGTTTTGCAATCAAAGTGTCCTTTGTTCTGCAACTCTGCTGTCTGTTCACTGCTCCAGGTAATGAAGCTGCTATTTCACAGCCCTGTGGACTGTTTGTAATGCCTTCCAATGATGTTATGTTTGTTTTCACTTTGATCTTATATTGAATAATCCAGACTTAAACCCCTAGCATATTACTCAAACTTCTAGTTTCTTTCTACCCCAGGAAAAAAGTGTTGTGCTATGATGCACCTCATCCTTTGCACCCCTCTTTTAAAAATTCTAGATCCACCCATGCTTACGCCTCCCATAGGACTGTTGCCTACCAGTACTATCAGCATGAGGTCCACTGTCATTCATGAAGCCATGCCCTTTGTAAGCTTAATGGCTATAGGCCCAGTTGCACCTTCTTAAATATTAAGTTAGAGATTTGATATGAATGAAAAACCCAG
Organism: Gavialis gangeticus; assembly: GCF_001723915.1. NCBI lineage: Eukaryota > Metazoa > Chordata > Crocodylia > Gavialidae > Gavialis > Gavialis gangeticus. Next base: position 2,377,736 of record NW_017729025.1, on the reverse strand, counting down.
GTAGGAGTGTGTGCTGCTCTCTGTGGGAGGGGCCTAGGATAGAAAATAACGACCTGGCACACATTACATTTCTGGTATGATTAATGCGTTAGTTGTGCTAAAAAGCAATGTGCATTTGTCAAAGTGCCATAAAATGGCAAACCAGCCACAAAGATACTCCTCAAAATGTATGTGACATCTTTGTAGCTGGTTTGTATGATGCCATAAACTAACTGTGTGATGTGCCCTGATTCAGCATCCCCATGCTGACCATCAGCTGCCAACACCTGGGCTGGCACTGGCTGGGAACTGCAGTAGTGATAACCTCTGATTGTTGGCACCAGGATGCAGGCCTGCCAGCACCATAACGATCCTTGCCCTGCAGCCCCTGATCTTTCAGGCTCTTCAAGGTGCCAGGTCCTGGCTTGCCTTAGGGCATGGGGCAGCTCTGGGGTTTGGGACACTCAGGTCTTTTCTTCCTGATCCTCAGGGTCGGACAGGAGACGGCTCTGGGTCCATAGCAGGACTGGAGCTGCTTGGGCCTGAATCCCAGAGCTCAATGTCAGGATTTGACACCAGGGTAGCCCTAGGATGCAGGACAAAGTTGGTGGGATTGGAGTGGGGGCAGCTCTGGGTCCTGCTCCATCCCTGGAGAGGTAAGCTGGGCATTCAGCTTGGGATAGGACAGCTTCTCCCATCCCCAGCTGCATGTGCTGGTTTAAAGAGGTGGTTGGCATGAGCAGCAGAGCCTCTCCCTGATGTCAGACTGATGGCACCGGGGAACTCAAAAAAGCAGGTGGGCATGCAGCTGGGGCTCCTAAGTACACACCTGCTTCTTAAAGGTCTGGGGCACTCCTTGATGCTGCAGTTACAGTGTCCCAGAGCTTGAAACGACAGGTGTGCCGTTGGGAGCCCAGCTGCAGGCCCACCCGCTTGGTTACATCCCTGGGTGCCCGTGGAAGTGGCACGTGGGGAACATCCGGCTTCCCAGCTGCCCCTTTCATGTGCACGGGGGTGCAGCTGGGGAGCAGAGAGCTTCCTGCACCTTCAAGAGCTTCTTGATTGGGGTCTGAGGAATGGGAGGCCTCATTTCCCAAATTGCATGAGCTGTCATGCACACCTAGTTTCA
>NW_017729025.1:2370134-2374530 GCF_001723915.1 Gavialis gangeticus | reverse complement strand
ACAGCTGGACACAGGACTCCAGATGTGGCCTCCCCGGTGCTGCATAGAGGGGAAGAATTGCTGCCCTTGATCTGCTGGCGATGCTCCTACCCATGCAGCCTGTGTTCGGTGCATGGGGTCTCCCCGTGCAGAAGGCAGTTATTGCTGCAGTACCGTTGCTCTGGTGGTAGGAGCCCCATGGTGTGGGCTCTCTAGGAGCCCTTTCTCTTTGTTCCCTGCCCACAGTTGCTTAGGGCTAGATCCAAATCGACGCTTAGGGCAGGTCTCTAAACAGGACTCAGGGAGATTTTAGATGCCTCGGTTGCAAAAAGTAACCCAGATGGACCCCACTCCACCACCGTGGAAGTACTGGGACTTGCATGCATTTTATGTCCATCATAGGTTAACAACCAAAAATGCCGCTGGCAGTAGGGGCTAGGATTGCCCCCCTCTCACTTGCTGCAGTCGCACCCCCTCTTGCTGTCTTTCTGGCCTGGCGTATGCAGGTGGGGTGGGGAGTGCTCACGTCCAGCCTAGCTCACAGCCACATGTTGAAGGCTTTCTTCTGAGCGGGGGGAGATGTGGGTCTGAGCCTGCTCAGGATGAGGAGGGCCTAGACTCCAGGTGTCCCACTTCCAGGGCTTGTGCTTGCACCGCTGGGCTATGGGTCCAAAGGCTGGCATTTACCCCAGCTGTTTCTATGTGCAAATGCAGGGTGCTGTGCTTTAGGCTGAAGTGGCATGACTGAGGCAGGAGCCTTCCCTGTGAATGATCCTGGCATGATGGAGCTGCTTCAGTCAGTCCTGAGTCCGACGTGTCCCCCGTGCCTAGTGATTGCTATTGGCTGGCACCTCTGCGCTGGTTATCTAGGCGTTGTGGACCACATCTGGATGCGTACCCCATCAGTCGGCATCACCCTCCTATGGCAGGGCACCTGCAATTGAGGCTTTGGCACTTATGAGGGGGATGTCAATAAAACCAATTTGGGTCTGACTCCTGGGGTCTCTGTTCCCTATCTATCCAATGGGCCTAAAAGCATCTTTAAATACATCCTTAAATACCAAGTGAATATTTCAAACTTTTTTTTGTTAACGCGTTGCTCTTAGTTTATCATTTAATCCTTTCATTTTTCTTACTATAACTTTCTATGCACCATTAACTATCATCTTTTCTTAGTGAAATACATTGGCTTTACCTGCTGTCATCACCTCTGACAAATACGTGGTCTGACATCAGATAGTATAGGAATCAGTGGTAAAAAGTCGAAATGAACCAGAGGAGCAAAACGTGTAAAAATTAATTACGGTTGTTTTTATACAGCTCATCACTTCCCTGTGTGATTTAATTTGTGGGAATCATTGCAGGAAGAGATTATTGAAGCCAAGCATTTGGGAGGCCTCAAGATGGTGTGACATCTGCATGGGTAGGGAGAGTAGCCAGAGCGACAGTAGACAGGAGCACAAAATGAGAAGCAGCAGTCTCTGGTGTTTGAAAGCATGATGCCACACGCTAATGAGAGATTAGGAGGCAACGAGGCTCTGCCGGCAGTTAATTTCATAATTATCTCTAGGAAGTCTTGCACCTTCTGAAGAGTTTTGGACCGGTCGCTTTGGAGATGCACTGATGTAGGGGAGCTGCGGCTCTGCTCTGGTCGCGTGCTTCCTGGGGCTGTTTTTTTATTCCTCCTGTTTCCTTGTAGGAGATAGGGTTTAGTGCTATCGCTTATCCCTGTCCTATATGGCCACCTCCAGCATGAACGTGATAGCAGCAGTGATGCCCTAAGTCGGCTTCCCAGACTCTCTGGCTCTTGTTTCATACTGGGTTGCAGAAACTTCTGCTTGGGGAAGGGCTTTTCTTTAAGCTTTAGGGAGAGGGGTGCAAAAGGGAATGGATGATACCGTGCAGGACGGAGGCAGTTGCTCAAAGAAGGATTGATGGACATTGTCGCACCTGTTAGTCTCATGCTTTCCTCTAAAAGTACGTTCTTCAGCAGCTCCCTTTTGCTGAGGATCACTTGGCCTTGGTGCTCCTCGTGCTGGGTCCCACATTGTCCCGGAGGCTTGCAGCTCTCTTGACACTTCAGAGGAAAAGATTAAATGAATAGTGAAACAAATAGTGACAATTAATAGGAAAGGATGACATGAATAAAACCCCTGTTTTAATCCTAGCATGTCCGAGGCTTGCTTGGAAATTCCTCGGCATGCTACCAGGGGCACCAGGTTTCTTTCTCTGGGAACCCATGGGTGGGACAGAGCTTTCTATATAATTTTTTGGGAGAAAACATGAAAGCCGCCCCTTTCAATCAGTGCTTTGGACGGCAGGTTGTCTTCAGAGCACGGGAAAAACATTTCCATCTGCTTGCTGCAGAGAGAGTCCCCGGGATGCTACTATGCCAGCCATTAGCACCTAGTAATCTGGAATCGACTTGCTCCTGCTAATCAGTAATATCTCACCATATGTTCAAACAAGACTCAGTGGGAGAGACTGCCAGTGATTGACATGGATGTAAAAAGAGCCCGGTTGATATTGTGGTGCTGAATATCTTAGCCAGGTCGGGGGTGGAGAAGGGAAGGGAAGGAAAAACCGTATGCTGCTTTTAGTGGGAGGAGAGCATGTGTCTGAACACGAGCCATCACACTCATTGCCATTCTCCAGTCCTTTTCACCTCTTCCTAACGATTGCGCTGGTACAGGTGAGCTGTTTGGAAACGAAACCTGGCAGCTTGCAGACTGGGCGAGATCAGGAGCTGAGCTGCTCTGCAAACCAGGGCTAGTAATATTTGCTTTTCCTCGTGGTTTTGATTGATTTTCCTTTCTCTCTCTCCCTTCATCATAGCTCTAAATGCAGAGTTACCATCTGCACAGCATGCAGATCCTACCTGTACAAATAATCGTGATTCGTCCTGTTGCTTGGAGCAGTCCCAGGACGTCCTTTCTTCCTGCTTTAAAGAAGTTAAATGCATCTAGGGACGGCATTTTGAGTAGGGAGGAATGGAGACTTTAGATAGCATAGAATATATTGGATGGGAATATTGAATTAGAGAAAAAATGTATCTGGGGGGTGCAGCTTTCTTTTCACGTTATTTAGATTACCTGGTCGAGCTCAGTTTTCAGGTGAGCAATATCAACATCAATTTTAGAGGGTTAGAAATTGGGCCTGTTCTGGGGGGCACGACAGCTGCGACTCAGAAATGCACAAATGCAGCTCTGGGCTGCAGAGCTAAAAATGTACTTTTCCCTCTCTTGGAGCATGTCCCACGGGGGACAGGGAGTGGTCACACATGCCAACCGGAGCATGACTCTAGTCTGTCCCAGCCTCTCCTTTCCCAAGGAGCGAAACAAAAGCCAGGGTCTCGTGTGCACTGTGCACTGGATAACCACAAGACCTCCATCTCTGCATTGCTACAGCTAGAGTTGCATTTATTCATTACAGACAGACACCCATAAGCCGGCCATATGCATGCAGACTGACTTCCAACAGCCTCCTCCCGGCTCCCTCCTCTTCAGCCTCTGTCCCTCTCCCCCAGTCCAGCTGGTTGCTGGCTGTCGCTGTCTTTCATGCAAGCAGCTGCTCATTTCCTTGCTGATTAGAGGTTGCCGGGAGTAGGCAGTGCTATAGGGATGGGCGCCAGATTCTTACAGCAGTTTTAGCATCCAGCTTGCATGGATTTCACTGATGCAAAAATCACCTGCAAAAATCTGGCCTTTGCCCCCAAGGCACCACTGCAGTCTGTTAGGCTTCAGCCCCCTGCAGAGATGCTGCTCTCCGAAGCACGCTTCCACCCTGTGTGCGTCCGCGGGCCTTTCTCCCAATGGGTGGTATGATGCTGACCCCCTGTTGTAGCCTTTATGCCTCATTTTTTTAGACTCTGGCATCAAGGAGCTCATGGTTGAGGCTGCTTTTTAGGCCCGGCTGTGGTCCCATCCATCTGAGTGTCCTAGTGTCAGCTGCTGCACTGCAGCTCCCTTGGGTTCATTGTTATGTGGCTACCACATGGGACCTTTGATCTCCTCCAGCTTTTGCCTTGTGCTGCTGTTTGGTAGCCGGATGCAGAGACGCTCATTTGGGTGCTGTGGCCGGAGATCCTAGGCTCCCTATTATTTCACCTGACTGGAAAACCACATCCAGTGATGAGACAGGCTCTGTGTAGGGTGCTTTTTCTAGCCCCCTTCTTGTATGGGATGAGCAGAGCAGATCCTAAATAGCTGTGCTGAGGTGCGGGTGCTGAATGGCACCACTATCTCAGTTCCCAATGCAGAACAGCTATCATACAATCATCGTCCCTGAGTCGGTCCATGACTAGGAGCTTCTGGTAATCGCTAGCCCCTGCCCCTGTCGCCACTCGCCCATCATCGATGCATTTGCTACTGAAGGAAGACTCCTGCACTTGTCTTCTTCTAGCATGGGGGATGCTGCT
>NW_017729025.1:2364058-2365134 GCF_001723915.1 Gavialis gangeticus | reverse complement strand
TCCATGACTAGGAGCTTCTGGTAATCGCTAGCCCCTGCCCCTGTCGCCACTCGCCCATCATCGATGCATTTGCTACTGAAGGAAGACTCCTGCACTTGTCTTCTTCTAGCATGGGGGATGCTGCTGTGCTTATCTTGCTGGGATCCTTTGACCCTAGCTGACTTCCTTCCCCATGGGCAGGGGGCTGGACCCGATGACCTTACAAGGTCCTTTCCAGCCCTAATGTCTATGAAGTCTGTAGCCACATAATACTTTGCAGGAGGGAAACCTTAATCTGATGGCAAAGAAAGCCTAGATGACTGGAGGTTTCTATTCTGCTGAAGCCTGCATCACCTTTGCAGCCTTTATGGTCTTTCTTTATCTGCCTCCTCTGTCATTGTGGACTTTTATTTTAATTTTTGCATCACTATTCATCTGAGAATCTCACTCTTGACCTTTCCACCACAAGTGATCCTACCAGGAGTACAAAACTCCAGACAGCATTGCTCTTGGGGTCACACAGTTATAGAAAATGAGGGTTGAAGGGACCTCAGGGGGTCACATCTAGTTCAACCCCCTGCTCACAGCAGGACCAGCCCCAACTACAGCATCCCAGTCAAGGCTTTGTCTACCCGGGTCCTAAACACCTCCAAGGATGGAAACTTTGCCACCTCTCTAGGTAACCTGTTCCAGTGGTTTATTATCTTCCTACTGAGAGTTTTTTGGTCATTGCTAGCACACCAGCCTCTCCACCAAGTCAAGGTTTTGATCCTTGCGAAGAGTCGGTCTTGTCAGGGAAGATTGCTATGGATCCAGATGGACAGTGCCCTGAACACTTAGGGAGCAAACGTTAAAGACTTTAAAGGGAAAGATGACTGTCCTCCTTCTCTCTATGCTAAGAAACAGGGAACCCAGACTGCAGATTTGTAAGACAGATACACACCTTCATAGAGATATTCATGATACCCAACCATTTCCATCCAGCAGGGACCACAGACAAAACTGCTTGGACATTTCCAGCAAGAAGTCCCAGAGGCCTCTGCTTGGCACCCCAAAGTTTGCTGTTCCAATACATAGTTTCATAGTTGGTCGGGTCG
>NW_017729025.1:2357342-2363009 GCF_001723915.1 Gavialis gangeticus | reverse complement strand
AGCTTACCCAGGATCGAGTTAAGACTAACTGGCCTATAGTTCCCCGGGTCCTCCGTCCTCCCTTTTTTGAAGATGGGAACCACGTTGGCCTTCTCCAGTCCTCTGGCACCACACCAGAGCACCACGAGTGCTTGTACAGCCATGCCAGGGGTCCTGCAATGACCTCAGCTAATTCCCTCAGCACTCGGGGGTGGAGATCATCCGGACCAGCTGATTTGAATACATCCAGTCCCTCCAGACTTTTCCTGACTAGATCCTCACTGACACTGGGCCTGGGTGCACCGCCCCTGGGGCCTTAGGGGGGCCCGGTGGGGGGGCTGATCCGGTCCCTGCTCAGGAAAATGGAGGCAAAGCAATTGTTAAATATGTTGGCTTTGTCGTCTGATGTGACGACCAAATTTCCCAGCGTGTCTTGCTGGGGCCCCACTTTACCCGGTACCTTCTTTTTGCCCCCTATGTATTTAAAGAACGATTTCTTGTTGTCCTTGATCCAGGTCACTAGTGCCAGTCCCATCTCCGCCTTGGCCTTTCTGACCGCCCCCCTGCACCCCCGAGCAACTGCAGTATAATCCTCCCTGGTGATGGCCCTTCCCTGCCATTGGGTGTGCACCTCCCTTTTAGCTAGGAGAGTTTCCCAGATGCCTTTGCTGAGCTGTGGGGGCTTTTGTGCCCTCCTGGCCCCTTGAAGACCACCCTTCTGAAATCTAGGGCTGCTGCCTTGCTGCAGGCTTTTGCCACCTTGCGCTGGATGATGAATCCCAGCAGGTGATGATCGCTGTCGCCCAGGTGGTTGAGCACCCGCAGGCCCCTCACCAGGTCATTGCCCGTGGCCAGCACCAGGTCCAACAAGGCATCTCCTTTGGTGGGGCTGTGCACCTCCTGGGTTAGATGGAGGTCCTGCATTCGGGCTAGGGACCTACGTGAGTGGTCAGACCTGGCTGACTGTTCTTCCCAGCAGATGCCTGGAAAGTTCAGGTCACCCATGATGACCACGTCCTTGGACCTAACTACCTCCATGAGCTGACTTAAGAATTTCTGGTCTAGCTCCTCCCTTTGGTTGGGTGGTCTGTAGTAGACCCCCACCATTAAGTCTCTTGCCTCCCTTCCCACCACTGATTTTGAATGAGCACCTCTAGCTAGCCATGTGGGATCTTTTTTCACACTGTTCTGGCGGTAGAAGCAAGACGACAGGTTGAATCTCTTCCCAATTGCATCACTCCATGTCTGCTGAGGAAACAAACAGGACTTTTGCATGCTAAAGTTTTCCCACCCTGCAGGAGGGTTGAGAAACATGCTGCTCCTGTACCAAAGGGCAATGGCTACTTGTATAGTGGCAGGGCAGCATCCTGGAAAGATGCGACTGCCACATTCTGCAAGGAAACACAGGTTTTTAAAAGACAAACAAACCCATGGTGCCTATAAGAGGTAAATAAGTAGACAAGGTTCTTTGGGTAAATATGATATCTTTTATTAGACCAACTTAAATAGTTGGAAAAAAATTGTAACCCTGGCGGTACTCCAAGAGGTACCCCCTCTCCAATTGAAAGGATCAAAGCAGGTGCACAAGCGCTGTGGGAGGTGTAGGGACTCTCCTCCTCCTATAGAGGCAGGATTCAACAAAGGTTAGATGCTTATAATCATTGACAAAAGACAGAGTTAACAAAATATAAAACACGAACAGCAGAACAAACAATACGGGTTGGTGAAATATCAAAAAAGGCACAAAATGCAAAATGTCAAATGACAAGGAAACATAGGGCCTTGGTACCTGGAGGGGGAGAAAGGAGGGAAACACAATGGCCCCTCTCCACTGCAAGAAGATTTGCTTCTTGTTAGCTCACTCACTGCAAGTCACCAAAACTCAAACTTGAACCCAGCTCTCCCGCATGGTAGGCAGAAACTCTACCCAACAGCCACCAGTGCCAGTGCTATTCTAGGCTGGGAGGAGTCTTGACCTTCCTGGACCCCCGGCCTCATGTTGAGCTGCCTGGCCTCTGATTGGAGGAGCTGGAAGCAGAGCTGGGAACCTCTCAAGTCACTGTTCAGATCCTTGCTGGAGCAGGGGAGCCTCTATTGCTGGCTGCAGCCTCTCCCAGGGGAACCTGGAGCCCAGTGGGGAGCCTCTCCTGCCGGCCGCACACTGCACTGCTGAGGGTCCCACTGCTGCCTGCAGGTCCTGCTCTTTCAGTCTCTTCCAGGGCACTGCTCCTGCCCTGCTGGCTCAGCTCTTGCCAGCTCTGTGAAGCTCCTTCCTTGTTGTCCCTTGCTGGTCTCTCTCTCCTGAGTCAGCCCACGCTGCCCCTTTTATCCCTCTCCAGGCCTGATTGGTGAGGAGAGGGAATCCCAAGCCCTCCAATCATATTTTGCCCTTTCAAAACCCCTGGGCCAGGTCACTGCCAACCAGCCCATCACACAATTATTAAGCAAGCTTTTGGGTTCAAAAACCCTTCGTCAGGCTAAGGAAGTCTCTGCAGTTGGTGTGTGCTCTTCCTGGATGAAGTGAAAAGTAAAGAAGCCAGAGGCTGGGCTGGTGTGCATGCAACAGGCAGGCGGTGAAGATGTAGATTGAGGAGTCAATGGGTGAGAGTCAGGCAGGGGGAGGGGGGACCAACACGGCTACAACCTACACTCCTGTAACATGGAAGATATCAAATTCAGCCGTTTGGAATGGAAATTGTACAACATGAAAAAGAAAGAAGCCAAACTCAACAGTGACATATATTTTCTAAGCCTTTGCAAGAAACACAACCTTGTTCCCTGAGGACCAAACATCTACAATCCTCTGACTACTACACACAACTCCAAATATGCTTCACAGCTATGCAGAAGAACTTCAGAGAAGATTAGAAATCATCTACTTCACCTAATCTACACCAAAAGAGACCAACCCAGGAAGGAAATCATTACACACTACAACAACTTAAAAGACAGAAATCCAATTATCTTCCCTAACAATATACAATGGATACAAAGAGACTACGAAAAACTTTCTACAACATTCATCCTACATAAAAAGAAGAAATGTAACAAATTACTCCAAGAACAAGTTCCCCATCCATACAACAGCCATCAGAGGAGCAACACCAACACCGTACAACCTTCCAACCTCAGACTTGATAAAACAGAAAGCAGCAACCAACCCACAAATATTATCAATCTCTCCATATACACGCTTACCAAAACTGAAAAAAATCTGTCCTTTCTAAAGGCCTAAATTTCTGCCCAGAAAAATACCCTAATAAAATACTTCAATGTGGAGAACTAGAAGAATTCTTGCAACGCCTCCACCTCCAGGAATATTTCCATGACCAAACTGAACCCACTCCCAGATACACCTCATCCTCTGACAACATTCAGGAAAAGATCAATGCCAAAAACCCCCCAAACCATCAGACTGGATTGATCAACATGGCTACAACCTACACCCCTGTAAGAGGTAAATGAATTCTAGTGCTGTTTAAGGAATGCATAGAGGTTATCATTATCTTTATTAATGGCATGCATGTGAGGTTGTCACACCTGGAGAAGACTAAGGGATTCCAGAGGGACTGGACTGCAGTAAGTGAAGGGGCGACTTGCTAGCAGGAAAAAAAAAATCAATATTGACAAATGCTAAGCACTGCATATTGGAATGAAAATTTTAGCTACCCATTCAGTCGGGCATTGTAAATAGACTGCTTTCAACACAAACGAAGGAGCTAGCCATCACGGTAGACAAACCAATGAAGACTTCTGCTCAGCCTGTGAGTGCAATCAAGAAGTGCTAAGACATTGAGCCAGTTGGAATATTTTGTAACGGGGGAGAAACCAGTTTCTGCAGGAAATGTTTGAGTTGGTTGATTTTTTATTTATTTTTAACTATATTTTTTTTTCCTGGCAGTCTGAACCAAATCTGCTTATCTCATTTTCTGGAACATGACATGAAAGCGCGCTGCCTCCCGGGAGACGCGGTTGTTTGCGCGCCACTTCAATCCATCTAGAATGGGAGTGAGACGTGAAGTCCCAATCTTGCTTGGCTCCTCTGCAAAGCAATTGGTTTCACTCTAAGGTAATCTCCAGTAAACAGTGTAACCATTTTTCTGGAGTTAATTGCCATTAAATACCATCTTTCAGCTTGAGCCAAGGCATTCTCGGTTTAAATTTGCACAAAGTTGCAGACACATTCTCTGTGTACGGCACCGATTGTTGTTTTTGTACAGGCTGTTCCCATATTTTCAGATAAGTACATTTATGGCCTTTTTGTCCCACAGCTTCTTAAAAAACAAGAATTACGGGAGTCATTTGGAGTGAGAATTTACATAACTACACAAAAAACCTACAATAATGCCAAGCGCAGCTAACCCTCACCACCTAAGGTGTTTTTTCTTCTATTAATAAATAACTGCTCAGATGAATAAATCATTACACAGTGGGCTGCATTCATTGTTCCTTGCAATTTCCCACCGAAAAATAAGAAAAATATATTTTAACAACTGTGACTGCAGTGCAAAGAGAGCTCTCCTTTTGGCTTGTGCAGATGTTTTTGAATCCTCCTGATTTAAATAATCCATTAGCCAGCTTGTGCTTTTGCTTCCCTTTCTGGCAGTTTGGTTTTAATGGGCTTTCGTTAAAAAATACACTGTGTTTGTCTCCTAATTAGGCGAGGTCCTGACGAACACCTGAGATCTGCAGTAGCAGAAACAATAGCGCGCAGCCCTCCATCTGCAAGAGCAGCAGACTACCTGCAGGCAGATCCTTTTGGGCTTATCCCACCTGGGCCAGCGTCAAGATGCTGCTACAGTTCATCCATGTCCCCATGCAAAGGGCTGGAGCGTTATGGGGTTCTCCAGCCACAGCATCAGGGATCTGACCCCTTGTTTGTGAGATAATGTAGCATTTGCAACAGTTTTTATTGTTGGTCAAGCTGTCTGCATCTCCTGCCTGCTAGATTGCGGTGTCAGCGTGAAAAGGACGATGCAGGAGGCAGTAGACGGGATCTCAGGAGAGCTGGGCGCCGTCTCCAGACTCCCTGTGACTCAAGCAAGTCCATTTGGCCCGTCTTCACCTCCGTTCCCCAGCCGCAGAGTGAACATAGCAGAGATCCCCTCCTTTCCTGGGCACTGCAAGGGGAAAATCCATTAATGAATTAAAGCTGTACTTAAACCATAATTAAGCAAGAGAGCAACACACTGTGCTGTGGTACAACAAGAGAGAGAGACGCATTAAGTGCCAGCCTGGGGTAAATGTAAGGAGCCCCAGGTGGGGTCAGAGAGTCTTATGCGTGCAGCCATTTGGGCAGAGGAGGGGGCACGTGAGAAGCAGCATGCGAAGGGATGGGCTTGATGGAGGGTTATCCCTCCACCCCTACCTTGGAGGTGCCTTTATCTCACACTTATTAGCTGAAATGCTCACACTCTTCCTGTTTCTCTCCTTTCCCTTTCCCCCAGGACTTCCAGACTTATGCTTCGATGCTGGCCAGTTGCAAGGGCGAAGGTGCTGCCCAGGCACGAATGCCCAGCGGAGAGTGCATTTGGGATGGTAAAGTGTACGGGTCCGGGGACTGACTCCTAGATGGGACCCTGCATGCAGGAAATCCCTGCGAAGAAGGCAGAGCTAGGAGTTGAGAGAATATAGGGACCAGCTCAAAGGCAAAATGGACAGAAAGGGCTTCCAGCTGGCAGGAGATGC
>NW_017729025.1:2320902-2352342 GCF_001723915.1 Gavialis gangeticus | reverse complement strand
ATTAAGAGCTCGTATGACATTTGTTTAAAATGACTCTATTAGTACAGCAGAATTACAATGATGGCACGCAGAAAGTGTCCTTTTCAGCACAGTGGGAGATGCTCTGGCAGGGTCTAGACAACAGCTGAGCGCCAGGATGGATGGAGGACCGAGGCTTTGCTCTCGCCAGGGGTAGCAAGCTGAGGCCCCAAAGAGTAATTTCCCTGATCTTGCAGACCTGACGCCCCAAGCGCAGCTGCTGCAACTGGGGAACCATCTCCTGATGAACGTCCCACTGCAAGAGGGCGAGGGCTGCGGCATAACGCAGGTGGGTGCATCCACGGTGGATGATAGTGCGTCACTCGTAGATGAGCTTCTCCTCCCTCCAGAGAAAGGGAGATGTGAAGAAAAGCCCTGCAGATCGGCAGTGGGCGAGTCGGCTCCTAGGCACATTCACACTGGCTAAACTGGGGGGGCAACCCATGGCAAGCGCAGCGTCTATATGGCATGCAGCAAATTGGGCAGGGAGCAGAAGGCAGAGCAGCAGATCAGGCAAGGAGCACAGGGCAGGAAATGGAGCAGCGGACGGGGAGGGGAAGGGATTGGAGTGGCACTGGAGGGACGTAGGCCTAACTTCATGGTGAGCCTGCCAGAAAGGCTGGTCCTCTGTTGGCCTAAATCACCTTTTCCCCTGAAAAATTAGCAATGGCTGAACCTGCATCCCAGGTTTGCTCAGGTTCTGCTGCTCTCTCCCAAGGAACAACTGCTTTCAGCCTGGATGGGATTGGATTTCATCTGAGTTTTTGAAGAAAAAAAAAAATCTAATTATCCTTTATTTATTTTTTCCTTGTTTGCCCAAGAGATTCAGCTTTGGATATTTAATAAGAGTCTTTATAGGCAATGGCAGCATGAGCCTGTTCTCTGGTTAGTTACTCAGCTGCTCGGTTCTGTAAATACCCAGATTTGCAGATTCGCTGGCCTGGGATTACCCCGGCCTGCCTGCATCAGTGTGATGAGGAGAGTGCTTATATGTGACCTGAGCCAATTATTAGGGGAGATAATAAGATCCCATTGAGCCTAAAGCCCTGAGACAGCTGCTCAGTTAAGCCTTCAAAATCCATCAGAAGTTTTACCAAAAGTTTGTAAAATTCATCTTTTTAGTGCAACTTCTATAGTGCACAAAGACCTGGGGAGCTTTAGTGGTGACTAAGTTTAGAAGTTATAGTAGGTCTCAATGGCATTTTAGCATTAAGTTATCCTCCGGCATGTGAAGGAAAAAGTCAGGTGTGCTCAGCTGCCTTTCTTTTCTTTCTCACATAATCCAGAGAAGTTGCTTAGCATTCCTCTTGGATAAATCCCAGTGGCACGACTACTTTAAGTGAGCTTCAGAATCCAAGGCAATAATGGCTTGGGCAACGAAGAACAGAAGGCTCCTCTTGCAGGACATCCGATCTCTGCAAACAGCAACAACGAGACTAGTAGTACCGCACGCTACTGCTTGGCTTTTTAAGTAAAAATTAAAAAAAAGGGTTATTATTGACAAGCCACAGGACAGGCAGCTTAGAGAAAGAGACCTAGGGTAGCCAACAATACAGGGTGGGCAATTCTCAACTCTATAAAATAAAATTATGCTTTTTTGTTAGGCGTTTTTTGTAACTGTCAAGTGAATAGGCTGTAAAATTACTACCATGTACACGATCGATCAGTGAAATGTATCCTAATGAGTACTTAACAAGGGCATGTCTGATGTCATGACAACACTTCTTCAATGCAATACTCATTTCTAAATAGGACAAGTAAAATGCCTGAAATGTTATTACATGGATTGGTTCTTTTTGGTTTTGAAGCTGGCTTCCACTAACTGCTTTGTTTCCAATAACGGCGCGTCCTTTGTGCGATACGTGGGTGTCAAGTTTTCTTTTCTCCCCTGTGTTGGAAGGGCCTGCCCTTCAGCACTTACTGGCGTAAAAGGCCTGCAAAGAAATTAAACTGAAAGCAATCACCTGTGAGCCAGGACTGGGTGGGTGCATTTCTGTGTTATGCTGAAGGAGGAGCCGTGTGCCAGAAAAACAGGGATATAGGGAGACCTGAGGTGCTTGGCATGGGGCTGATATCAGGCCCAGAATAGGATATTTGCTGCATGCACAAGAGATCACCCCAACTTTCTAGGGGAATCATCCTCTTTTTAGGTTCTTACTAGGCTGCTAACAGCCTGTTCTAAGAGTAAGTCAGCATAAAAGTCAGCTATTTTATAGCACAGGCTAAAGAAGTGAGTTAATGAGAATCTCATTAACGAATATATACAATAGATCTAGGTCATTTACACTAACAAACAATTGTAAAATATAAATATTGATATGATTTTTTTCAAAGAGAAAAATAGGTATGGAATTAAAACTCTCCTTGGCACAACAGTGACTTTTTTGTTGAATGGCATCTAAATACCAAGCCCCAAAGACAAGAAATATTGATAGCATTATTAAAATGGGACCTTTAATTTTGCATTAAGATCATTTTAGAATTGCAATCCTGGAATTCAGTTATGTATTAAACCTCAGTCCCAGTGCTTTGCTGAAGTTAGTTTCTTTTCTACACCTCCTTTAAAATATAATTTAGCCCTCTTATATAAAAGGGCTAAATGCCGTTAAATTGCTGTTTGCTTGGTAAGAGCCGTAACCTCCATTAAATAAATCTAAAGGTGCGGTACTCACAGATTAGTAGTAATCAAGGAGAACTAGAAAACATACTGAGCTTGGGATGTTTAAACTAAGCCAAGTCTACATGAATGCAGAATAAAGTGGTAAAAGGTAGAAAGTAGAATAAAGTGGTAAAGGGAGGCATGACCAGCATGTCAGGTGCAGTTTTTTCTGTCTCATCTTCTTCCTGGGGGGCGGGAGGGGGAGGGTGGTGAACCGTGTGTTCAGTGGAGTGCTTGAGTAATTTTAGTTATAAATATGTGTGCATTGCTCTGCTTGCTATGGGGGGAGACAGTCCAGAGCAGGGTGTAGAGGTGCATAGCAGAGACAGCTGAACTTGTGTTTGGAAGACATTGCCTAGTAGACCCAGTGGTTGGGTGTTGGCTACAGCCAAGGCTGGGGACTTCAGCTGGGCTGTGCTGATTCTCCTGCTAGCAGCAAAGCAGGAGGTTCCTGGCTAGAGGGTCTTGCCCCTCTGCTTAGGGTCAGATCAATCACTGTATTTGGGGTCAGGAAGAAATTTTAACCCAGGACCAGATTTGTACAGACAGGGGAGGTGAGGAGTTGCATTTCTCTGTAACGGGATCTCTTGAGCGTGCACTGACAACATTTCATAGAAGCAGGACGTTGGCTGCCGTGGTTCTCCTGTTTTACCTGTGGCCGGGTCGGGTGTTAGGTCTGTGTTGTCTCAGGGTTGAGGGTAGTTTTATGGAGAGTTTAGATTATGGTTGTATGGGATGGTTTGGATCAGGATGATCTTGCCTCAGGCAGAGGGTTGGACTGGATGTGGCCTCTGGAGGACCCTTCCAGCCCTGATTCTCTATGACTTGGAAAGGGGAAGCATAAGTTCCTCTAAGGGACACGCTGAAGAGACGACTACAGAGATAGGAGAAGAGCCAGAAGTGGCCGGAGTCATGGACGCCTGCAAAGAACCATGTAGGAAGACTGTGATTGACTCACCTGGCAGGTCAAGGAGGATGAGGACAGAGTCCTGGCTCTGAGAGGAGATCATTAGGGAATTTGGAGACAGCCATTTCCATGGAGTCACTGGGGGTGTCGCTGGGCCGAGGAGCATGATGCACATTTTGTAACACTGGGCCAGTGCCTTGATGCCCTGGTCTCAGGCTGCAGTGGGCCCAGGAGACAACTCAGCTGCCCCAGGGGGACCTGTGCAGGGAGCAGGCATGATGTCCTGGTGGTACCCATGTCTGTGAGGATGCATGTTCTGAATTAGTTGGTGTTTCTAGGTACATTGCATTAGCACATTCCAACATATAATTTGGATAAAACTTACCTTATTATACCTTGTATACACTATGATAAATGCTGTATAACTGAGGCCAAGTCTTCACCCAGAGGTCAGTTCTGTGGCCAGTTTTGATCAATGTCTTCAGCAATGACCTGGAAGATGGGATGCAATGCACCCTCAGCAGGTTTGCAGATGACACTAAGCTGGGGGAGCAGTAGATACGCTGGAGGCTAGGGCTAGGATTCAGAGTGACTGAGACAGATTGTAGGATTGGGCCAAGAGAAATCTCATGAAGTTCAACAAGGACAAGTGCATAGTCCTGCACTGAGTAGGGAGCGATCCCCTGCACTGGTGCAGGCTGGGGGTGATGGGCTGAGCAGCAGCTCTGCAGGACAGGGGACAAGGAGCTGAGCAGGATCCAGCAGTGTGCTCTCGGTGCCAAGAAGGTGACCAGCATCCCGGGCTGCATCGGCAGGAGCATTGCCAGCAGATCAAGGGCAGTGATTCTTCCCCTCTGTTCAGCACTGGGGAGGCCACATCTGGAGTCCTGTGTCCAGCTGTGGGCCCCCCACTACAGACAGGATATGGACACGTTGGAGAGAGCCCAGTGGAGGGCAACAAAAATGGTTGTGGGGCTGGGGGACAGGACTGGTGAGGAGAGGCTGAGGGAAATGGGCTGATTTAGTCTGCAGAAGAGAAGACCGAGGGGGATTTAATAGCAGCCTTCACCTCCCTGTAGGGGGGCTGCAAAGAGGATGGAGCTGGACTGTCCTCAGTGGGGGCAGATGGCAGGACAAGGAGCAATGGACTCAAGCTGCAGTAAGGGAAGTTGAGGTTGAATATTAAGAAAAACTTTCTCACGAGGAGGGTGATGAAGCACTGGAACAGGTTACTCAGAGAGGTGATGCAGTCTCCATCCTTGGAGGTTTTTAAGACCTGGTTAGACAAAGCCCTGGCTGGGGTGATGGAGTTGGGGCTGGTCCTGCTTGGAGCAGGGGGTTGGATTAGATGTGACCTCCTGAGGTCTCATTTTCTATTATTTTATGATTCATTCAGCAAAAGGGGATGGGGTATCTGGAGATGGTAAAATGCAGTGCTAGCTGCAAGCTTAGTCTATTCTACTCAAACCGAAATTGGTATTAATGCAGAATTAAACAGCAGGAAGATGACAATCGCAGTGTGCTCGGACTCCACACCACAAATTACATAATTTTAATTAAGGAAATAGTGTTTCACACCTCTGAGACTAGAGGCTTCGCTTTTTTGGGGCTAGGAAAAATAGCATATAATTAATTGAATAATTATTTATTTATACCATATGTTTAACCTGTCTTTAAATGTGTGAACGACTAAAATGTTTAACAGTTATAGCACATGTCTAACTTTTGCTGTAGCCCTCATCCTAGAAATGAATATTTAAATAACCAAGGGAGAGAGAGTAAGGATTTATTTCCTTTTGTTTCTGCATAGACCAAGTTACAGAGATTGAAAGGATTGCCAGAAGTCACACAGCAACACCATGTCAGAGCCAGGAATAGGTCCAAATCCCCTGAATATCAAGACAATGCCTTAAATTCATTCTTCTGTTCTGGTTTGCAGGCTGTTACATCCACGGGCCTGACTCTGCCAGGGGCAGGTGACCCAGACTCCAGTTGATCATACCATAATCACTCCTCCCTCATCTTGCTGAAGGTCTTGACCTTGGGCCCAGTCTTGCACCATCAAACCTGACGGATGTCAGTAGATGCAGGACTGACCTCCTCGGGGAGAATTTGGAGCATGGACCTGCAAGGGAGCCTGTAGAAGTTGATTCCCACCTGACCAGCACCTGCCAGGAAACTGTATTGTAGAGTTTGCATCACTGCTGCGTGAAACAGGCAGATTTAACATAAATCTGTCCAAAAAATAAGTCATCCACACAATGGGGTGAGTTAACTAAAACACCCCGATGCAGCCAGCTGCTGTGAATAGTAGAACAACTGGCTCTAGGTCTGCCACGGATGCCTTCTACCACTTCGACATCTCTCTGGGCATGTTTGCTGATGTCTAATTTAGGGGCAGCGCTACTAAAATACCTGCCTCGCTATGTGGCTATAGTGAAATCCAGTGGAGTGCTGTTTGCAAAGCAGCTGGAGTTACTCAGGTGGGTAGACACTACTAATTTGCATTTAAAGATGCAAATGAACAAACCTGAGCAATACAGCTAAGATCTGTAAAAACTTTTGGAAGCTTCCCCAGAAGTTCCTCCTGGTAAGCTTCTCCGCTGTGGCGGCTGCCTCCCGTGCTCCCTGCTATCAGATCCATTTCAGCTGATTTGAGCAGTCATTTTTGGCAGGCAGGGATAACTTCTTGGCCTCCATCCCTCCTCCTCCGATGCTGGTGAACTATTTTTTTCCTTCCAAAGGAGAAGGTGTTTTATTTCAAGCTCTGCAGGCAAAAATATATATTCTTCTCCTGAAACCAGGAAAAAAATCATTAGCTTTGCTTTCTGCTCTGAGCTTTTCAGAACTCTAGAAATTGAAATGATTTGCATTAAGCTTTTTTCCAGATCAATAACTAGTTTTGAAACTTTTCTCATAAGAAACTGTGTAGGATTAATTAACCTACAATATTTCTTTAAAATGTTGTATTTTCTTAATCAAAGGCAGGATCTAAAAGCCAGATATGTTTCAAAAAGATGAAAGACAGACACTGTTGGAAAATCAAACCTAATTTTATTTATTTAAACACTTAAACGGCACAAAAAATGAGTCTGACCCCAAACCAAGGATCTTTTAGACTGGAAAAGGGAAATGAAAAGGGAGAGAAGAGGCACAAGTTAATCTTCTTCATGTTGTATAACATTTCATATTAAAGTAATGCATAGGAAGGATGTCTGCACATAATGCAGGTGTGCACAGGTGACTCTGTAAACCTTTGAAGAATAGACAGGATTCACTCCTGCATTAAGTCTACACCATCCAGACAATGTAAAACTGCAAGATACTGTAAAAAGGTCATTAGCTCACTTAAGAAATGTTTTTCCTCCCTTTTTTCTCTCTACATTAAGTAGCTCTTGTTTCGCTTCTGTGGGATGAGAGATTGAAACAGCGATCGTTTCTTTTGAGGAATGAACTGTGCTGTAAGTCATTTGATTTGGGAGTGTCGCGGCCGTTCACTCGGACATCCTCGATTTGAAACGAACCACTGGAACGAGGCTTTTCCATTCCACTTGCCGAAGCCCAGAAGCTTTGTTTCGGCACAGAAACATTTGGAAATGAATCAATCCCTGCTGACGGAGAAATCCCCAGGTGATTTTCACCGCATCCACGCGGAGAATATGTGGCTTACTCCCGTGGGAAGGGAACGAGGTTGCAGTCTGGCCCTGTGGACAGGCAAAGAGGTGGCACGGTGGGTCACCGGTCTGCATGCGTCACCCTCCTTGCTCTGGCAGTATTGTGGCTGCTTTAGAGATCCTGGTAGTGCTCCTCAAAGCCCATCCTCGAGGATGAAGTGGGTGATGGTGCAGTGGGCCTGGGAACATGCGTCGGGATTCAGCTTTAGCTGGTGTGGGGACCAAAACGGGTGCAATGCCACGGGCAACAGCCCAGCTCTGCTCGCGCGAGGAGTCCTGATGAAAGGTGAAGCAGCTGCACGGCCCCCCGTGCTCAGGTTTGCTGCGGGGCTAATGAGCCTCATAGGCTGCTGTAGCCAGTTTCATCTCCGTGCGCTCCATTGGGATCCGCTGCTTTCTGCTCTCGGTTTGACTCTCTCCTCGCTCTGATCCTAGACGGTGACAGGACTTTCAGCGACTTGCTGTTTAGGCAGATAATTGTGTGATCAACAGGCTTGCTTCGGCGTGCAGGAGTGTATGTGTATGAAAGCAGGCTTCTGCCTTGGGTAACCCTGATGTCTAGCTTGATCTGCAGAGGTAGGTGAAGATGAAGAGACCCAACGCACCCGGTTGCTGCGGCCGCATTGCTTCCCTGGCTGCCTCGGAGCGCGGAGAGGTCCTGCCTCCTTTTCTAAACTGAAGGGAAAGGCAAGCCCTACTGGGCTTTGCATGCTTTGCTTTGGGGAACGCGCGCACGTGCTGGACAGAGTGTAGACGTTTTGCTCAGTTTAAAAAGAAAAAATAAGAAGTCCAGAACGACTAATTCTCTTCTGGTCCCCACCCTGGAAGATCAAAATGAAGAGAAAAGTATCATTTTGATATTTTGAAACCAAAAAAACCCCAAACCAAAGTTACTTTGAAATGTTTTTCAGACAAGGAGAGTTGTTATAAATGACTGTTCCCATTTTCAGTTTGGCATTTCCCATTCAACCCTTGTAGGTACCTTTTGCTGGGCACCAACCGGTGTTGTTTTGACACTCTGCTTCTGATCCGAAGGTTTCTCCAGAGAAATTTGCTGAGTTTCCGGAGGTGGGCACGGAGGAGAGGCTCCCTCTGCCAGCCAGCGTGTCCTTCTCCAGAGGAGCTCTTCCTCTGGGTGTGATGCTGGGGACTTGGGACATGCACATCAGGATTACACCGGCTTCCTTTGGAGCCATAAAAGCTTTGCACCAGATGTTGCAAAAAAACCCAACCCCAAACAATTTAATGTCTTTCAGCCCCTGGTTTCTTTCAGGTTTTGCTCAGCTCTTCCCAGGTGTAAATGCAGGTGACTTTGGAGCTGAGGACTGCTGCGGCGGTTCCTTTTATGTACTTGTAGCTTTAGTAGAAAATTATGCTTCTCAGCTGAGTCTGAATCCCCTGGACTGCTTTGAAAATCTCAGCTGCCTGCTTCCTCCTCCTGCCTTATTGAACATCTGAATGCAAGTCCTTTTGAGTCACTTCCATCTGTTAGATGTCCCTCTTATCTTGCCACTCCTCTGCCCGGACTTCCCCCCCACCCAGGTACCCATCCTAATTTGACTTATAAACTGTTCTGCACTATGGCTGGGTTTTACTTTGCTAGGAAGTGTCATTCACACCTGTGGCCTCTTCCAAACATGTAAGAAAAGGTGAAAATATTTCTCTAAATATTTGCAGAATGAAGGGCTGTTTGCTAAAGCTACAGTAAATCGACACGATAATTTGTGAAATGTAGGGGGAAAACAGGGCGTGTGATCTTTGCATTCGGAGAGGAGACCAGAAGAAAACAACCTAAAGGTTTGCTTTTTTTGGTCTCTTCTTATAAACTGTTGTGAATGAGTTAGGAGGTGATAGGGTCTCTGTGGGGAGAACGCAGATAGCCACCCGGGAAGGGGGAGCTGCGAAACTGCAGGCAAAGCATGTGCAGCCGCATGAAGCGCCAGTGCTGAAAAGTAAATTGAAATGACCCAAACCCAGACACACAAACAGTTCAATTACAGAAAAGAATAAAACAGCGGAAAACTCCAAAGAGACCGAGAAGCCTAGAAATCATCAACTTTTTATTATACTCTCACAGCTGTGTCCAATTGGCTGGATTATTTAATATTCTCCATGGGAGCAGGGAAGCTACTGGAGCTTGGTGATAGGCACTTCAAAGGAGGGGATGTTTCTGACTTTCGTGGGTGAGCAGAAGTCACATTTCTGGCCCGGCTTCCTGGGGTTTCCTACATTGATCTGGATGTAATGCGAACTGTGCTAATCAGCACGTGAGGGGCAAATCGTATCCTTGCCACTGAGGAGAGGGTCACGTAAAGGAGGTGTAGTGCAGAGTCCAGTGGGCCGTTCAAGAGAGGATGTTGTTTCTTCAGGGCTGCCAGTTGCCAGATAGGATTTGTGATTGGGGAGTGTCTAGAGTCGGCAGCCCCTCTTAACCAAGCAGCAAATGAGCACGGCTTCTCCTTGCATGTGGGAAGGGGCGCATAGCTCGTGTGAGATAAAGCTAAAGAGAACCGATTTTTGGCAGGGCGAAGTCTTCTTGCAATACCTTCAGCACACGAATTAAGTAAGGAGCCCGTGGGAGCGGCGCTGTGAACATCACGTACCGTCCAGACAGGTGTCACCTTTGAAAATAGTCTGTTATGCCTAGCTTTTCAGGCCTTACGCTATTTCCAAGGCTCGAAAAGGAGAAATGCTTTGTATATTCTTGTAGGACAAAAGTTTGGAGAAGAAGGCAATGCACTTCACCACCCCCGCCCCCTTGATAACTTTGCCCAGGTGCAGTCGATTTGAAATGCCTGCCTTGGAATGGCAAAATGAACCAGCCTCCCTGAACTTACTACAAATTACAGAAGCTGTCTGAAAATCGTTTCCCTTGCAGGTCCACCTGGCATTTATTTCAGAGACTTCTAGACATCAAACAGCAGAATTACTGCAGCATGCAAGCACAAGCCTGGGACTGCATCTATGCATTAATTTCCAAGTTCATTAGGAAACTGCTTGAATCTGGAACAGACAAGGTTAGAAAAGGAATGAAAAAGGAATACATGCACGTTAATAATGCCTTTAAAATGCTTTTATTCTGGCATCTTTGGGGAGAGTTTAGTAGCAGACTGCCAACAGGCACAGAAAGATTAAAAAAATCACAAAACAGGGTTGTGTTAGGAATTTGAATTGAGCAGTATTAAATCTATTACACATTTAAAAAGAAGGCAGATTGACTTTTTTTGGCTGTCTGAAGAGAAAAATGCTGGGCAGATTGCATAGATTTGTTTTTAGTTAATTACATTGCACTTTTTAATTGCAGAAATGAGTGTATTTTCTCTCTGGCTTTATACACACACAAGTACGTCCTGTACAGAAACACATACTGTATGCATATGTATAAGGAGAAAGGATACCATAAACTGGACTGGTATTTCTGAAGGTGAAAGCTGCTTTCTGTTCGATGCATTCAACCCAAAGTATCATAATCTCTTCATTCCAAAAAGGATCAAAAGCTTTATGATTATAATATTCTTGAAGTGTGGATGTATGCATATGCTTTGAGTCAAGGTTTGCTAGGTGTTTGCCAAACTGCTAGATTTAGTACATGTAATTTGCTTTAAAATATAATGCCCTGTCCCTTGGAAGGAGGGATGTTCTTCACTTGACAGCGGATTAGCATCAGTTTGCATGTTCTTTGGGCTTCAATGACTGCTTGTGATCATTCAGCCTGGTATTCTTTATGACACAAGCCATCAGCCATCCTGGAATTAATTTTATATATATTTATTTGAACCTGAGCAAAAGTCCTCAGTGTACTGGACTCCCATGGTCTGGATGAGATATTGCAGAGCTGATGTTGACTGGTGGGTTGTCCATATGAGTTGTAGGTGCAGGAGAGCGAATGCTCTTCATGCCGTTCTTCATGAAGACTGAACCCAAGTTTCATGTGCCTACTAACATCTTCTGCATAAACAGAAA
The DNA here is from genome assembly GCF_001723915.1 of Gavialis gangeticus. Taxonomy (NCBI): domain Eukaryota; kingdom Metazoa; phylum Chordata; order Crocodylia; family Gavialidae; genus Gavialis; species Gavialis gangeticus. The sequence goes on along the minus strand of NW_017729025.1, from coordinate 2,341,121 downwards.
CTGCTGGGCTCCAACACGCACCTTTGTATTGACTTCAATGGCTTTTGGATTCGCCTTTTCCACCAATAGGTTGCAGCTGTGAGCAAGTTTAGAAGTTTAGAGAAACTTCTCTAGGGACACAACGATGCTAGAAAGAACATATCTGATGCGAGAAGCAATGACAACTGGTCCCCAGCTATGCTTGTGGCTGCTTCATGGTGACCTGACTGATACTGCACGCTTGATGCATTTTCCTTTGTCTCACATCACAAAGCCCAAGAACTCAACAAGCTGCCTTCATCCACATGAAGGGTCACTGGGGATGGCAGTGCCATTTGATGGTTTTTCTCACTCGCAGATGGACAAGCAGACAGCACAGCGCTGTTTGTCCAAAAAGGCTTCGGGGTGGTTGGCAAATAGAAATTCTGTCCGTTGTTGCAGAAAGTGCCGACGTTATGAAATCCATCTTGGTTGCGAACTAGAACCAAAGGTGAAAAATCTACATTTCTTATGAACTGGAAGTTCTGCAGAAAGTCTTTCCTTTCAAGAAGGTCACCAAAAATATATATTTGCAGGTCCTGAATTGGTCAGAATTTTTAGTGAAAGTCCTACCCTGTATTTGAGGAAGTTATGACAGGTCTTGCGTTTAGACCCAAGCTATTCATAGGGTCATGCAAATCTCCAGCATGAACTTCCTCTGCTGAAGCTTGAGATCACTGTTCCTAGACCCATCTCATCTGCTCACAGAGACTAGCCCATCTTCATCTACTCCATAATCGCCCCTCAGGTATCTGAAGGCTGCTTTCAAACCCCTCTTCAGTCTTCTCTTCTCCAGATTAAATAACCCGAGTTCTTTCTGCCTTTCTTCGTAAGTCGTGTTTCCCAGGCCCTAATCATTTTTCTTGTCCTGCCTTGGACTCTTTCCAATTTGTGCTCATCTTCCTTGAAGTGTGAAACTCAAAACTGGACACAGTGCTCCAGGTGAGGCCTCACTGGTGATGAAGAGTGGAAGAATCACTTCCCCTGATTTGCCAGAGACACTTCTTTTCAAACAACCCAGTATAGGTGTTTTTTCTTTCCCCCGCCCTGAAATTTGGGTATACTGTTGGCCTATATTCACTTAATGATCTGCTGTACCCCACCAAGGCCCATCCCTGCAGTACTGAAGTTTAGCCAGTCATTCCCCAGTCTATATTTGTGCATACAATTATTCCACCACAAGTATAGGACTTGGTGGGGTTCACCCGGTTCATTTGTGGACTTTTTTCCAGGCCATCCTAGTTCCTAGTGCTGCCTTCCAGCATGGCTGCTGATCCACCCAACTTGGTGTAATCTGCAGATTTGACAATTGTACTTTCAGTACCAGCACCCTAATCAATGAACAGTACCAGACCCAGGACGGACCCTGTCAAATCCTACTTGGTACCTCCTCCTAAGTAGACCTTGAGCCATTCATGACTATTCATGACTCGCCTTTGCCATTTTTGCTGCCATTTGTGCTTGTCATCTGGTAGCTCGCTGGTGGTGATTACTAAAGTAAAAACGGCATTAAATACTCTAGCTTCTCTGGATCATCCATAAGTAGATGGCCTTCCGCATTGTGAAAGGGACATATTCATTTCTTGGCCTTTCTCTTACTTCTGACATACTTGTAGGATCCCTTTAAATCATGTTCTAGCCTTCCCTGCATGCCCATGAGATAGTCTTATTCTCTTCCCTAGTAGGACGACAAAGTTTCCACTTTTTGTGGGATGCCTTTTTGGATTTCATCTCATTGAAGGGATTGTTGTCAAGCCAGGCTGGTCTCCTGTTGAATTCCCCATTCTTCCATCCTATTGGATGGATGTGCCCTCAAAAGATCCTCCTTAAAGTAGAGCTAGGTTGCCTGGACTCCTCCTCCCCAAACTTGCCTCCCAGGGGACCCTGCATACCAGTTTCCTGTGTTTGTTGAAGTCCTCTTTCTTGTTTGGTCTTTATTTTGCTGTTCTGCTTTCCTTCCTTTTCTCTTTTAGTATCTCCCACCTTTACATTCTCAGCCAATTCTTCCTTGTTTGTGAGCAGCAAGTTGAGATGATAGGTATAAAGGATTTATATTGAATATTTCTCTTCAGCTTCCATAAAAACACATTAGGAAGGGGTATGCTCTGCTGCTTGCCTTGCAGCAAGGTGAGCAGTGTTCCCAATGTTGCTTCAGGCATTTTTACCTTGTTCAGTGATGCTAGGAGGAAATGGCTCCACTTGTGAATAGCCCACTGCTCCCGCTAACACTTAACGGGGTTGAGCAGTAATCCACAGGGGCGGCAGGGGGAAACATTTCTATCTTGAACCCTGGTGCCTTGAACTTGTATCCTGAACCACAAGACAAACCAGAAGACTGTTAGTTCCCATAAAGTTACTTCCTGCCCATCACAACTTTCAAAACTGCATCAAATTCCCTGCACAGCAATGTACTGCTCTAGCACTTACTGAATAAATATTTCTGAAGTTCCTCTTAATCTATATCTAAATACTGAATATATGGTAACTGATGTGCAAATATACCTGGGGATGAATATATTAAGGAGAAAAAAACCCATCATATTCATCATAATCATATTAATAAGACATTAATATTAATGTCAATGGTAGGATGCTGCTTATGCAAATATAAGAGCAGTTCCAATCTTCAGAGCTGCTTTAATACGTCTATATTTTCACGTATTAGCTTATAAATTAATTTGCTTTTTTGCAGGAAGAATCTCTCATATCTATTGCCAGTTGCAGAAGTCAAAATTTTGCTGGGGCTTTACTGTATTGTCTGTCTTATGCAGCTTCCTTGTTTTTAAGAGTTTCTCGAATAAGAACCAGTAGTGTGAAAATCAGGACACATGGTGCTTTAAGTAATTGCTTGGCTATGATGGGACTCCAACAGAAAGGCATACTACATCCACTTGTAGCCTTTACTGCACACTAGACTGTTGTTTAAAATTTAAATGATTTGTTCTATTTTCTTAATTTCCAAAAGAGACTGGGTGAATCTACACATGCAATCGATGTGACTGAATATACTTCAGCTCAATTTGAGCCAGAGTAAACTAATCCTGATGTCATTGTCTACATGTGCATTTAAGCGCAGTCATTTACTGCACTGCTGCATAGCATTTGTATCTGACGGGACTATCTGGCAGTGCAGTAAGTTAGTCTACTGCACCCTAATCACTGTGCATGTGTAGACGGTGACACTTTACTGTGTAGCAAATTAGTCTGATGCACAGTAAAGCATCTCATGTAGACACACCTACTGAGTTTTTGGACTTGAGTGGAGTAAATCGCTCTGTAGTGATTATCCTACAAAGTGAAATCTCCGTTCCAGGGAATTTGTGTGCATGCAGAGTTTTGGCAGATACTGGAAAACTGTCAAAACAAAACATTTTGATTTTTGCACAAAGAAACAAACTGTTGTCTTTGTGTGTGAAGCTATTGGTCAAATGTGAGCTGAATCCCTGAATAGTTTCCATCCCTGATGAAAGTTTGCCAAAAGACTTGCCCAGCTATCTTCTACCTTACCCCTCATGGTTTTTTTGTGGGGAACCACATTATGAACTCCTCCTCCCTAGCTTTTGAATGAGTCTTTTCCCCAGCCAGCGTGCATGATACCTGCAGCTTTTCCCTTTGCAGGATGTTCGTCACATGGGAGTGTGCTGCCTCCTTTTCTAATAACGTGGTGCAGCTTCCTTCACACAGCTGACAGCAGCTTGTGGCTCTGCCTGGGCTTTGCATTCAGTGCACAATCAGAGAGGCCTCCTGTAGCTAACACAACACCTGTGAACTTCTGTAGCCTGTAATCATCACTGCACAGGCAGCCGTGTCTGTGGGACATCACTAAAAGCCCCAGAAAGCCTAAATCCTGGGCGCAGTCTCTGCTTTGTACAAGGAGTTGTTTGCATTTTGTATTCCCTGTCTCTCCAGCCCTTTAATGATCATTCTCAGCCCCTAATATGTGGCAGTTGGTAGGAAAAGTGTCCAGGAAGGACGTGGGTCTGAATGCTGAAGGCTTGGGACACTTGTCAGCCTCGTTTGGAAGGTGCCAAGGCAGTAACCTCCAGGCTGTTTGTAATACGGGGTGTGAACTTAGAGACCAGCCAACACAAAGGGCCAGAGTGTGTGGCCTACACCCCAAACCTGGCAGGGCATCCAGAGCATTGTGCTGCCTGGGGGACACCATCTCTTCATGGCCTCCCAGTATGGAGGCTGAGCATGTGCTGTCCGCCTCTTAGCTGGGGCACACTGTTATAGCCAAGATAAGCAAGTGGCCTCTAGACAGGGAAAGGGAAGGAGGTCTCACTGAGACCTTGGCAATGAAGGTATGTACAGACCGTGGTTAGATTGATCTAAGTGCCAAATTGTGCATATGTTTGGGGAGCTTAGATCAGGCAAAAAATGGCTGGCCCGATCTAACTTAGTTCACGCGAGAAGGTGCATTATGTAGACTGGGCTTACCTGTGCCTGATCCAGCTGAATGTGTGTATGTGTTTGGAGCACAGCCCCAGGGCTGGGAAAGCCCAGCTGCTCACCTCCATCCCCAGGGTATGCTTTTTTTATCTCCCTGTCACAGGACGGACAACCCCCCCCAAACCCCCTCTGCAAACTTGCTAGTCCTCCTCATCCAAACTTCTCCTCCCCCCAGCCCAGCTTACTTAGATCATGTTCCCAGCACTGGCAAACGCATGCACACGCAGGGTCTCAATCTATGACCATGTGGCTTACTTCAGAGAAGGGGTGCACAACTGAGAGAGAGAGAGGCAGGCTGCTATGATTCATGTCTGCTGCTTTCCTGGTGCATTCAGAAGCCCTGGCTTGCAAGAGAGGACCATCTGTGCTGTACTTACACGTTGCAATAGGCCCCAAGCGTGTGCCACCTAAATAGGGATGGACAAAACGTGGGGAGGTGCACCCCTGTGCTGCAGGTGGGGCGTGGAGGTGCAGAGCGATGGCACGCCACATTCAGCCCCACGATGCCGTCCACCCGCATCGGAGTGGGAGCTGAACGCTGTTCAGAAGCTGGCCTCCCTGGGCTTGCCCAAAGTGGTCCACAGCACAGCCAGAAGTGCAAAGCCCTGAATCCAGATTCAGGGTCCTGAGTGCAAACCCATCCTTCCTCACCTTCTCTCCATGCCGGGGGGATGTGACCAGTGGCTCATGCACTCCTAGCCCAGCTGGCTCTGAAAATATCACCTGTAGCATTCCTCTGTATGCAAAGGCATGAGTCCAGGTTTGCAACGAGGCTGGGAAAACCTCCTCTTTGCTGCCATGTGCTTTCCCCTTTGTACGTCTGAGATGTTTCCCTGAATTGGCGGGCTTCCCCTCACAGCGGCGGGATGTTCAGGGCCCTGCTCATTAAAGCAGATTTCTCCAAAAGGAATAAGCTTCTCTGTAATGCTTCACAAGTCAGAGTACAGTGGCATTTGTTTCCATGCTACCATGGGTTTTCTTCACAGTCCCTGTCCCCTCCTGCTCCAGGCACAGCATTGACATTTCTGTGAGCCCAGCAGTAAAACACACCTGCTCTAAGATCCTCTGTGTCAGTGTCCATATTGCCCAGGAAGCTGCAGTCAATGGTCTGCTCTTTGGATCCTGTATCAGGGAGACAGGGACTCCTGTTACTTTGAAGGGATAATTGCAGATAATTGCAGAAGAAGGCAGGCTAGCCATCAAGCCTAAGTGGAAACCCCTGGGGTGGCTGCAGTCACCTGGCAGGAAGGGATGGGACTTGAGAGACACATAAGTCTAGTGCCTGAGGACAGACAGGCAGACTGACTGATTCCTGAGCTGCCATAGGAACAACAGCTAGGGCTGAGGGCTTGCAGGGAGCTGTAGCCTGGGAGGGGGTTAGCATTAGTTACAGCCAGATAAGCTGGTGCCTGTTCAGACCTGGAGTGCGGGTAGTTTGAGTTAAGGCTGGGGGCTTGCATTTTGTTGTGCTAATTATACCACTGGTGGACCAGGAGTGACTATCAGGGGAGGAAGGAGGTCACATAGTGCCAGAGGGGTGTGTAGTGTTTTGAGCCCTGCCAGGGGATGAGCTCGCAATGCTTTGCAAGCGGCAGTGAAGGGGGCAAAGCATGGTGATAAGATATAACCTGAAGCTGGGAGCCCAAGGGGGCCAGCGATCTGAAGCCCAAGAGGGGCAAAGCTGGAGAGGGCAAGATCAAGGATGAAGCCCCAAAGCCAGGTCCAGCACTAGGCTAAAGGACCCAGTGAGAGGAAAGAAGTGGAGGTTGGAAGAGCAAAGCCCCAACAAAGGCATAGAGGCCCGAAGTGGCCTGAAATTGGGAAGGGGGCAAAATGTCCCAATAAAGAGATGCCCATCTGCAAAGTATGGACTTAGCTAAAGGGGAGGTCAGAGATTATGAATAGCCCTTAAGGCAACAGGTGCCCCGAGAAGCGCAGATAGGGCAAGAGCGCCAACTTAGTGCTCGAGGGGCTGGTTTGGGACCAGTGGAGCCTGGGAGGGACTGGCTGGCCAAAAAGGATGGACAGGGGCTCACTTGGGGACCCTGGGGCAGCCTCCATTTTCATCAGCCATCTCATTATACCAAAGTTTGGCTGGTGAGGGAAAAGGAAGGGGACTCACGGAGCCTCACGGACACCCAGGGGCATCACAGCCACCCCTGGGGCTCAATCCTGCTACAGGTCCATTTATAATACACAAATCTTTAGACATTAAGCCTCCTTCCGATCTCACAGGAGATGGAGGAAACAGTGCAGCTAGCGGTGTCTGTCTGGAGACTGTCTCTTTATCTTGTGTAGGTGTAATACCACTGCAGCCACCCATAGATGCTCAATGGTAGGGGCTGCAGGTTGGCAGGGATCACAGCTGAGCTGAAGGCACTAGGCAGAGATTGCAAGACTGCGAGTGAGCCCTGCGTGGACTATGTTATGTTACGGTATCGAGTGTTGATTTGTGTCTAGGATGTTCCTGAGAGGCAAAATAAAGGACTGTGTGAAGCCAAAGACTGTTTGAGCCAAGAAAAATCCCTGAACCTGCTACGAGCACCTTGAAGAGACTGAAGTCCCATGAGGGCAGAGCAACTCAGTCTAGGTATACAGTCATGGTTTGCGAGAGATGCTGCAATGCCTTTACCGGGTGGGTCTCCTGTGAGTGATGTGGATGAAGGGGCAGTGGCTGGAGGTGCTTGGGGGGTGATGCTTGGGGATGGCATCCTAAAAATGCAACGGGCAAAGAGAAGGGCTAAGCTGAAGAGGGAATCCTGCTAGGGTGGGTACTGCTGGCATGGCTGCTGGCATGCCCAAAGGGGGGTCGGGGCAGCAGCCTGGCTCTGTGACATGAGGCAGGAGCTGAAGCTGCTCTGGTGGGATCCCTGGGGCCAGACTTTGCCCGCCCGGCTAGCACAGCACACTGACTCCTGCGTTACACTGGCATGCAAGGGTTTGTTGCGCCTCGGTGGCCACAGCTGATCGTCAGCATCCAGGATGCGGGTTTGAGATGCCCCTTTAATAGTCACGGGCCTGGGTTGAATGCTTCCTCCTGGGCTCAGGCTGGGAAGTCCTTTCATATGGGAGCTGTAACTCTGGGCTCAATGCCACAAGACTGAGAGCAAGGTCCTACGTGGCTTACCAGACCTTGAAGTCGTTGTTGGCAGTTCCTAAATTCAAGGATGATACTAGGACTCATTGATGGGTCCTGAGGCGACTTCTTAAGAGTCCAGTGCTTGTGCCACAGCTCTTCCACAGAAGATGCAGGTCTCTCCATGGGGGTGAGCAGGCTGGGATTCGCCTTTTTTTCCTTCCTCTGCTCTCTCTTCTTTGCTTCAAGGGCAAGATGCTTTACTTGAAAACAGGCAGCCGCTTCGTTGAAGTTGCAGCACCATTGGAGTTGGTCAGCATCCAGCTCCTCCCAGATCTTGATGTTCTCAAGGGATGCCTGCATCGTGTCCTTGTAGCACTTCCTTTGCCCGGCATGAGATCTCAGACCATTATTTAGCTGGGAGTAGAGCTATGTAGGTACACTGGGGAGGGAAAAGAGCTACGTAAGCTGAGGGACCCAAATGCCATCTGCCAAGAAACTTGCTCCCACCCTTGGTTCCACGACTACACCCCCTGGAGACACCACCACATGTAATGCACAGAGGTGCTTTTCCCTTCGGGGATGCACCTGGCTTCTGGAGGTTTGGTTCGCTTTCCTCTGAAACGCTGGGATGTTGGCCACAGATAAAGCTGTGGGGCAATGATGCTCCTGCCAGCACTTTGAAGATTCAGATGTTCTTGGCTGGAAGGACTTGCTCTTCTGCTCAGTGTCATGTTGACGGCTGAATGTGGGGTCAGGATGAAATTTATTTTTCTGGGTCTGATTGGCATAGAAAGTGTGTGTGCGTGTGTGTGTGCTGGTGTCCTCTATAGCATGGGGCATGGCCTACAGCCTTCTGAACATAAAATAACCAACTTCCATGAAGTTGGTTTGATTCCATAAAATCATTTGCAAACGATGGTCCAGGTAGACTTAATTCTACCTCTGTGCAGGGGACTGATCTGCATGATCTCTTGAGGTCCCTTCCAGCCTTGCATGTCTATAATACATTTCCTAGCATTGTAGCCAGCATGCATGGTTGGAAGGGCTGGGATGATGTAGATGGGGCTGGTCCTGCTTGGAGCAGGGATTGGACTAGATATGACCGCCTGAGCTCCCTTCCAGCTCTCGTTGTCTGTGATTTTATGATGGTTGCAAGAGCTATTTGAAACCCTTGTTGGGATTTCGGGATTTTTGTACCAGGACTACTCCAAACAGACAGGAGCATGTGGTGAGAGGCAGAAGGCACCCCAGGGTATTATTCGTTCTGTAGACTTCATTAATGAGGGGGAAAAAATAGACATTCAAGATTTCAAAAATGTTTCTATCTTCTAGAACCAAACTGGAAATTTCATGCAAAATGAAACCAAAGAGGAAAAGTTTTTTTTCTCTTCGCTGTGAAATTTCCCTTTGAAACCCTCCCCCCCCCCTCTTTTTTTTTTTTCTTTTTGGCCAAACTCTGCTTCTCAGTGGGAAAAAAATTATAAATGACTAGATTAAGTTACCGTGTGTCCAGCTGAATGATAATCCATTCCTACTTTGTAAGATGAAACTTTCCAAAGGGCCAAAGCGGAGGTATATGTTTCATAAAATCCATGCTTTTAAAAGTTACTTGAACTGTTGTAAAGGTTTATGGCATAATAGTTACAAGTATACTCATTTGCATTTTAGGCTGCATAAATTTTAATGATCTCCTCTGCTGAACTTAATTTAATGCCTTTTTAAACTGACAATAAGATGTCTACAATGTTTTTTTTTTTCTTTATGATTTTTTCAAATAGCTTTTCCCAAAGCAGGAATCCTGCACTCAGCAAACTGTGCAATGTTCTGACCTTGAAAGTCATTAAGAGTTTCCATGATTTGTCTGAGAATGACAGAGATGATTTCCAATCTATGTATGACGATCCTTTTTTAAAAGAATAGCTAATTTCAGACCATCATTTGCCTGATAATTTATCAATGGGGAGGAGATGACTTGTCTAAAAATCTGCTTTAAAACTGCTGTAGTCTTGTTATCAGAGCGCCGGTGACATCTGACACATTCAAATATGCATCAGACATCCAGAGGCAGTATGAATCTCCTCCCTGCCCTTGTCTGGCCACTCCAGACTCTACGGCCCAGAGGAATGAACAGAGCTGGCTTCATCCCAGGCAGGAGCAGGAAAACACTGGGGTATCACTTGCTGCTTTCCTTAGCCAGGAGAATTAAATTACTTCTAACAAAGGGGCAGCATCTGCACCTCCCCATTCCTGGATGACTAAGGGTGCAGACAGAAGTGACAATTGTTGCTCCATCTGTCCACAGAAGGCAGTTTAGAGCTGTGACCAAACACAAGTGCGTGGCTGCAAACAGTTTTAAAAAAATGGCCAATTTGGTGAAAAACTGACTCCTCATTGCATGAGGTATCAGATAAAGGTGTTTCAAAATGTAGCGTCTTCTGTAACTTGTGTCTGCAGAGCTTCCAGCCTGTGGCTGTTTTCCGAATGGGGAAAGGGAGTGGAGGGAATTCAGTTTGGGGTTTTTTTGGCCCCCCCAGGAGTGTGGAGTGGGTGTATTGGAGCCTCCACCCGCCCCTTGAGACCTGGCCATTGCTATGGGGACCTGGCTGCAGGCTCCCAGCCCTTCCTGGACCCAAGTTACAGCTGGGAGCTGCACTTAGCTCCCATTAAATAATCCTCAGCACTTCACTGCTCCATTTTCTAAATCATGGAAATGTCTCTTCTGTCAGACACAGCCTGAACTGATGCACGTGCTTGTCAAAGGTTGGACTTTGAAGAGTAAGACATATCTGCTCAGCGAGGTGTTTCCAGGGTGTCGCTGCTCAATCATCCTAGATATTTGGAAGTCTAAATGCAAATTGGTCCTGTTGCTGTTGGCTCATGTTCCCCAGCACACCTTTGCTTCAGTGCTCTTCACAGCTTCTCTCTGTTTCCTCCCATTCATATTACTACTTTCACTGTCTGCAAGCTTCTCCTTGCAGCGTGAACCTCCCAGGCCGGTCAGGAGCTCGCCCACCACGTGCCTCTTCCCATAAGGGTAGTGCTCAGAGAGGCTGTTTCCAGTGCAGGTCTTTGATGCTTGTTTGGCACCTTTTGGTGCACAGCTGCATCCTTGCATATGGTAGGATTTCAAAGCAGACACCATGTCAACCACGGAAGGGGTGCATCTTAAGGGGACCCCTAGAAACTTGGACCTGATGGTCTCACGAGGTCTCTTCCAGCCCTAATGTCTATGAAATGCAGCTGAGGTAGTGGCCAGCCAAGAGAAGAAAACTCCAGGGAGGGAGGGGAGAAGGAGAATACGGTTGGGAGTGGAGCTGGCTAAATCACTGTCAGCGAAGCAGTTTTCTGGGGGAAACGCGCTTTTGTCAAAATCAAAGTGCGTCTCTCTAGAAGTGTCAATGTGGATGAGTTGTTTTCCCTGTGAAAAGGCATCTGAACAAATCTCTGCTGCTTTCTTATTCTGATCAGCTGAAAATATATCATTAGCACTTCATCACATCAATCCCGTTTAGCATCGATTATTGTATTTCATTATATATCAGGAGATATTATCAATCCTGCATTGCTTGACACTGCTGGGGTTTTTTTGTTTGTTTTTGGGGGGGTTTTAATGCTTCTGTTAAAAAAAAAGAAAGGGGGGGAGGGAAATGAATTTCCACTCATTTTGGAGAGGCAGTGCAGCTCAGCTCTCCTGCCAAGTCGGGGTAGCAGGCAGAAGGCTCACCTGTACCATACCAGCGGCCAGTACCAGGAAGGGTAGGGCTGGATGTATCCCCCCAAAGTGCAGTAATGCCCACCAGACCCAGAGCTTCCCCAAGGAGGTTTTTCTGTGCTTTTCCCAATTGCCCAACAGAAGATCCTGGAGCAACCTCCCTGGGGAATTTCTGAGGCTGGACTCGCATGGGCAGCATGCGCTCGGGTGCCCGTGCCCAGAGTCTGCCTGTCTGAGTTGTTGGCGTCTGCAGGTTGAAAGCACGCAGGCTCTGTATCAACCCAAGCAGCCCCAGGGGACCTGTATCGGACCCGGGGTGTGAACGGAGCCTTTCAGACCTACCGCAGGTTGCTGGGACTGGTGAATCAGCCAGTTCAGGGAGACAGCAAGTAACTTTTTTAATCAAGTAACTGCACCGCATCTTAAAGCTGTATTTTGTGCTCTTCTTTGGCAGCAGAATTTAGATTGAATTATTGAATATGTGTTAGAGCACATTGGTAAATGCTCTCGGCTGCCTTTTGTTAAGGAAATGAAGTGTTTTTTCTGTTTTGCAGGCTTGGAGTAAATGCCAGGGGAAGTAATTGCTAAATTTAAAATTACTTTACATCACTGAAGATGGCTGCAATAAGCACAGTGACAGGAGCAGAAATTACACATCCTTTAGCCCGATATATATTAACCTGTAAAGTTTTACAGGACAACAACATTTCTATATAGCCAAGGATTGTCTTTGCCTCCTCTGATTTTTGTATTACCTTTTATGTCTTTTAGAGCCAGGGACCAGTTTTGAAGAAACTATTGAATTGAGCCCTCAAAGAAAGGAACTCGGGAGCTCTGTATTCGGCTTCAGCTCTGCTACAGCCTGTCTGTGTGACCTCAGGCAAGTCTCGCAGACTCCTGGAAAATGAGGGTTGAAGGGTGCTCAGGAGGAAACAGCTAGTCCAACCCCCTGCTCCAAGCAGGACCAGCCCCAACTACATCATCCCAGCCAAAGCTTTGTCTAGCCGGGTCTTCAAAACCTCCAAGGATGGAGATCCAACTAACTCTCTAGGTAACCTGTTCCAGTGCTTTACTGCTCTCCTAGTGAGTTTTTCCTAATATCCAACCTCAACTTCCCTTGCTGCAGCTTGAGCTCCTTGTCCTGCCATCTGCCCCCACTGAGACCAGCCCAGCTCCATCCTCTTTGCAGCCCCCCTGCAGGGAGGTGAAGGCTGCTATTCAATCCTCCTCGGTCTTCTCTTCTGCAGGCTCAATCAGCCCAGCTCCCTCAGCCTCTCCTCACAGTCACATGTGCCCCAGCACCCAACCATTTTCATTGCCCTCCACTGGACTCTCTCCAACCTGTCCACATCCTTTCTGTGTTTGCCTCTGTTTTTTACTTGTGCATCACAGATACTAATACTCTCCTTCCATACCCTCCTTCAGCTTGCTTTTCTCCTGTGGAAAATGGCAACAAAATCCAAGAAAAAATGGCAATTTGTCTAAAATTCCAGGAAACTGTCACTTTTTCAATGGATAACTTAGTGTTGAAAGAAATGCAAAATGAAATCTTTTGCAGATGCTTCTGGGAGGTGTACCTTGGCCGTGGCACATCGAGAAAGGTAGTGTAGTCTACTGGGGAGAACAGCAGCCTGAGCCTGCAACACCCTCCAGGCGCTGATTATGGGTCATTTGGATTTTCAGCAAATGTGGAAGTTTCCTGCAGGAAGCAGCCCCTTTCCATGACATTAAGTTTAGTGAAACTCACTGTTTTATGCTGAAAATTATTTCAATGCAAGACCTGTTAGGGTAACACTGTGTGGATTTTTGAGGAGTGCTGGATTTGCAGCTGAATACAAGGCTTTAACCTGTGGCCTAGCAAAAGCCACTGACCACAAGGCAGAATGATATCCAAGCCAGCCATTTGCTTTATGTTCAGTAACTATTTTAACTGTGTCAACCGTTTTCAAGTGAGACTGTGCGCTGCGAGTGAGGTGACGTTTTAGGAATGTGGAAGATGGTACAACATGAGACAGAAAAGCAGACTGGAATGTGGAAAACAACACGTAATCGGTAGCAGAATTCGAGATGAACATATGCAAAAAGGTGAAGGGTGACTGGTGAAGAAGCCTTCAGATGCGTCCAGGTTTTCATCAAAGTCTGCCCATTGAACGAAGAAGAGTCGTCAAGGTCTTAGATATGCGCTCATAGCAAAAAGACATGTAAATGTATGAAATGCATAGGCAAATCCATGCTAATGAAGCAAACTGTAAACAGAGGCGGAGCTTGAGATGGGAGGAGAAATAGGTGGAACAAAGGAGAGGCGAGGGTAGAACGAATGGTAATAAGTATAAACCAAAGTGTACAAATGTGGGAAAAAACTACTGTTCATTGCTGCTCCCTGTGTTCATAGACTGGGTGTCTGTGAGGGAGCTCCCCTGAAGCGGTCTCTGTTCTGAATAACCCTGTTGGGAGCAACGTGTGCTGGTGTTTGCTCCCTGCTTGCTCTGGCTACTGAGCACCAGGACCCACGAGCAATTGGACCGTCATCTCCCTAGTCGTTGGGCGCTGCATGGGGTCGGGGTCTACTGAGACCTTTCTGGACCAGTCTTATTTAAAAACTTTGGGGTAAGAAGCCATCTCTCATGCACCTGCAGAGCGTGCAAGTATGACCGGGGCGAGCCCCGTAGAGTGCAGGTGCCTGTTGGTGCCGCCTGCCACAACCAGGTTTAAAAGCAGTCTGAATATAGAGGCGTTCATTTCCATTATGGATTTCTGGACCTACTTTCATAACAGGAATTACACATGCAGCTCGCTCTTCCTGCGGCCCAGCTGCGCCCTCCAAGGAGCAGCCACCGCTCCCGCGCTCTTTGTGTTGGTGGTAAAAACTCAATACATATTTTGGCACCACTCACAGTCCTGATGTATGCATCTGCTCGCCCCACTGCTGCTAACCTCACGGTGCATCTTATCTGTTGGCCGCATTTTCCTTTTTATCAGCTTCGCATCAGTCAGAAAATAAACCTCAGACTGGGTGAATCAATTGGTAATACTTTAATTGGCAGTGGCTAGACAGTGCTTCCTCTGCATGGGATGGAGTTAGTGCTGGCCATCTTTGTGCAGCAGCTTTGGTAACGGCTTGATGTTGACCCACCGATGCTGTCCAGCCGAGAGGCTTTCCGGATCGTTTGGCAAAACAATCTGAAAGCCCATCTGCATTTTGTAATTATCTTCTGGATGCTGGATCCTGCTGTAGCCATCCAGTGATGGCCATCTAGATCCAGCGCAGCAGAGGAAAGGCTGGGAAAGGTCACTTTTCTGGAGGGTGACTGTAAGGTTTGCTTTTCCATGTCCATCTGGGCTGGGCTCTCTTATTGACCTCTTTTCTAGGTTCTCTGGGTGACCTCACACATTTAGTATCCGCTAAAATTAAATTCTGATTTTTCCCTCTTTGTTCTTCAGTTTTTCTGTTAGTAGATTGATCCTTTCTGGCTGCCAGGATCGAGATCTCCAGGCAGGTCTAGCTAAATCCTCACTTCTTTAACAGCCCCACATTCACCTGTTCATAGCATCACAGACAATGAGGGTGGGAAAGGAGCTCAGGGGATCACATCTAGTGCAACCCCCTGCTCCAAGCAGGATGGACCCCAACTACATCATCCCAGCCAAGGCTTTGTCTACCTGGGTCTTAAACACCTCCAAGGATGCAGATTGCACCACCTCCCTGTGCAACCCATTCCAGCGCTTCAGCACCTTCCTAGTGAGAGGTTTTTCCCATAATATCCAGTACCCTTGCTGCAGCTGGAGACCATTGCTCCTTGTTCTGTCATCTGTCATCCCTGCCACGATGCTTGTCCTCCCCCTGTTAATCCTCCTCCTTGATTGAGAAGCTGTAGCTAAAAGGAAGCTATGAAGAAAAGCAAGGCAGGTTTTTACTGGGGCCAGGGCAAAATGGGACTCACTGTCTTCAGGCCAGGATATGGAAAGGTTTGTAGGCATCTGACGTGGAAATGAGAAGTAGGGTCAGAGCTGAAAGGCCCTTCCTTGCAGGGAGGGGACCCTAGGAACAAACTACAATGACACAAGTTAAAAGACGAAGGCACTTGCCAGGAGGGTATATTGTGAATGCTCAACACCGCGTGCATCCGTGTGCAAGAGAGGGGCGAGTGTGCCACTTGGGAACTCATCATGAACAGGGCTGAAAGCTTTGTACTGAGCTGTCCTTTTGCAAGTGAAGGCAGGTTTTCAGTTGTGTGCTCACCCAGTGAAAGCTAGGAGGGATCGTTTCCCTCGTGCCCCCTTGCGCTGGTTTCTACGCCAGCAGAAGGCAAAAATATTTAAGGCATCAGGCACATTAGCATGAGCAGATGTATTGACACAGCTCTCCACCCCCGCTCCCCGGCAGTAATCTATGAAATTAGTCCCTCAGGTGATTTGTAAGCAGATGTGGAAACATTTTGTTTCCAATATTATTTTAGCTAGATTAGCAGAATGCTATAAGATCCCCCCCCACCAAACTTTGTTTCTCCACCTGACATGCAGCAGAAGCCATTAAAAGTCAGCATTTTCCACCCAGTGCCCTACTGATATTGCAGAGATCCTCCTAGTGCAGGGGAGAGCAGTGGACGTCTCAGATACTGTTGGACAGTAACTTGGCCAATGCTCATTTTAACAGTGCATAACATCTTACAAAAAGAAGCACAAAGGTTTATTTGTGAGAATCTCTCTATAGGCAGCATGATTAATGGAAAGGGGCTGATGAATGTAGGCATCTCAATACTGGCGAGTATGAGCTAAGTGACTGCAAAGCCAGCTGCTGGCAAATCTGGGCAGTGTGATCTTTAGGTGGGAAATATTTCCTGTGTTACCATTGGACTGGCTTCCGTGCAGGATGGTTCGTTTTGACTTTGATGTTAGAGTTGACATATATCTGCAAAGATGCAGTTACCTGGTAAACTGGGTGCTTTTTCTAAAAGTTGTCCATGATGGCAATGGGCCCAGGAAGCATCAGCTCAGACTTTGGCTCTAAACTCAGCAGTGGGGATCAGGAAAGGTATAGAAAGGAAGGGGGGGAAATTAGCCTTCGAACAGCCTCAGCCCCCAACATTTCCATCCATGTAATGCACATTGCGGCTGAGCAGATTTTGAAGGTTTTGAGGGGGATTCATAAAAGTTATGGTGTCCCATTGTCAAAGAACTTGAAAGTTTGGAAAGAATGAAGATTACACTGTAATCAAAGAGTAGCTTTTTTCTGCCTTGCATCTTAATTTAATTTCAGTTTGCATGTGCGTAGCGCTCTTCCTGGAAGCTTTCGGTGTGTGGCGAGACTGCTTTCCAACCATGCATAGCACCCAGTGCTCCCGGGTGCGGGAGTGCTCAGCACCTCTGCAGGGCAGGATCTTTCCCTTTACAAAAATACAACCAGGAGAAGTAAGGGTGGTGTTGCACATTACAATTAGCACGTGCTGACTCTAAGGAACAGGAGATGGTATTAAAATGGGAACATGCTGGGAGCAATTGCACATTAAGGGTTAAAACCCACTCCTCTATCACTGCCCAGCTCTCCTTGGGTCTTTGTCAGTCCAGTCCAGGGGGGTGATAGATTGCCCACACATGGGGAGCTGGTGCTGGTGCATCCTGGGATACTGGAGAGCTGCAAACTGCTGGTATTGGCCCTGTGGAGCAGACCCATGGTACTGCAAGGCCAGATGTTTGGAGCCAGCTGGAGGCAATCCTCATCCAAAGAGGTGTAACTTTGAGATGCTCAGAGGACACTTAACTTGTCTTTTCTCACCTTCATGTGTGGACAATCCCATTTAACACATGGGAAAGGAAGAGGACCACTTACCCCCTATGTCCCTAAGCCCTGTCCGCAGCTCACAGCTGCCCCTTGTGCAGTGGAGGGAATTATTGTCCCCAGACCAAGTGATCCCATGTCATTTGCAGTGATGAGGAAAGGTCCCAGGGGCCTGTCTACATCACTGCTTTTGAGTGTGCTCAGGAACAGCGTACCCACCCCCGTGCTCCTGAACCACACAGGCCAAACTGGAAGATGAGGTGATAGGTGCTTTGGGTACCTTTGATCTTTGCCTGCTATGGGCTGGAGAAGAGCAGGGGAAAGTGCCCTCCACACAGCTTCCCTGCCTCCTTCCTGGGGTTGTTGTGTGTTGAGTGAGGCTGGCAAACATGGCATGCTGGAGAGCTGGCATGCTGTGCCCAGGAGACATGTTCCTAGTTGCATCCAAGCAAGCCCACTCACCTTGCAGACCTGAAGCACAAATTGACCTGTGACCATGTGCTTATGTGCTGTTGCAGGCAATAAGCACCTAAGCTTATGACAGTAGAAGTGGAAAATCCAAAATCGGGGTCATTTATTAAAAAAAAAAATAGTGCAAAATAAGATTTGAAAAGGGAAAAACAAATGATAAAAAAGGTATTATAGTTTCTGCAGTACCAGTGCTTTGGAGCTGTTCTGATTTAAAATCTGCCTCTGTTATCTTCAGTCAAAATCTGCGTCAGTAATAAGGAACTCTTATCTACTAAGAAATCCAAAGGAAATAAAAAGAAGTTATTTTTTTTCCTGTTTAATTTGCTCTTAGATGTTTAGATACAGACACCTGCAATGGCATCCCACGTAATGGGGTACTCAGCCAGCAGTAATATCCGATTGCACTTAGTTTTCTCTCTGTGTAAATACCTTTCTGTACGTAACTGAATGTAAATGAGTCAGTGTAGATTTGTAGATTCATTTAAGGACAGAAGGGCTGGTCTGACCATCTCATCTGATTTACTCCATACCAGAGGCCACAGAATTCAAACAGGGAATATATTCATTGAGCCCAATAGCTGTGCTTGGAGCTAGAAGCAGGTTTTCTTTCTTTCTTCCCTTTTTTGAGAGAGACATCTGGTTTGGATTAAAAGGTGTTAACTGGAGGTGACTCAACCTGTGTTCCTGGGTAACCTGCTCCAGTGGCCAATTATCCTGGTAATAGCTGAAGAGTTTTTTGGACCTCAAAGAGTCTCTATAATAGAATTTCTTTTTTTGTAGAAAATGTTCATACATACTGGTAGGCAATATTTTTTTCCTGATGCTTTTTTTTCTTGCTAAAAAAATGCAGTTTCTCATTGACCAAAACATTTTGTGAATTCATGTCAATGGTGTTTCTGAAAGAAAGACAGAAAGAGTTTTATTTTGATGGGTTTTTAGGGAAAAAAAATCCTCCACCCAAATGAAACATACTGTAAGCAGAAAAAAAATCTTTGCTTATAGTTCAGAGGATGGTGCCAATGGGAAGACTGGATTCTTCAATAATGGGGTTGGTTTTCTATAGAGGTCCCATTTAATGAAGAGTGGAAGAGCATCTTCAGGCATTGTTTGTCCAATCTACTAAGGAGAGATTTAAATTAGGGCATATAATGGCAAAGAAACTCTACCATGCTGTGCTGAGCACAGACCAAAGGAAGAGGCCCAACTCTGAGGAAGGGCTGGGGAAGGATAACGCAGTCATCTCTTGATGGATGCTGGGTCCTCTATTGTGGATCTTGCTCTGAGCAATTAATCAGATTTGCAAGCAAATCTGATTGGAAAACTGGGAGGAAGTAATCACAATAGGATAGCATTCATGATCTGAAGAAAGGGAAGACATAAGATTAGTGAAAAAAAGAAAGAAAGAAAAGAAGGAAAGAAGAAGGAAACAACTTCCGAAGGACAGATTTCAGCTGACTCCGAGAAATAGTATGTAAAGTCCCATGGGCAGATGGGCAAATGCAAAAAATGAGGTACAACTGGCAAGGGGTGTTCAAGACAGTCTAAGGTTCAATAAATATTTCAGACCAGAAAGAAAGACCAGGGTAATGGTGGATCCCATGCTCGGCCATGAAGGAGATCGATTGGTAAGGAGATTAGTCGGGGATAGACTGAGGTCCCGGAGGGGAGGGGAGTTGGGAGCCCAAGAAGAGGGGTCATTCCTTAAGGAGACAGTCCTTCAAGCCCAAAGGGTGGCAATCCCAACAAGGGTCAAAGGGAGCAAGAGTGCTCAAAAGCCCCCGTGGCTCACCAAAAGCATCCAGGAACATCTCAAGGTTAAAAAGGAGGTGTACACACAATGGAAGGGAGGGGCCATCACTGGGGAGGACTATACCACTGTTGCTCGGGCTTGTAGGGGGACAGTCAGGAAGGCCAAGGAGAAGATGGAACTGGGACTAGCAGCCCAGATCAAGGACAAAAAGAAGTCCTTTCTTAAATACATAGCGGGTAAAAAGAAGATTCTGGGTAATGTGGGGCCCCTGCAGGACACACTTGGAAATCTGGTGGTTGCACCAGACATCAAAGCTAACTTATTTAACAACTTTTTTGCCTCCATTTTTCTGAGCAGCGACCAGGTCATCCCCCCCACCAGGATCCCTGATGGTCCCAGGGGAGGCGCAGCCAGGCCCAGGGTCAGAGTCGACCTAGTTAGGGACCTCCTGGTGGGACTGGGCATGTTCAAATCAGCAGGTCCTGATGATCTCCACCCCAGGGTGCTGAGGGAATTAGCAGAGGTCATTGCGGGTCTGCTGGCACGGCTTTACGAGCATTCATGGTGCTCTGGTGAGGTGCTGGAGGACTGGAAAAGGGCCAGTGTGGTCCCTATTTTCAAAAAAGGGAGGTGGGAGGACCCAGGAAACTATAGGCTTGTTAGCCTTACCCTGGTCCTGGGGAAGCTCTTTGAGAAAATTATCCAGGAGCACATCTGCGAGGGATCGGCAGGGGAGACCATGCTTAGGGGCAACCAACACGGGTTCATCAGAGACAGGTCCTGTCAGACCAACCTGGTGGCCTTCTATGACCAGGTCATCAAATCCTTGGATGCAGCAGTGGACGTAGTCTTTCTGGACTTTAGAAAAGCCTTCGACACTGTCTCTCACCCCGTTCACCATAAAAAATTAGGAGATTGTGGTGTCGATCCCTACCCGGTCAGATGGGTCACAAATTGTCTA
>NW_017729025.1:2304908-2315902 GCF_001723915.1 Gavialis gangeticus | reverse complement strand
GAGAAGGCTGAGGGGGGATCTGGTGGCCATCTACAAACTGGCCAAGGGGGACCAGCAGGCAATGGGAGAGTCCCTGTTCCCCTGAGCGCTACTGGGAGTAAGAAGGAATAATGGCCATAAGTTGACAGAGGGTAGATTCAGACTAGACATCAGGAGGCGCGACTTCACTGTCAGGGCGGCCAGGATCTGGAACCAACTTCCAAGGGAAGTGGTGCTGGCTTCTACCCTGGGGGTCTTTAAGAGGAGGCTAGATAGACAGTACTCTTTTCTGCCCATGGCAGGGGGTCAGACTAGACGATCTGCTCAGGTCCCTTCCAACCCGATGAACTATGATTGCCAGAGGATGCAGAAGAGGCAGAGCTGCTCAATAGCTACTTTGCCTAAGCCTTCACAGTGAAACCAAACTCTCACCAAATAACTGAGAGAACTGCTACAGATGGAGAAGTGGAGATGGGGAGATGTCAACAGCAGGTCAGAAAGCTCTTGATGGATCAGAATGAATGCAAGTCGCTGGGCTGGATGCAATTCATCCCAAGGTGCTGAAGAGATCTCAGAGCTTCAGGCAACACAATTTGCAAATCCATGGGTGATGGGTAAGGTCCCAGAGGCCTGTAGAAAGATGCATATGGCACCCATCTTAAAAAGAGGGAAAGAGAAGACCTGCGGGCCAGTCAGCCTGACTGGAGCAAATGGTAAAACAGGCCAGCTGCAAGCACCTGAGGGAGGAAGGGGTGGTCACTGGAAGCCGACTTGATTTTATTCAGAACAAATGATGCTAAATGGCTTAATTTCCTTCCTCTGAACTAGTTTGGTCTCTTAGACCACATTCAGATGAGCACGCTCGTGAGGTATGTGGTGCAGCAGACACATCGGTGGTGCCATGTACTGTACATTCAGCTGTTCTCCATGCTGCAAGGGAGCAGTGCAGGGGGGGTTATTTATTTATTTTTTGACCCCTGAGTATCCAGGGGTCAAACAAACCCATGCAAAAAAAATGGAGCAACACACATGGAGCACATGGGGCTGCTCGAAACCAGAGCCTGGCCAGCTGGAGCCACACTCCAGCTGCCAGCCAGGCTCCAAGTGGCAGGATCGCCACTGCTGCCACCCCAGGAGGTGCCCAGGACCCCAGGTAAGGCTGCTGGAGCCAGCCCAGTGCTAGCCCCAGCTCCCCCTACTCCACCTGGGGTCACATGCCACACGCCAGTGGGTGTGTGGTACGGGCATCCCCCGGGGACAACCAGCGGCAGCACAAGGTGTCCTGCTGCTAGTTGTCCCGGGGGAACCAAATGTCCATGCACATGTGGATGTGGCCTTAGGTGCAATCCTGCCCTTCCTTCTTCCTTAACAGGGTAACGAGTTCAGTTGATGTGGGGAACACTGTGGACATAATACACATATTATTTAACTAAGGCTTGTGATACAGTCACACACAATACTCTCAATAGTGAACCGGATGAAAGTGGGTTAGAGAGAATCACTGTTCGGTGGAGACGTAGTTGGCCAAACAACCACAAGGCAAACGTAACTCGAAATGGGTTGATGCCAGGCTGGCAAAAGGTCTCAAGTAGAGGTTTAAATGATCTGTTCTGGGCCTGGTGATGCTTCATATTTTCATTAGTGACTTCCTGATTGAGTTTTCAGATGACACAAAACTGGGTTGGCTTGCAAATGCTTGGGATGCTAGGGGTAGATGCCAGAAGGCCCTTGATAGATTGGACAACTGGGCTGTAGACAAGGGGAAGAAACTCAGCAAGGACAAATGTCAAGTGCTGTGTCTAGGGAAGAGATGCAGCAGTAGAGGATGGGAGATGACTGACAAGGCAGTAGCATTGCTGAGATGGGTCACAAACTGACCCCGAGTCATCAGCAAATAACAAATGCAATTTTGGGTTGTATGAACAGGAGTGCAGTAGCACCACTGTACTTAGCTCGCGTGTTGGGTGCAGCTCTGGGCTCCATTAGCAGGAGAAGCTGGAGAAGGGCAATGAAGTGAGCAACAAAGGGGATAGCAGATCGGGAGGAAAGCCGTACGAGGAAAGTTTTGAGAGAGCTAGGCATGTTTAGCTTGAAGAGGAGACTAAGGTGGACGTGACAGCAGCTTTTAAATATTTAAAGGGAGTCATAAATATGGGTGGAACAAGCTGCCCAGGGAAGCAGGGGTTGGATGGACATCTCTCTGGATGCTTTAGGAAAAGCACATCCTGCTGTTGTGTGGGGGGCTGGATCAGATGATCTTGGAGGTCCCTTTCAACCCTCTGATTTTAAGATGTCTTTGTTAATGTCCGGCAGTATTAAATCAGGTGCACGCTCCCTCCGCACATTAGCAGACCTTCCACATCTTGAAGGCATTAAACATGTTACTAATACAGTATCCCAGGCACATCACAAGGTATCAGTGTTTTGATGTTGATTAAAGTCTCTAATTCCCTCTGTCACAGCTTTGTTCAAACACAACCGTGAGGGAAAAACCCCAACCAGTTTTTAGTACTTGGAGCTAGGAAACTAATTAATTGGGCCCAACTGTCACTGTTCAGCCCCATCTTACTAGGTATGAATTTTAAATTGTGAAATAATTATTTTCTTTAATATTGTGAAGCAAAAGACTGATAATTATACACTAAGGTGCAAATTCAATTATCAGTTTTGATATCAGAACAAAACCTCAGCTGCAAACAAGCAAGCTTGATTGATAGAGGATAAAAATTCCCCATATTAACTAATCAAAGCCTGGCGGAGATCCTCCGTGTGACTCATGTCCATCGGAGGTACAAGCAAAGTGACCAAGTCACTGCAAAACTTTGCAGCTCAGGACCCCTAAGACCTGGGCCTTAGTGTACCCCTGTAGGGGTAGGGGTGAATATCAACTCTGGAAATAATCAGGTTGTCATCACTGGGGCCTAACATGCAGCACCTCACCAGCTAGTTTAAATGTGGAAGTAGTCATTAGGAGTCTTGACTTTTAATTTCAGCTCTGCAAATAACTCTTTCTACCCTGGGAAGCCTTTGTTTTTCCCAGCTGTAAAATGAAGTTGATGCTTGCTTCCCACCTTGGCAGTTTAGGGCTGTTGTGAGGTTAATTAGGTGCTTGCAAACTTCTTCAAAAACCATGAAGTCTTTATTCAGACTACTGCTTTGTTCAAGTGCCAGGCAAACTTTCCCACAGCATTGCTGCCTTTATTCGTGCAGGGCATAGGGTTTCATGTTTAACAAGATCTGGTTCTTTTTAGGGACTTTTTGTTTATTCAGTTTGCAGGGTAGAAAATGAGAAGGGTGGCAAGAAAGAAACATGGTCTTTCTTTGGTCTCTCTGAAAATGGTAGGAAACTACATCAGTCCCTTGCATTCAGGGCATGATAAGGTTGTGTGATTAAACACTGAAATGTTTGGGAATACCAGATTTAAGCCGGGATAACAGATGGTTCAGGTGCTCTGAGTGAATAATTTTGGTGTCTTCTGTGCATCTTGAAACCACTTGCAAATTTGGGTTGAATTTCCTAAATGGTTTTGGTTGGAAAAGAGGTCTTCAGCCTTAGCTTGGTGGAGCTGCTGAGGTTGTGGTGCCCCCCCTTTATCAGTGGCCAAGGCATTCATCCTGCACGGGGGACCCCGGGTTGTAGACCCTTGCCTCTTTGACAGGATTCAGTCCCTAAAAATCAGGCTGTTAGGGGGGTTCTGGGGTGCCTTAGTCTCAGTCTTTCCACTTCAAATTTTGTATGAAGCACTTAATCGATATTGCTCCAGAATGACACTAGTCTGAGGTTTGGGTTCATCACCTGGGAGGCGGGACACTTGGGTCCCACGAAAGTTTTAATTAAGCAAGCAAGGTGGCAGGAGACATTGTGAGCATCCCTCCAAACCAACCCCATCCCAGAAGAGCCTGTACCCTGGCGTGAGGTCTGCCTCTGAGAGGGGAGAGGCATGGGTTCAAATCTCCTGGGTGGCCCCCCTCACCCCTGCATGGAAAGGGAGCTCCTCTTTCCACTGCGATACTCCAGGCTCTGGCCCTTTCATTTCCACTTGCTTTTCATAAAAGTGCTTGAAAATGAAACTCTGCACCTGTGCGTAAGCAGGGGGCGAACCCGGCAGCGGAGAGGACGGAGCTGCTCATGTTGAACGAGCTGAAGTTTTTTTCAAGGTTCTTGCTGATTATTTTCCGAAGGAAAAGCTGTTTTATGTTGTTTGAACTCATTTTTAAAAGAATCGTGTTTAATGCCGAGCCCTCTGTGATGCACGGTCTCTCTTCATTTGCTCTTTTGCCGGTTCTCGGCTACAATCAAATGCCCCTTTCCGGGTGGTCCGTGTGAAGTCTTCAGAGACAGAAGGAGGATATTTGCTGTACATACTCCACAAAGGGCATTTGCACACTGAAAGGGAGCTGCAGTTAGCTATTCAAAGAGGGGAGCGTGCGCTGTAGGCATCCTCCTTGCTGCGAGGCTTCCCGTGGACTGAGATGAGAGCAAGCCAGGCCTCTTGTCCCATTAAACCCTCCCCGTTCCTGTTACTGCAGCGAGGCCTTTATTGGGCAAAGCCCTTAAGTGCCCCATTGATGCCAACGGGACTTACACTGTGTCTTAAAGTTAAGCTCATGGTTTGCTGAACTGGGGACCAAATTGCTAAGGTACAAAGGTGAAAGGAGGGTAATCCTCGCTGCTGGAAGATTTGGGAACAGCTCAGGCTCTCTGGAGTGCGCGTATGCGATTGTAAATTAGATACATGCGCCCATAAACCGCGCAGTGAAGCAGCCCGACGCTGTAACAATTATTCATATTTCTATTTACTCCGAGGAACTAGGGGATATGAATAGGTTGGTGACATTTTGTGCATATTCCCATTTATTTCTCTTCCCAGGGTAGGTGCAGTAATGAGTAGATTTCATTCCTTCCGGGCACTAAATCGACCCTCTTGACTGGTTCATAAAGACCTAGCAACTCAGTCTATTTTTATTAAGATTTAGTAGGCTCTCCTTGCTTTTCGTTTGCGCTGCAGCAAGCTATTTGCCGGCGTTCTTTACTCTGGTGAACAAGTCACTTCGGGCTGAAAAACTTTACCTGGTCACCTCCCTGCCGCTCACCTTGCAAATGCACGCCCAGCAGAGAGACGGCGACCGCTGGCACCGAGCGCTCTGCTCTGGACCCTCCAGTTCCCCCCTGATGCATTCAGTTAAAATCAGAGCAACCCTGGAAATCCAGAGGACAACGGTACCATCTCTCAAGGCATTAAGATGTTTTGATTTGATGCGAGACAGACTGTTATCAAGGTCAGAGACAGAGCAATTATGTTCAGATGCCCCCTCCCTGAAAAATAGAGATCAGTAATTTGGAGTTTTTTTTATTTATTTTGTTTTTACTTTAAAAAAAAAACAACTTTTACTTCATGTAGTGGTGCTTCGGATGTGGTCAGGCCTATTTTAAATATCAGCAAGTTAAATGCCCTTAAACTATGTGCTGGTTTGGTAAACTTGGTAGGTAGTTTTTGAAGAGAGTTTATTGTTCAGGTGAACTGCATTAAATTCTCCCCTAGGAGCTATTGATCCTCTCCTCCAGTTCCAAGTGATGGGATTACTGCTTGAAGCAGTTTTCTTCTAATAAGCTATAGTGCACTGGAAATGTTGCTGAGAGGAAAGGCACAAGATTAGACAATTAGTATTAACTAAATAGGTTTCACAAATTAGGGTGATGAGGTGGGAGGATTAAAAACGATTTGCTAATTTTTCCACCAATCACCCTTGTTTTTTAAAAGAAAATTCTTCTCTGGCTGGGGTGATTTAAAAAAAAAAAGTTGGCTACAATTAAATAAAAGGAAATGACTTTGCATATCAGAGTTAATTGGTATCTGGGTATAATTCTCATCCTGAAAGGGAAGGCTGCCCTTGTCAAAAGTTGATACAAATACAGTCCTGAATATATGAGGAAGTGAGTATCAGATGGGTAATAAATTAAATTAATTTTCACAAAATGAGCTGCTGACAGGATTTCCATAAGTTATTATAACTTGACACTAAACCTGCTGCTTTAGCACATATGAACTGTTTCCTTGCTGCTGAGGTGAAAATGAGTGTTGGCAGACAAAGAGACCGTTTCATTTCAAGAATACAACTGAATGCGAATTACGAAACGGATCCTAAAATCACCCGGAGAAGCCTTTGATAAAAGGCCTGATGAAAAGCTCTGCTCGGTGTTCCTGAATTAATTAAACCACCAGGACAGTTTTGTCCTATTACCGGCCGTTCAGCCCCAACTCCTCGTAGATGGGCTGCGCTGAAGCTGCGGAGGTTTCTGGGGAAAGCCGGCTTTGACTCTTTCCATTTCATGCTAACGTTGCTTCATTTTAATTGTGCGGCAGAACTAACTCTCGGGATCAGCTGCTCCCTGGGACATAGCTGCCTCTTGGGATGCATCACAGGCCCCCTCGCTTGTGTGATGGAAAACTTCTCCCCCTTTGAAGGTGATTTCCATCTGTTTATCAGCCCGTTGCCAAAGGCGTACTAGCCCTTCCTCTCCTAATAGGACTATCTGATCTTGGTTTGCTCCCCAGGTCCGGGAGGTCTTGAGAGGCCCTGTGTCGGGGGAGGAGAATCACCATGTTCTCCTCCCGTAGGTTCAGGGATGTTTAGGGCTGGAAGGGGCCTCGTGGGATCATCAGGTCCAGCCCCCTTGCTCTGGGCAGGAAAGGGTCAAACCACCCCAGCAAGATGAGG
Source organism: Gavialis gangeticus (assembly GCF_001723915.1). NCBI lineage: Eukaryota > Metazoa > Chordata > Crocodylia > Gavialidae > Gavialis > Gavialis gangeticus. The sequence continues at coordinate 2,309,203 of NW_017729025.1, read as the reverse complement.
GTCCAGTCTCCTTTTGAACACCTCCAGGGTCGGTGCCTGCACCACCCCGCTGGGAGTCTATTGCAAAATCTGGTCACACGAACCATGAAGAAGTTTTTCCTCATATCCAATATGAAGCCTTCTTCTGCAAGTTTATGACCATTGCTCTTGGTTTTTCCTTGGGGCGCTTTGGTGAATTAGACCCTTATGCTCACCCTTGATATACTTGTAAGATGCCACCAAATCCCCCTGAAGTCTTCTCTTTCTGAGGCCGAGCTGTCCCATATCTGTCATCCTTTTCTTATCTGGCTTTTCTCTCTAATCTTGTGAGTGGCTCTTCCCTGGACTCTCTTGAGCTTCTCCATGTCCTTCTTGAAGTGTGGACGCAGTGCTCAAGCTGCGGTCTCACCAGTGCCGAGTAGAGTAGGAGAACAAGGTCCTGAATTTTGTTTGAGATGCATCGGTTGATGCATGCCAGCGTATTGTTTGCTCTGCTGGATACAGCATTGCACTGGTGGCTTATATTCATTTAATGCTCAGTTATGACCCCAGGTCCCTTTTGGAAGTGATGCTAGGTAGCATAGCACCACTGAGCCTGTAAGTTTGTTGTGGCTTTTTCCTCCCCAGACGGAGCGCTATACACTTCTCAATGTTGAACAGCATCTGGTTCTGGTCTGCCTGTCTAATTAATCTGTCTAGGTCTACCTGGATCGTCAGCCTACCCTGATGCATGGCCACCTTTCCCCAAAGCTTAGTGTCACCAGCAAACTTTGCCAGTGAGCTTTTCACCCCCACATCCAGATCACTGATGTAGATGTTGAAAAGCACCGATCCAAGTACTGAACTCATATCCTCTCCCCAAGCCCATACTCTGGTTATCACTGCTGCGCAGAGCTGTATGGATACTGGATTCATCTTAGTTCCCTATCACTTCTAGAAAAACAAAGGGAAAAACTATTTGAACTCAAACAAGGCTTTGGTCAAGTTTTCACATTCAAAACAAGTACAGTTTGTAAAGGGAGCATCATTCTGAATCTTTGGAAAATGTCAAGAAAAAACCTCCACATTTTGCTGAATGTCCTTTCCTCTTTTTTTAATTTTTTTTTTAATCGAAAGGATAAGCTGAAATGAAGGGGGGAAACTTCCACTCAAAATGCTTGGGCTGAATCTGCTGACCTCTGTAGGCACACTGCGGGCCATTGGAGGGTGATGGGGTCTACAGATAGTGGTGTTCCTCAAACCCCTTTTGAGTTTGTCCTTCTGTGCGACTGTCCCCCACGCGATGAATTATTCATTCTGCTCTGTGAGGGCTGCATGGTGCAGTTTTCCTTCAGCTGCTCTTGTTTACCTGAGAGACGTTGCTTTTTTGGGGACTGCTCATAATGAGATAGTTTAAGAGGTCTAGAAGTTCCCAGGCACTGGGAAGGTGGGAAAAATGATAGCTGTTATTATAAGGTGAAAAGCCTGGTGAAGGTATAAATGCTGATCCCTTGCCTGTCAACTGTTTTTTGTTATTAAAATGGGGCCAGCTTCTGCGGCACTTTGCAGTCAGAGCACCCTCTACCAAAGTTATGCTGTAATTCCCATTTATTTACAGGGAAAAGCAGCTCATGCAAACACACACCAGCATGTCCTCTCCTGTTTTTGTTTTGTTTTTATTTATTGCAAAGGAAGAGAAGTTTCACCAAGGTGCCACTGATTTTAACACCTCTAGGGGGTAAGGGTAGAAGTTGCTGGCCTACAGTGTGTGGTGACAGTGCAGTGTAGGGTCTTCCTGTGGTTCAAATGCATGAGTCTGAGCCCCACTTTGGGCTCACACTGAAGACTACCCTGTCAACCCAGGTCTTAATAGATGCTGGATGTGTCTACATGTAAATTTACTGCGCAGTAATCAGTTTTTATGCCAGCATCTACATGTGCACCACAGCACAATAACACTGTGTGTGGACTGACTTGGGACTAAAATTAGTCCCAAGTCAGTCCACATACACAGGGTTACTGTGCAGTAAGGCATCTATATGTGCCTTACTGCGTAGTAAGTACCTGCACTATGCAGGTAGCAATTTTATGCCCAAGTCGGCATTAGTTGCCATAATTACTGTGCAGTATAGGTGTGCATGTGTAGACATACACCTGTATTGTGCAGTAATTTTCAGTTACTGTGCACATGTAGATGCATCCTCTGTGTCATTCAGGCCATGGCGTCAAAGGCCCCATCGCTGTGTTGGCAGCTATTGACTATGAGAACTGGAGCGCCTCCACAGTGCTGGTCTGATGGGCTAGGAGGCTCAAGCAGATCTTCAGGTATGAATATGTCATTATCAAATGACCCATTGGGATTTTGGAAACTGGTTTGAGACAAGTTATTTAATACAGCAGACGTGAACTTGAGCTCCTATTTAAAAGGTCCTATGACAGAACTTGCTGATTGCCTAGTTGTTTATTTTGCATCTGTATTTCTGATTTTGTCACAGAAATACAGATTTTGAACTTTTTTGGAACTTTTGAACTTCAGACCTGAGTCTGTCTCATGCTGTAAGGATAAATGAGGGTAGAGTCTCAGCTCAGTCTTTCTCTCAGGAGGAGAGTAGCACTCAGACCGAAAGAAGAGAAAACAAGAAAAAGAAGAAGGAAAAAAAAAACTATGAAGTTTCATGATTATATTTAGGTCAGAGTCTATTGAAGATTTTTTAAAAGTTAATAGTACAACCGTATAGGGAAAAAAATCCTTTTAAGAGAAAAATAAGACGGAATAGACGGTTACTTTGTCAGAATACAGACATGAACAAAGGAGCCCTGTGGGAATACGTCTCTTGGAGCATCCTACCTGGGGCCTTCCACGGGATGCTTTTAAAACAGACACGTGAACACCTCTGGAATAAGCATTCCTTGGGTTTCATTTTGCTCGCTGTGGGAGAAACAAAGGGAATGAAGAAGAAATGAGGAAGGAAGTTCAGGTTTGATATCTCAAGGACAAAAAAACATCAGAAGGGACACATTAAGATTAGAAACCTGCAGGAAACATAATTAAAAAATACCTGGAGAAAAATTCAAGAGGAGATAAATTCAAAGACATTAAAGAGTATCAGAAGGGGGATCAAAATGACTGGTGAGAAAAGCAGAAATTAGCCAGGTGAGGTTCTGATTGGCTTGACAATTTAAGGTCAACCCTCTCTGAGCTGCAGTTGTGTGGCCTGGCTGGGGATGAGGGAGCAGGGGTGGGAAGGGGCGTGTCTGCATCCTCTGCCTGCCGATGAAATGGGGCGGGTTTTTAAAAACACGGTTCAGTTTAGGGCCAAGTAAACCCCTGTGTCATAAACACACCCGTGCACTTACCTGCTTCTCTGCTGGTGGGCAGGGGAAAGCAACCTGCCGGCGGGTGGAACGGTCCCTGGGTTGCATGGGTGCGGGGGCGGGTGCTTCACTTCGTGGCAGCCTCCCCAGGTGGCACCCACCTGCAGGCACCTGGCTCAGGCGATCCCAGGGGGCACTGCAGCCATGGAGGGAGGCACCGGGCCCCTGTGCAGCTCAGGCAGGCTCCGGGGGGGGAAGATCAGGCTCTTGGTTTTTTTTTTCAGGTGGAGCCTGCCTTCCCAGGCTGCTGCCAGGCTGCCTGCGGGGCTTCCTGCAGAGGCCCTGAGCTGCACGAAGCCTGGTGCTTTGCTCCATGGCTGCAGGACAGCAGACAAACTGTTCGGAGGAGTTTTAGTTTGCTGTGCCGCATGTCATTTAAGGCGCATTACACCAGCGAATTTGCTACAGCGGCTGGAATTACTGCGCAATACACTGCTGATGCATGCAAACACCGACACTATTAAAATGGTGCAAAAGCATTTAACCCACTTTAAAGTGTTGTGCACGCATGCCCCTCGTTTTGTCTACACATGGCCTAAAGCAACAGAAGAGATGCACAAGCTGCTCTGTGCTTCTGCCCCTTCCTTACCCCTCTCCACGAGCCCCACAGCCTCTGCCCTCCTGGGACAGCTCATTCCCTACAAAAACATTGTGGGGTCCTTATGAGGGGATGATGTTGATAACTGTGTATAGATTGGCCTGAATTTCCCCCAAGTGATGAGTGAGTTTAGGGGTTTGATGCTCCCAGAATTGATGTTCATCCCTGTGGAAATCCAGTGCCTTTTAAGTGTTCTCATATTGGTAGTTGAAAGCCAAATCACCCCAAATCACCAGGCTCTTTTAATGATTTAGATGGTAACCTTTCCTTGATCCTAGATCAGGGCAGAAGATTGAATAATGCATGCTTCACTGAAGTCACTCAGCACCTGGAGGTTATAATTAGGGCAGCTCAGTAGTTGGGT
>NW_017729025.1:2302998-2304091 GCF_001723915.1 Gavialis gangeticus | reverse complement strand
TTGGCTGGGATGATGTAGTTGGGGCTGGTCCTGTTGGAGCAGGGGGTTGCACTAGATGTGACCTCCCGAGGTTCCTTCTAGCCTGAATTTTCTATGAGTCTGGGAGCTCATGCAGGCTCACAGAGGTGTTATTTATTTTCACTTGTGCTCTCATTCCAGCAAATTCAATGAAAAAGTTGGAAATAGCCCTTGGTGAGTGACAGTGCAAATGGGCGTGTGTGATGACTGACAGAGCTCTGTGAAGCTTCGAGTGCTGATTCGATTTGAAGGAGATTCAGCCTGATTCAGTGGTCAAATCTCCAAATTTGAATCAAATTAGGGGACCAATAAAAAGGTCTGAATCAATTCAAAGCTCTGCGAATCTTCAGAAAAGATTCAGAGAGCTTCGATGATTCGGACAGTCCCCGCCCGCTGCAGCAGGGAGCTGGAGCTGGACTTGGAGCTGGTAAGTAGGGGGCAGGGTAGGGGGTCTAGAGGAGGGGAGAGGGGACCACGGGAGGACCCCTGCCCACTGCCCGAACCCCACTCCCCCATGGCTGCCCCACCCACCCCAGCTCCCGGTGCTTTAAAGAAAAAGCCCAGACTCACCAGGTGCTGCTGGGCAGGGGGTGATCCCCACTGCTCCCCACCACTCCCACTGTAGGGGGGCTCTGCTACAAGCCTCTGGACCGACTCCCATGGCTGCCCTGCCTACCACACCTGTGGCCCTTTAAGAAAAAAAAAAAATCCAAAAAACCCCCCAGACTCACTGGCTTCTGCAGTGGCCTTGGGGCTTTGGGAGCCTCATGGAAGAGCCCCCCCCAACATGGCACAGGGCAGCGGGGAGCAGCGGGAATCACTCCCCCTCCCCACTGGGCAGGAACTGGTGAGTTCGGGGTTTTTTTTCTTTTTTTTTCCTTAAAGGGCCAGAGCTGGAGTGGGCAGGGTAGTTGTGGGGGGAGCTGAGACAGCAGGGGAGGTCGGTGGGCTTGTGGCAGAGGCCCCCATTCAGCATGGGGCTGTGAGGAGCAGCAGGGATCGTCCCCCTGCCTGCCAGCACCTGGTGAGTCTGGGCTTTTTTTCCACAAGTGCTGGGAGCTGGGGCAGGTGAAGC
>NW_017729025.1:2293864-2297998 GCF_001723915.1 Gavialis gangeticus | reverse complement strand
CCATTCAGCATGGGGCTGTGAGGAGCAGCAGGGATCGTCCCCCTGCCTGCCAGCACCTGGTGAGTCTGGGCTTTTTTTCCACAAGTGCTGGGAGCTGGGGCAGGTGAAGCAGCCATTGCTGGGCTGGGAGAGCAGGCGGGGGATGGGCCTGCCTGATTCTGCTGAATCAATTCGGGAGGGTGATTTGAATCACCTAATCGCATCAATGTCCCCCGAATCATCTGAATCCAAATCTGAAGTGAATACTAGCTGCTTCGCGCAGGCCTAGTGACTGACACCCTATGAACAAAATCGGGCTTGTTAACAACAGGTATTTTTTTGTCATTCCTTTTCTGTGGTGGCAGCCTTCTAGCATGGGTCAAAGCTCACTTTCCATCAGCCCTCCTAGCAAGCTTAGCTGGCAGCCTAGGGGAAGGGGAGTGGGGAAATGAACTGTTCCCATTGCCGGGCCTTTGTTTCACCCCACAATTTTTGGAGTCACTTAGTGGAAGCATGGTTTAGAAAACAGGGCTCTGCCCAGCACTCGGGGACTTTGGCTTTGTTCTTTTGCTCTGCTGCTGATCCCCTGTGTGTCCTCGGGTGAGTCATCCATGGAGCGCAACCTTGACATGGTGGAGGGGTTTGTGTGCTACCAATGACGCCAAGAGTGATACTGGCTGGGTCACCCACTGCAGCAAGGTTGAGCGTGAGGTTTCCAGACGAACAGTGATCCAGAAATACAAATAAAAGGCCTCAATGGCAGCACAGGTGGATGAAGGAGGAATCCTTCATAACAAGCTGAAGGAAGGCTGCAGCAGAAGACAAACCTCTGGTTGCCTAGGTTTCCTTGCCATCGGATTAAAGTTTTCCACCCATGAAGTACTGTGTGGTTGCAACGCACAAAGGCACCCCTGTGTTAAAAGCAGACAGACACATGCAGGACATCTTCCTCCAATAGCAAGTCCTAGAGTAACAGGTGGGTGGCGATGGAGGCAGGAGCGAGAGATTATCGGAGGCCCCTAGTCATGGACCTCCATGGAGGTGATGATTATCTGATGGTGTTTCTACTGGAAGGCTTGTCATCCTTGTATCATGGGACTGCCACTGCTGCCGTCTTGGTTGAGTCGCCCTTCACCTGAGCTCCTCTTCTGTAAAATATACATGAGGACAGTTTGTTTCTCCATCTTTTCTATTTTCAGTCACCCAGCTATCTCCTGGGTGTCTCTTACTGTCTGCTTGGGCAGCAGCTGTCACAACGGGGCCGTCCTCTCTGTTGGATGTTATTTGAAGGCTCCCTATGCAGGCTGTGAGCAGGGGATCGAGTGAACTTCATCCTCAGGTCTCTGCTGCACATTGTGTCCCCATCATCCTGCAGCAAGTCCTTCCTCTCAGCAGCTGCACTTTTTCCAGCTCATTAACAAATGTTTTGTTAACAGGCCCTGATTGGGTATGGCATGACCAAGATGCACTTCCGGTCCACGTCAGGCATGTGAACCCAGAGCCATCGGCACATGCATTGTACAAGCCAAACAGAAATAGCCTCAGGCCTCCTGGATGCTTTACTAGGGAAGTAAAAGCTTTCAAGATGCATCAGAGCAGCCATTTCAGCCCAATAATAATCATTTTTCTTTGTCCTCCAGCGCAGTCTGTTACCTCTGCAAAGTATGGTGTTATCTCCTGATGCTTATTGTCCACCTACCCTGTTATAAAGGTTTGACACATTCAAGACATTGGAATATTATAGAAGGGATGGTAGCAAATAAAAGCCCCTTTTAGATTCCCGGTGATATTTTTTTCCTGGATGTAATATTCTTGCTGTAATGGGAAAAGGGGTCTGTATTAGGAAGCTAAAAGCGATTACTCCTTTTTAACTGCATGTCTGTGATGAAAGTGATAGCTATTAACTGCCAGCACATCTCAACAAGGCAGCCAGAGCGAAGGCGCCGCACCTGAGCTGGAAGGAGGGGCGCGGGGCTTTCAGGAGCTGGAGAAGTACGCAGCATGTCAAGCAGATAGTTGGTGCAAAGTCAACGAACCTTTAAGCACCAAGAGTGGATGGGAGAGAGGAAAGACGAAATAGGGAAAAGGGCGGCATGGGAGACCATCAGCTTTTCCATCTGCATTTCTTTGAAGCACTTTTCTTTAATCAGAGGAATACTGTGTTAATCTCTCTGCCAGCAGCAAAGTACCTTCAGTGCCTAATAAATCAAGGCAAACAACAACTGCAAGCGCTTCCCCAGTGTGTACGGGTTGAAGTACAAAGAATGGGATTAAGGCGAGCTGGAGCCTGGATCCACTCAGATGTAAAGCCCTCTGTCTCCCAGGGAGAAACCAGCCCAAAATTACTACTATAGTTTTGATGATGATAGTGGCTAAAGATCCCATCTGAGAATGGCAAGAGATAATCCACCCCAAAATGCTTCTACCACGTAAACAGGCATGGCAGAGACGCCCGGAGGAAGGAAATGCGCCTGTCTTCTCAGCGTGCAATCTAGGAGCATGCAAAGGCATATAGAGAGCATACATCAAGACATACAGGGCATGTCTACCCAAGACACTTACTGCACATTAGCCTAATAGTACTGTGTGGTAGTGTGCCACTGCACAAAACCATGCTAATAGCTGCAACCCGGGTGCACCCAAGTCTGTGCTCCCTCCTCCAGTCAGAAAGGATGGGTGGCCAGGCAGGAGTGCTGTGAGAGGGATCTGTGATATTGCCCAGGTCACTCCTTTCTCTGTACAGCCAGGCCACGACAAAAATGGCTTAACTCTATACAGAATTATTTAATATACAATGATAAATATATACAAAATCCAAATAGAATATCATTATTTAATATGTACAATACAGGATCTTCATAAAGTCTTAGTGCACTTTTAAACTTTAATAACTTAGGTTGTAGGTATGATAGAAACAATCTGTAAATGGCATTTAAAAGCAAATTTATTAAAGTTTTAGGACAGCTAAAGTACACAATGCTTCAACATAACCAACATTTCCTTCTCACAGCTGATATGGACTTCAGTTCTGCTAGCCATAGGACACAGTTTACCTTCTCATCTACAGTAGCCATTTTTCATTTGTCAAAGGTTCTGAAATAAGAATAAAGTCATTATTACTTATGAAGTCTAGCATTGTGTACTCTAGTTGCCCTAAAACTTAAATATAGTTGCTTTTAAATGTCATTAACAGATTGTTTTTATCATACCTACAATTTAAGTTATTAAAGTTTAAAAGTGCACAAGGACTTTATGAAGACCCTGTATATGCTCTACATAGGTGATTATTATCCTATGGTTAGTGTCCAGGACATTATATCACCAGCCACGGTCCCGGGGCCCAGCAGAGGTAAGGAACTGGTTTGAAACAGGTAAACACAGGTAAGTCCATAAAACAGTTCAAATATAGGCAATATATTTTTCACACCCTTTTTTCACCATGGGCGTCCAGGAATGCCTGATTGCCTAAAAGGTGGCGTATACTCAGTGGAAAGGGGGTGCTATCACCAAAGAGGAGTACAACTCCTCTGCTCAGGCCTGTAGGGGGGCTGTCAGGAAAGCTAAGGCAGACATAGAGCTAAGATGAGCGTCCAAGATCAAAGATAATAAAAAGTCCTTTTTCAAATATATAGGGAGGATGAAGAAAGCACCGGGAAATGTGAGGGCCCTGCAAGATCCTCTGGGCAATCTGGTGGTTGCGCCAGAGGAGAAAGCAGACCTCTTTAACCAGTTCTTCACCTCCGTTTTCTTGGGCAGGGACCGGGACTACCCCACCGCGATGCAAGACGGACTCGAGGGGAACGCCTCCAGACCTCAGGTTGGGGAGGACTGGGTTAGAGAGCGCCTGGAGGGGCTGGACATGTTCAGATCAGCGGGTCCAGATGCTCTCCACCCCAGGGTGTTGAAGGAGCTAGCAGGGGTTAATGCAGGGCCCTTGGCACTGCTTTACAAGCACTTGTGGTGCTTGGGCCAGGTGCTGGATGATTGGAAGATAGCCAATGTAGTCCCCATCTTTAAAAAAGGGAGGAGGGAGGACCTGGGGAACTATAGGCCCGTCAGTCTTACCTCAATCCTAGGGAAACTCTTTGAGAAGATCATCAAGGAGCACATCTGTGATGGGCCGGCCTCAGGGATGATGCTCAAGGGCAACCAGCA
>NW_017729025.1:2287885-2293416 GCF_001723915.1 Gavialis gangeticus | reverse complement strand
GGCACTGGTCAGACCACAGCTGGAGTACTGCGTCCAGTTCTGTGCGCCCTACTTCAGAAGGGATGTCGACAACATGGAGAGGGTCCAGAGAAGGGCCACCCGCATGATCCAGGGACAACAGGGCAGACCCTACAATGAAAGACTGCGGGACCTGAACCCGTTCAGTCTTCACAAGCAAAGGCTGAGGGGGATCTGGTGACCGTCTATAAACTCACTGGGGGGACCGGAAGGGTTTGGGAGAGACCTTGTTTCCCCAGCGCCCCCCTGCCCTCCCCCCCGCATAACAAGGAATAATGGTCACAAGCTGGCAGAGGGTAGGTTTAGGCTAGATATCAGGAGGCGCTATTTCACGGTCAGGGCGGCTAGGATCTGGAACCAACTTCCAAGGGAAGTGGTGCTGGCTCCTACCCTGGGGGTCTTTAAGAAGAGGCTTGATGCCTACCTGGCTGGAGTCATCTGAGCCCAGTTTTTCCCCTGCCCAGGCGGGGGGCCAGACTTGAAGATCTACAAGGTCCCTTCAACCCGACTGCTGTGATTCTATGAATTGACAATGAATGTTATCAAACCACAAGAAGAGTACTAACAAGGTATTCAGCTGAACAGGTACCTATATATACCATATACAAGGATTAAATAACGAATGGCATTGAAATACAAAATATCAGGTGCACACACACAGTACAGTGTCACCACCCCTGAGAATACCAACTCCCTGGTGTCACCCTGGGAGTCTTGACACCTCTCTGAAAGTGGGGGGGAAAGAAGGACCAATGCTCCCAGCTCCTCTTTGGCCTGACTGGGCACCTTCTCTCCATCAGCTAGTGCCCTCCAAGGGCTGCCTCTCCTGTGGGAATCCTTTCCTTGGTAACTCACAGCTCCTTTGTGCGAGGTGGGGTCCATGTCACCCCAAGCGGGGGCTCCTTCTGCTGATGCAGACACAGGCCTCTGGCTCTTGCAGGGCCGCCTACCCCCTCACTGCCTGTGCCCTGCTCCGGGCACCAAGGGCTCTGCATGCTGCTCACTGTTGGGGGTTCAGGCTGCCTTCTGCAGCTCTGAGGCTCAGGTTCCTGCCTGGGACCAGTTGTGCAACGAGTGTGAATGGGTGTCCCAGCTACGTGCCAGGAAAAGATGGACCTGAACCACCTTGTGCAGCTCCCAAGGTCTGGGTCCTGCCAGACTTCACTGCCGGCTCCAGATCCCAGCTGCACACCCGGGAGGGGGGCAGGTTATAGACCCGAGCTGCCTTGTGCACCTCCCAGGGTCTCGGTCCATGAGGACCCTCCATGCGGCACCATTTGCACTGGGTTCCATGGCCATGTGCCAGGGGTTGCAGACCCGAGCAGCCTCATGCCATTTCCAGGGTCTGGGCTGCGCGCACTGCTGCATGCACCGAGTGGTTGGAGACCCGAGCTGCCTCATGCAGCTCCCAGGGTCTCACCCTGTGCACCGCTCCACACACTGCCAGGGCCGGATGCCATCCACTGCTCTGGGTCCAGTGAGACGTGTCTTCTAGGGGCTCTTCAGGGCAACTGGAACTGCCCCGCTGGCCTGCTCACACCAGCTGTTCTTTGTCCCACTCTCTTCTCCATCCCTCGATGCGTCTGCTGTGTGCTGGGCACGCTGCTCCTTTTATCCGCTCTGGAGGCTCCACCCCTGGAGTGCTGCTGGATCAGCAAAGTGCAGGCTTCAATCAGGTCGGGGGCTCTTCGCTCCCCCTCCCCCACAAACAGAGGGTGGGGTAAGCCCCTTCCAGCAATTACCTGATTGGTAGATGTGCTCAACCAATCGCAACAGAGATTCTCCAAGCCCAGGCAGGCTGAGCTGCATTGGTAAGTCCGCCACATACCCTACCGTGGACTGTTATTAGGCTAATGCTCAGTAAGCATCACTAAATAACCATGTGCCAGCACTACTGCGCAGTAACTTCATGTTCTGCACATTTAGTTAGTAGAGTCAGGCCTCGATTTACACCGCATTTTTTGCATGGTTTCAGTTATGCACGGTTAATTAATTGTGACCCTTTATTTTTGTACACAGTATGGATTCACTTTTATATGGTGCAGCATGGTTGCAGATGTGTCTAGGATCAGTTAGTTGCTTCCTGCCATCCCTCCACCACGCTGCTCTCAGTGTGGCTGGTAAGTGTGTTGTGTTGTGGTGGAAGGGGAGGGGAGAGGGAAGAGCCATGGGGGCAGATCACCCCCTGCAGTGAGGGAGGGAGTGGAGCAGGGGCTGGGGCAGGCACTGCCCTGCCGGGGCAGGGCTGGTCGGGTGTGGGACAGAGCCGCAGTTCATCTGGGGAGTGCGGGGGGCGGCATCTCCTGCTGCTCCACACCCCCCAGGAGGGCATGGGGGAGCATGTGGCCCCTGGATCTGTGTGGGGCGGGGCAGGCTTCAGCTGTGGATTGGAACTGGGGCTGTGTGGGGCTCTTCTGAGCGGGGGCTGAGCAGGGCTGAGCTCGGGGCGGGTGGCGGCACTGGAAGGGGACTATGGGGGGAGGTTATTGAGAAATATGGGGTGGCTGCATCCCCACCCATAGTCCCCTCTTAGTGCCGCCACCGCCACCCTCCCCGAACCCAGCCCCACCGAGAAAAGCTCGGCACAGCCCCAGCTCCAGCCCACAGCTGCAGCCTGCCCACCCCACCCTGTGCAGATCAAGGGGTACCCCCACCCCTGCGGGCCTTCCCAGGGTGCATGCAGTGGCAGGAATTGCGCCCCTCCCCTGCTCTGTCCTATACCCACCCTGCTCCGGCTGGACATCCCCTGCCCCACTCCTCCCCCATCGCGGGGGGCATTGATCTGCTCCCCCCATGCCCCATCCCTTCCATCACAACAGACTTACCAGCTGCACACCGCTCTCCACACTGCTGGGCTCTGTTCCTTGCTGCCTGCGTGATGCACTCATGTGGTTGCGTGAATGCACAGGCATTTATTGGCCAAATTATCAGCCACATCTGGAACCTAAACCCTTGTTTCCCATAGACCCTTGGTATCTTTTTACGTGATTTCTATTTGTACGGTGTTTTTTCAAGAACATAACCACCATGTAAATCAAGGCCTGACTGTACTAAGCTAGATGCTCAGGATCTAAGGCACATTCATCAATGTGTACACAGGGAGTTTGGGGGCCAGGTCTTACCAAGAGCTCACATCATGCGGTGCCCAATAAAGTGCACTGCAGTCTGTTCATTAACTTGAGCCATCTGGTCCAGGCCAAATGACCAGTCCTGATGGACCATAATGAGGGAGGGGGCATTAGCCTTCAGGAAGCGCTTAGAGGAGACAATGCAGGGCTGCGGGCAGCAGCTTCTCCACATGGCATCTGTAAAGCGTGCTGGAAGTAGTGCTGTTTTGTGCTCTGTGCAGCTGGCAGTCCCTGAGGGCCGGGGTCTTTGTGCTCAAGGATGTTGCATGGATGTTGCCCGGCTGACAGGCATGTAGAGCTGAGGCAGGTAAATGAGATAGCACCATCTCCCCATCACACTTTCAACTAAAAAGGAGGCCAGAGCCTGTGTCACGGAGGAAAACACCAGCCCTTGTACACTATAGACTGAACAGATCTGGTGTGAATGGGATTTGTCAACCAACAGAGGTGGCATTGACCTTTAGGGTGACATGTTATGAGGCTCCTGGATCCTTCGGTGTGGATGGAGAGTTGACCCAAAGTCAAGTAGGCAGGTGGGAAAGTCGCCATCCCCTTCCCTGCTTTGTTTCTGTGATGTGATGTGGCTGTTTGGTCCAGCAGGAGCACTTCAGGAGCTGTGCTGGGCTTCATCTGCCCTCCTTCTCTGCACCCACACAAAGAGACAATTCAGGGGTAAACCCTGGCTCGGGTGCCACAAGTCATCTTTCAGCATCTCCAGTTGCAGGCTGCATTATTGTCTTCCCCACTGGGTCAGGGCTGTACCTGTTTGTTCGGGTTTATGATGCTCTGTCTGCCCGAGAGGTGCTCACAGTCACCGTGGCTCACCAACCAAGCAGGGGAAAGGCTAGGTGAGCAAATGTCTTCCCGCTGGGACCGGCTTGTTTTTGCTCTGGCAGGGGGTTGCTGCAGCACTCGACAGCCCTGCCGAAGGGCGAGCACAGCTGCCAGCACGCAGTGAGCAATAGGGGATTTAGGAACCCGTTACTGGACAGATCCTGCGGACAGGAGGAATACACAGCCACTGCCCGGCCTCATGCCTTTGTGTGGGAAGTTTATTTTAAAATGATTTCCCAGGGAGATTGTTCCATGCACACCTTGACCTGGGTTTTTTGAGGGAAGAGATGTGTAGGCCTGTGCTCCCAGCATGTGCTGTGCTAACATCCTCCTTGGCTCTGCGGTAACGGTGCCTCCAGCGAAGCAGCCTGCACCGCCGGCTGCTGTGCTTTGGACCATGCCTATTGAATGCTGTGGCAGTTGTTAATCTCTGGTCGTGCTTGTCGTTAGGAGAGCTGCAGGTACAAACCGGTGAATCACAGAGGAGGCAGCAGGTCCCATCTCCCTGCAAGCGGTAACTCCCTTGCATGCGCAGTTGGAGCCATTGAGCCCATTGGAAGATGCGAGCGCACACGCTTGCACACGCACAAAGGGGCTTTACGGAGCATTGGCTTTGAGACTGTTAGAGATGAACTCTCTTCCCCTTGTTGTCTGCACTGGTAAATGCAAAGGAAATCCCTGCCCGAAAGAAGCCCAGCACTGCTACTGGCAGACTGCCTTCACCCCTCGCAGCAGCTCCTGCACAGCCCACTCTGCTCTCCCACTGCATCTCTAGAGAGGCCTTAAGGATAGACCCTAACCCCAACCCTAACTGTTCCCTCAAGTGTTGCCTGCTTGACTACCAAAGACTTCTGGGGGAAGAAAAGCAGCTCTGTGCATGCTCATCTCATGCGAGATGAAAGATGCCTTTGTGGCTCAGGGACCAGTGCTGTCTCAAACTCCATAGTTTCATAGTTTCACAGCTGGTTGGGTCGGAAGAGACCTGAGCAGATCATCTAGTCTGACCCCCTGCCATGGCAGGAAAGAGTACTGGGGTCAAACGACCCCAGCAAGGTGTTCATCTTATCTTGTCTTAAAGCCCCCCAGGGTAGGAGCCAGCACCACTTCACTTGGAAGTTGGTCCCAGACCCTAGCCGCCCTGACAGTGAAGTCGCGCCTCCTGATATCTAGCCTAAACCTACCCTCTGCCAGCTTGTGACCGTTATTCCTGGTCACTCCTGGTCATGCTCGGGGGAACAGGGACTCCCCCAATGCCTGCTGGTCCCCCCTGACTAGTTTATAACAGGCCACTAGATCCCCCCTCAGCCTTCTCTTGTGGAGGCTGAACTAGTTCAGGTCCCGTCGTCTCTCCTCGTAGGGTCTACCCTGCTGCCCCTGATCATGCGAGTGGCCTCCTCTGGACCCTCTCCATGCTGTCCACATCCCTCTTGAAGTGCGGCGCCCAGAGCTGGACGCAGTACTCCACCTGCGGCCTGACCAGTGCCGCATAGAGGGGGAGGATCACCTCCTTGGACCTGCTCGAGATGCATCTGTGGATGCAGGACAAGGTGC
>NW_017729025.1:2263923-2287680 GCF_001723915.1 Gavialis gangeticus | reverse complement strand
CCAGGTCGAAAATGACCCGTCCACCACCACTCTCTGGGTGCGGCCCTCCAGCCAGTTGGCGACACATCTGATTGTGTGGGTGTCAACACCACAGCCCCCCAGTTTCTTAATGAGAACGGGGTGAGAGACAGTGTCAAAAGCCTTCCGCAAGTCCAGGAAGACTACGTCCACTGCTACCCTGCGTCTAATGATTTGGTGACCTGGTCATAGAAGGCCACCAGGTTGGTCTGACAGGACCTGCCTCGAATGAACCCGTGTTGGTTGCCCCTAAGCATAACCTCCCCCCCCGGCCCCTTGTGGACATGTGCCAGAATAATTTTCTCAAACGGCTTGCCTAGGATCGAGGTAAGACTAACTGGCCTGCAGTTTCCTGGGTCCTCCTTCTTCCCCTTTTTGAAGATGGGAACCACATTGGCCCTTGTCCAGTCCTCTGGCACCACACCAGAGCACCACGAGTGCTCGTAAAGCCATGCCAGGGGTCCCACAGTGACCTCAGCCAATTCCTTTAGTACTCTAGGGTGGAGATCGTCTGGACCAGCTGACTTGATTACATCCAGTCCCTCCAGAAGTTCCCTAACTAGATCCTCACTAACCCTTGGCCCAGGTGCGCCTCCCCTGGGGCCTGAGGGGGGCACCACGCGACACCAAACAAGTAACGTATCTGGCCTGAGTCTCACTTTACCTGTAATGCCTCACAGAATTGCATTCTCCTCTCCAATCGTTAGTACAGATGCCAATCCCCACTTCTCTGGCTGTAGGAACACAACGGTCGGCTTCCCGTCCTACCGAACAGATGCTTCGCATGAGGGGGTGCGGTGCATAGGTAGGAAAGTGGCGGATAAGCAAGCAGCAGTTAAAGTTCCCAGACCTTAAAAAAATCCTGAGATGACCCTCCCTGCCATGATGTTGTTTTAAAAAAATTATACTTTTGATTTGCCTTCTGTTTTATGAACACCTGGGGTTTACTTCAGGCACAATTTCAAGGTACTCTTTGCAACCATGGTGACTAGAATGGAGAGTTGATCAAAAAACTTCTGCTGGAACAGCTTCCCTCCAAAAATAGTGTCATTTAAATGGAAAGGTTTTGCAAACCTTTGAGATTGCCTTTGAGATTTTTTTTCAATAGGGAAATGTTGGAAAGTTTCATTTCCACTTGGTCAAAATTTTTTGTTTCTGCTGTATCATTGGAAACAGGATTTTGTGTCAATTATGTTTAACATTATGCATGCAATGCATGTAACACATAATGTGATATGACATGTGAGATGATGCGATATGATACTTTCTCATTAGGAGGGTGGTGAAGCACTGGAATGGGTTCCCCAGAGAGGTGATGGACTCTCCACTCTTGGAGGTTTTCAAGACCCAGGTAGACAAAGCCTTGTCTGGGATGATGTAGTTGGGTCTGGTCCTGCTTGGAGCAGGGGGTTGGACTAGATGTAACCCCCTGAGGTCCCTTCAACCCTCATTTTGTACGATTCTATGATTTTATACGATATAGAAAAGTTGAAATGAAACAAATGTTTTGACATTATGGAAATGTACAAGTTTTGATGGACCCCAGTGGGCATTTTTCAGATTTCTCTCACAGGAAGTTGCACAGTACTGGCTTTTCATCTGATTTGGATTGATTTTTTTTCCTCCAGATTTCAGAATTCCCACAGAATGGAAATTTCAGTTCTCAGCCAGTTCTGTTGGAAACTTACTTTTCAAAGAAAGCTGAGATTATCATGTTAGCAATTGTCTCCAAGAGCTGGGACTTTCTGTAAAGTACCGAGTATCCTGAGAATTGCCAGCATGGAGCGGGTGTTGTAGTGATTCTTCTGCCTTGCATTAAATTGATATAAAAGAGAATCACTTTAAAAAAGCACAGCATGTGAATGCACACTGTGTCCTAGCACAATGTGAGAAATTTCAGCTTACCAGCTGTAATTAGGCCTGGATGGAAAAGGTTAGGGAAAAAAAAAAGAGTTCCTCTTAAGATGGAGCGCAGAATCATATCAACTCTGAAATGCCTTAGGTATGAAGAAATAGTGCAGAATTACCAATATCCTGAGAGGCTGACCAGCTGTTCTGTAGTAATTGAAGTTTAAATACTACGGAGGAATCTGACAGTATTCCTACAGCTGGCTAGACTTGGACATGCAGGATCCTATCCAGATTTAAGCATCCCAAAATTTGCTCCTCTCAGCTGTCGATTGTATTGAAGTCATGCATCTTCCCCCAGAGTAACTGTGCTGAAAGTTGAGAAGGATTTGGTTGTACCAAGTTTTTTTGTGGCTTTGGCCACCTCTTCACCGGCACCTGCCACCTGGGAGAGGTGAAAGAAGTCTGCCTGGTTTGCATGAAGGCATCTTTTGTTTGGGTCATTTCAATATGTATAATTGAATAACTTCCATGTTTTCTTCAGCTGCTTGGTAGTTGAGTGAGAAGAGACAAGGCCGAGGCTCGTGTTTTATTGTTTTCACATCCCGTTTCGTCAGTCTTTGACTGAAGGCGTGTGTGTGCATGCACACTCCTGTCATCTGTTGGGTAGGTCCAGGTCGATACAGTAGTTTGGGGAGTGTCTCCCCTACTGTGGATTTAGCTCTCTTACGCTAGCCAGGCCGAGTGGAGGAAATTAATCATTACCAGCCCCCAATGCAGTGCATGTGCCAGCAGTGCGGGACGTGCTGTGGTGATGGAAGTGCAGGCATGGGCAAGGATGTCCACTCCTAGGAGCTGGTTGTGAACATTTGCACAGTGAAATGCACCCCTGGGAAGAGAGCCAGCACATGAGCTCTGCACCGGCAGCATCACCAGGGTGGGCACTCGGGGCGTCATTCCTGGGCACTGATTTCCAGAGTCTGCAGCTTTCCGGGGAACAGAAACCGCTTGTTCCACCTCTGCTCTGTGCCGCCTACTTCTCACTTGACACCACAGCCCCGGTGCCTGGACAGGCTCGTTGACATCCTGGGCTGTTAGAGGGCAGGTGCTGCCGTGGAGTTTGGCCCAGGGCAAACGCTGCGACTGGTGGGCACTTCCCGTGGGGTCGGACCCTGCTTTGCACCACCGTGCAAGCAGCGCGTGTTGCTGCTTGATTCAGCAGCTGGCATCTCTTCGTGGCCTTTCAGCCCGTCGTTTGGGGCTCCCGGTTCTGTGCTTCAAAGCCTGGTGATATGCATGCATGATGTTTCTCTTGCTAAATAATTTGTGCACTGAAAAATGCAAAGGGAGGGGAAGGAAAGCCACGACAGGGCAGGGAAATGAAGCATATGGCCTCTCCAGCCGGCTTCAGCATCTCGAGCTGAAGACGAGCCCCCGCCCCAGGGAGCTTTGCCTTCCTGAACCCCAGGACCCCTGAGGCAGGGGGAGCTGGGGCAGGGACTGGGCTGTTCCTGTGCTTCATCCTATAGGAAACACGCTGTGGCTTCCCCTTTCTGAAGTATTAAACTGAGAACCAGGATGTAATGATGAGTGCTGTTGAGAAGGACACCTTCTTTATTGAAGCAAATATTATTGATATTTTTAAGCATTTAAAATAAAAATAAGCAAAATAAGCAAATAAAAATTATTTACTCTAAGAAATGTTTTGCAAACAGCTCTTTACAACAGCTGGAGCTCAGGTCTGTCTGTCCCAGCGATCCCAGCCCCTGCTGTGTAACAAAGCAAACCGTTCCAGATGTTCTCTTAAAGAGACAGCGCACTATTCCCACACAGGAAGCACCTGCTTTTGGTGGGACTGTGGGAGAGCTGTCTGAGAGACAGTGTATTATTCCCACATCTCTCCTTTTTAAACATCTAGCTTTCTAACTGTAGCACAACTTTAATACCATATATTTTTAAAGAAATTGCATTATCACACTAACGTTAACAGTAAGTCTTTGTGGTGCTCGGCGTAGTCTGTTGGATCGGTGTGGTGCTCCTCAGTGACCGAAGTGGGGTCTGTTCTCCTCCGAGCAACTTTCCTGAGCCTGCTCCTGTGTAGTTTCCAGTTGTTTTCTCCTCCTATCCTCCTCCCCTTGTGCAGGAATGTGTTGGAAATGTCTCCTCTTATGTCAAAAAACCTGTCCATCCTGAGTCAATATGTCATAAGATCAGAGAGCAACCTTATGAATAACCCATGCTTTCTGGTCCCAGCTGTCACCATTATAAATAAATATGACCTGCATCCTTGGGCTTCAGGGCCTGCAATGCCCATGACCCTTTGTCATAGCACAGTTTTTGTTTAGCTATGGCCTGGTGCTTATACCTGTGCAAATCAGTGTCAGGTAACCTAGTTCTCTGTTTCTGTTAAATAAAATCTCAGCAGGGGACAGGCCATGTGCTGGAGGAGCTGACCTGTTATGGATCAACACCTGAATCATTGCCTTTCTTTAATAATCGCTGTATTATTTTAACAACATTTTCCACAAGGCCATTAGACGGTGGGTATCTCAGGCTCGATGCAACGTGCTGAAAACCATAGTACTGTGCACACTTTTTTAAATTTGTGCCCCCAAAACTGGGGGCCATTGTTAGACATACCCCTATGTGGAATTCCATGTCTGGAAAAGATTGATTTCGATGCAGTATAATCTGCTGTGCAGTCCTATCGGTCAATAAAGCAACTTCAGGATAGTGAGAAAAATAATCTAAAACCAAGAGATAATCTTTGCTAGCTAGTGCAAACAAATCAATTCCCACTTTACACCATGCCTCTTGAATATCATTGTCTACCCACACTGGTTCCTTCTTAGTCTTAGGCTGGTATTTTTGGCATATGTCACAGATATGTACCAGGTATCGACGTTGTAGCCATATTGGTCCAGAGGCAAAAGGAATCAGAACTCGTGGCAGAGGTGATCGCTTTTATTAGATTAGCTAGATTTTTGCAAAAAAAAAAGTTCTTTAGGTACAGCATTTTCAATCTGACCACTCATGAGTGGCTACTATAACACCTCCCTGGCCCTCCTTTTGCATTTTTCAATGCCCAGATGACCCTCATGCATTTGTTTAATCATATCTGCTTGTAGTGCTTTAGGTAATACTGTCCTGTGACCCTTGAACAAAACACCATCGATCATTGAGAGCTCTGCTCTAAACTGAAAATATGGACTTGGTATATAATGGCCAGGCCATCCAGTGGTGATGGCTTTGATGACCTTCTGCAGTAGCCACACCTCATCCGATACTGGATAATATGTTTTTATCCCATTTCCATGCACAATGTCAGATTCCTTTCCAGCAACAGTGTTGTCAGCCACCCTAGACAAAGTATTTGCAATCACTAGGTCTTTGCCTGTCTTATATTCTAATTTCAAATTGTATCATTATAACTGGACAAAAAAGTCTTTGTAGTCTGGGAGGTATATTAGCTAGCCTCTTTCTTGCAATGGTGACCAGAGGTTTGTGGTCCATTTCTGCCACAAAAAAACATGACTTTTTTTTGCACCCATGCACCAGAACCAAAGCCTCCTTCTCTATCTGTGTTTCTGTGAGGGCTCGGGATGCATATACTGCTGGACTCCAGTGATCACCAGACCTTTGCAATAGGGTTGCCCCAATGCCCTCTTTTGAGGCATCTCTGGACAATTTAGTTTCTCTTTTGCTGTCAAAACACCTGAGGACTGGAGCTGTTTAAGTATTTTTTTTAACTTTGCAAATTCTTTGTCCGTGTTGGCATCCACTGAGTAGCGCGCTCAGTTTGCTGGTGTGCTCTGCGAGGTTTTCTATATCCCTACCTACCAGGGTGACCATACCCAGGAGCCTTCCTTATCTTGTGGTGGTGGCATGTTTGATATTGCCTATATTCTCTCAGGATCTATTTGCACCCCATTTCCTGATGTTTGCTCTCCCAAGTAGGGATTTCTTTAACTCTAAATTGCATTTCTGCTTATTAAGTTTCAGTCCTGCTACCCTCACCCTGTTGAGGGCTTTCTGTAGCCTCAAATCACATTCCTCTTTGGTTTTTCCCCATACAAAGATGTCATCAATGTACACTTTGACACCAGCTACTGCATCAAAGATCTGCTGCACTTTCCTGTGAAAGATTTTGGGTACTGATTTGAGGCCAAACGGGAGCCTGCAGAAGCAGTATTCCCAAATGGTGTATTAAAAGTGCATAGCACTGAGCTTTTTTCATCTAAAGGAACCTGCCAAAATCTTGAGGATGTGTCCAGAATTGAAAAATATTTAGCACCAGCCATTTCACTAGATATATCCTCTCTCATAGGCGATGGAAAGTGCTCTCTTTTTACATATTCATTAAGATCTTTTGGATCTAAGCATAATCTTAGTGTCCTATTTTTCTTTTCTACAATTACTAACGAGTGTACCCATTCAGTGGGTTCTTCTACTTTGTCAATTTTTTTCAATTACACCAATTAGTTCAGCTCTTCTTTTAGTCTCCTTTTGATGGCTATGGGAACTTTTCTTGCGGCATGCATGACCGGTTAATTGGGTTCTGCCAACTCCATTTTATATTCAGTTTCCAATTTACCAATGCCCTCAAAAGCACCAGAATATTGATCTTCTACAAGTGTGTCCTTATTATATGCAATCCAAATCCTGGCGAGTTTTTGGCCTCAGTATTGGCATAGTACTTCCTATGGCTATTACAAAAGCTATCAGTTCAATCCGATCCTTAACTTTTACCTCTAGTTCACGTACTCCTTTGGTAGGAATCATCTTCCCATTGTAAGCTCTTAGTTTCACATTTTAACCAGTGATCCAGTCTGGTTTTTGTTTTAACTTAACCAACTTAACTTTAACTGTATTTTAACAGTTAACACTTAGTTATGGAAGCACATTGACCCGAGCACCTGTGTCCATGTTGCATTAATGACCCTTCCATTATCTGGCGCCTTCTGTATGTTTGCTGCTCCTAGTTGCAGACTGCAAAATGGTTATATTGCTTGCATGCATCACGCTGTTCTCCTAGCGCAGAGCATTGCCTGTTTGGGTGCTTGAGTCCACATTTCTTGTAATTTGGTGCTCTTTCACCTGCAACCTCGTTCCTTGGGCTACCTGTGACTTTTCCAGCTCTCCTTACTTGCTTTTTGTTTTCTCCTTGATAGTCCTTTTGCTTGCTGTTTACTTGGTCTACAGTAGCTGTTTCTGATTTTCCTGCCATTATTTGTAGACTATGGGGAGTAACTTCTGCTGCCTGGTGCACACTCATGGCTTTATCTGAGGTCAAATTCACATCCTCCAAGAGTCTTTCTGTAGGTTCAGATCTGCTATTCCTATTACAGTCTGATCCCGTAAGATAGACTCAGTTAGCTGCCTGAAGCTGCAGCCCTGGCTCATCAGCTTCAGGTCTGTTAGGAATTCCTCAAAGGATTCACCCTCTTTTTTGCATTCTTGTATGAAACTTGTCTCTCTCAAATGTCTCACTTGTTTCTGATATGCAATATTCTGCAAACTTCTGTAATACAGTCACATAGCTGTTTTTCTCATCCTAGTTTAGCAGCATGCTATTAAAGACATCAACAGCCTCAGGTCTGGCTATACTCAGGAATATGGTTATTTTCTGCTCACCTCCCATTACTTCATACCCTGTTGCTTGCATGCATGTATACGTCCAAACTTTGTTTAAACTTTTTTTTCATGATTCAGCAACTTTACCTCAGAGTTTCAGCTCCTTGAAGGGTTTTCAGATACTTTCATCTCTTTGGCAGTTTCTTATCGTCCCCTTCACCCCCTTTGTACCACATGCCTGGTACCGTGTAATGACGAATGCTGTTAAGCCCCACACCTTCTTTATAAAAGCAAATAGTGTTTCTTATTTTTACAAATGTTTTGCAAACACCTCTTTACAACTGCTGCAGCTCAGGTCTGTCCCAGCAATCCCAGCTGTCTGTATAACAAAAGCACACGCTTCCAGATGTTCTCTTAAAGAGACAGTGCACTATTCCTACACAGGAAGCACCTGCTTTTGGTGGGGCTGTGGGAGAGTGTGGACTTTGGTGGGGGTCTGAGGAGCTGAGACTTGACTCTAGGGCCAGGAGCTGGGTTGTAGACCTCAGATCTCAGGAGAGACGGCAAGGCGGCAGCCCCTTGACGGGGGGTGCTGGGAGACCCCAAGAAAGGGACAACACCTGGATTCTGGTCAGACTCCTTGAGCTTAAACCTTTAGGCTGTAGCCCTTGCCAGTGCATGGTCTGATGTTGACTGGAGTGTGGCCAACATCTTGGTCCTTAGTGCCTGGCTCTTTTGTGCAGAGCACTGGCAGGAGATGCAATGCTGGCCTTCTGGGCTCTGCCAGAAACGTGCAAATTGGCTGAAGCCGAAAGAGAATCCGGTCCCTTATCTCCAATGAGCGCCCGTGTCCTTGGCTGCAGTGTGGGAGAAGGTGCTGCCGTCTGCAGTCCGCTTCCCCAGAACGAGTGTCAGGAGGCTGGGAGCTCAAACCCAGGTCTTCAGGGCTCAAAAGCAAAGGCTTGGGCTGCAGCACCACCAAGCAGCTGGCTGGGTGCTGGGTGCTGGGTCCAGCCCAGCCTGGGCTGGCCTGGGAGGTGCTAATGGGAGAGCAGGTGTCACAGGGGAACCAGTTGAAGTCACGGGTCCTTGATGGGTGGACTGGAAAAACCCTCCTGCCTTGTCCTGGGACAGTATCCTGCTAATAGTTGTAACACCTTTGTCATAAACTCTCCTGTCTCACCTCTGCCTTGGACCCTCCTGTCTTGCTCCAATCTTTGACCCTTGTTCGTGCCTTGGACCCCAATACTTCCTTCCCGCTTCCCCTATTGTGTCTTTTGAACTCTCCAGGTCCACACTTCTGGCCTTGACCGTGGACCTGTCTTGGCCCTGGCATGATACCTTAGGACTTGTGCCCCATATGGTGACCCTCTGCTTTGCCTTTTAGACTTGTGGTATGGTTGACCTTCAGCCCTGATCCCCCGTGACCGGGTTGTGACAGTCAGAGGTGGGGGAGACTACAAGGAGTTTGGGGTTTGTGAAATACTTTCTCTTAACTCACTTAACCCATTGTTTTTAAAGGAAAAGTTAACATCTAAATGCATTAGACACTCAATTGACCAATTATAAACATTTGGGTTTGAAAACAATTGCCTCTCTACGGCTACCCAGGGAATTAAGTAATAATTAGAAAACAAACACAGAAACCAAGGACGTGTTTTGCCAGAGTCCAACAGAACTCAACCCCCAAAATACTATGTTCAGCTCTTCGTAGAAAAGCCCTGGCTTATGCAAGGGTTTTAAATCTGACAAAACAAACGTTCCCATTCCTCACTTGGATAGTCTAAAATGGCTAATATTGGAGGCTCACCATCAGCGTGGAGTTGTGCACTAAGAAGGATATGGGAATGGCTCTTGTGAAATACCGTGCCATGGAAAGTTCACTGGCAGGACACAGATGCTATTTCTGTTCACTAGTGAACAGCGATCCCTACCTGTAGACATCTTTATCCTCCATCCAAGTCATGCCAGGTGAGGTGTGGAGCTGCCTGGCCTCGTTGGACCTGTAGTTCATCTCGGGGTCCTGTGAGTAAGAGTGGCTGGTGAGAGCTGCCTTGGAGGAGCAGTCTGGTCATGGGATAGCTGCGTCTCATTCCCATCTCCTCCTCCTGCTAAACCCCAAGTATCAGAAGTGGGTTTATGCCCTGGTGCAAGAGACTGTGACTCCATTTCCAACTCTGGGTTTCTTTTCTAATTAGTTTACTTCTGATGGTCTAGTGCTGAATGCTCTTGCTCTCCAGTCGCCTCAGCAATCCCTGGTATTGGAGGGCAGAAACGTGCCTCTCAGATGTCTTTAGGAAACCACAGCAGCTTGAAAAAGGAGGTGGATTTTGGTGTACGGTCCGCCCCGATAACAGCAGGGATGGCACAGAGCTGGTGGGCTGGCAGTCTCCGGTGATTGCATCCTGTGCAGAGCTGACCTGTGCTCTCCTGAAACTCAGGGGTGACACACGGGCACAGATCCGAAAATCTCCTGGGGCCCTTCAACTTCACAGAGTCTTTGGAGTTTGGGATGTGACCTTTAGGATCCGTTTAAGAGCAGAGCAGACTGGTGTCTGGTTAGCCAACACTTCCTGCTCTCTTCTTCTCAAGGAAGTGTAGGCTGCCCGGACTGTGACGATTGCATTCTTGGCACAACACCTGAACCAACGGGTTAACTGCTCTGAACGTGCTGCAGTTTTTTGCCCCCTTGAAATCAAGAATGTACCTTGAAATGGCTGATTTTCTACAGAAGCATGGCAAATGAACAGCATGCAGTATGATAATGGTGTGATGCTATCCTTTCATGCATCCCGTTCTTGGCAAATGTTCCCTGAACTGGAAGAAAATATGAATTGCATATCTGCAGGTGATACAGAAATTTGCAGAAGAGCGAGTAATGATGGTCAGTTATACAGACCTACCCGCATCACTAGATGTGGTGGGAACATCTGAACAATATGTATTTTTTTTTTTTATACAGCCAAATGCAAGGGCAGGCAACTAGGAACAAGTGCTGCAGCTCGTATTGATGAGATGGGGCACTGTATACCAGAACAGGGTGATGCTGGAAATGAATTAGGGGTCTCAGTGTGTGGCTGGCTGAATGCAAGCCCCCACTGCGATGCTGTAGCTAAGGGGATGGTGTTGATCTTTGGGTGGGTATTAGGAAGGCGTCAAGTGGGAGATGCTATATCTCCTCTAGCCAGCATCGCCTACCATCCTCAGCGTGCGCAGATCTCTGTGCCCATGCAAAGCTCCCAGGCCATTTTTCCTCTAGCTGCAGGACGTGGGTCCATGATATCGCTGAACCTACCCAGGTTCACATAGAGCACTGTCAGATTGGTGCCCCTCTTTCTGGTATTGCACACTGACTGGCAGCTGTTCCTTGTGAGAGCCCTAATGCACCACCTCTACCTACCGTGGAAATACAGTAGAAATTGTGGTTTCATTTTAAATAGGTAAGGGTGGGAGGACAATGGCATCGCTCTGCAAGATCAGTGCAGCGCACACGAGACGTTCCAATTTGTGAAAAAGCAGCCATGCTGGTGAATTATTTTGCATGTGCATTTTTTCCATTAAAGCCAATAAATCGGTCTAAATGCTTTACAGCGTACACAGGCAGCTCTGTTAAAAGGATGATTATTGAAAGCTCACTTTCTGCTAGTCAGATGAAATGATACTGGCTATTGAAGAGTGAACTCTTAATTTTCTAAGTAATATTGTCATTAAATTACTGGAAAATTAAAATGGGATTCCCTCCAGGTTTTAGGGTTTATGTCAGTATAGAAATACTGCAGTGAATAAAGTCTGCATCCGTTTAGCTAATATCAGCAGGTTGTTCAGACAGAGACACGCTACCCTATAGCGGCAGAGGGACTATTTTCCTGCAACAGTTTGGACCATGAGTGCACATAAAAAGGCAACCGCAGGCTTCGTCCATTCTAGATCCCATTGCCCATCTAGGAAAATGTTTTAAGAAAAATCCACCAGCAGCTGAACCTAGGAAAAATGGCATCTGCTCTGTTCCCCCTTAAGCAACACCCTGCGCTGCTCCCCCTCTGAGCTTGCTGCTGCGGCTGTGAGAAGGGGAGGGAGGCTCTTCCTCCCAGATGTTAGGGCAAGAAGCAAAGGTGTGGAGAGATGCATTCGTGCGCTGGTCTAGCCCCCTGCACAGGGCAGGAAGTACCTAAGGAAAGAAGTGCAAAGTGAAGAAAGGGGCATAGTTTCTCATGCTTTAATAGTGTGAGGAGGAGGGGAGAAATAGAGCATGGGCCCATCTTGTACCTCAAGCCAGCCCCATACGAAGGGCAGAGCATGGGGGCTCTGCACCATCGCTTCAGCAAAGCTGGAGTTTGGGCACGTACCCACCCAGGTGGTGAGTTCAGAGCTCTTGAGATAAGATGAGCGGTGCTGGTGCAAGGTAATGCTCTTGCAGTGGGTTATTGATTGTCTAGGCTGGTCATTTGTCACCTGTCTTGGGCTTTACATTTATCTAAAAGAAAGCAGAGGGGAAACAACCCTGTGCTGCAGTTATGGGGCGTGCGTGAGACCGATTCTGCAAACACGCTCCTCGGGACAGCTCGCCTCTTTGTTTCTGGGGGAAGCGCACCGTCCGCCCGCGGGCATTTAAAAACCGTCACATCACAGGGAAAGAATTCATTTATTTTTATCTTAGTCGAGCACACTGGCGGCGTAGCTGTGGAGTGGTATCGCCAAACTTCAGCTGGACGTGGCATGTGCAGGAGAGCTAAAGAGCAAATTCATCCATGCGATTACTCATGCCAGCAGTGCTGTTGACATGAAAGGAGCCCGAGGTATGCCGGGCTGCGGCAGCTAAGCTGGAGAAAAATTTTCCATGTTAAGAAGCTCAGGAAGTTTGGCAAGGGATTAAGGAGAATGTTATCTCAGGCCCACATAAAGTCTCGATTTTTTTTTTTTTTTTTTGGAGTGGTGCTGAATGCAAAACGCCCCCCGAGCAGTCGTCGACTGGCACGCGGCCCCCGGCGGGCATCGTGCCCTGCCGTGTAGCCAGGTGACCGCAGCCTGCCCCTGCGACCGCTCAGTCGCTCTGTCTCGTGGCCAGGCTACAGCGGCGACCCCATTTCGGTGTTGCGTTTTGGTGTGGACCGTGCTCGGAGCCAGTGCACCTGGCCCTTGGCATGTCCACCCGGGCCCTGGGCGAGCCCAAGTGTTATGTCCCGCATAAAGCTTTGCAGAAAGGGATGCGATCAGTGGGATCTGGCGGTACAGCTGCGGGACTGGTGACCGCTGCGTCCAGGGTTGGCAGAAATCTCAAATCACAGCCAGGACCCGTCATGCAGAGGGGAAGGACGAGGTAGTGCTTCAGCCACGGACTGAGAGGTGCAAATTCAACCCCCACAGATTTTCTGTCTGGGTTTGGGCAAGTCACTTCATCCTCCCAGTGCCTCAGTTTCCCCAAGAGGAATAAGACTGATAATAATCCTGTCATCTGTGCCCAGTGTTTTTTGCTGCAAGGGGCAGCTTCAGTGCCAGAGCGCTGTCTGCCCAGCTCTCCTGTAAGGGATAAGTTGCTCCATGCCAAGTTCCCCATAGACTTCAGATGCCTCCCTGTTGATATTCTTGTCCTTATTCCTGCCCCACTGAAGCTCTCTTGGGGCACATTAAAGAGACCTGTTTTTTTTTTTAAGAGAAACTTCTGCCCTTGATTCCCACCTCCCTGCCCAAATATGCAGGCAGCTTCTAGGCAGACACGTGCCATGATCATCCTTCTCCTCCACCCCTGCTGCGTGCCTGGCAGGGAGCTCGGGGTGCCCAGCCAGAGAGGGTTGAATGCAGGGCCTTGCAGAGGGCATTGATATCCAGGAACTGGCCTTGCCATGTCGAGTCGGGGCGTGGGATGGGTTATGGACCAGTACCGACTGGGTGCTGGAAGGAGCTGGATGCTCAGGTGAGTGCAGAGGCAGATACAGCTGCTGAGACCCACCCTGTTACCATTTGCACCAGGTTCCCCCTTGAAGATGCAGCCTTCCTCGAGGAGCATGCATGAGCGAGCTGGCCGGTGAGTGATGGGGCATGTGGCTATGATCAGCTCCTGCTCTCAAAGGCTTCCTGCAGGCTTTTCAGCAGCCGCTGCAATGGGCCTTTGTCGAAGAATGGCAAGGCTTGTGAGAGAGCCCGCTCCCTGCAAGACGGAGGCACCCAGGGCAATGGTTTCTTCAGGAGCAGGGGCTGTAGCAAACGCCCTCCCTGTCTGGTACCAGCTCAGCTTTCTGAAGACATTAGCAGCAGCATTTTGGCTGATTTAGCCTCGGTGTGACAGAGCATCCAATGCTCTCGGCGGCCCCCAGCGCAGTGTCCCTCCAGGCTGAGGCTCAAGCAGCGTGGCCGCTCCATTCAGAACGGGTGGAAGTGGATGCGAATAATGATTCATCCCCCTTGGTGAATGCAAGTGGAGACAGTAGAAACCTAAACAAATGAGTTGTGGTTCATCAGTGTCTGGAGCTAATTGGAGAAGGGGTCAGATAAGAGGGTAACTTTTGAACGTGCAAGTGTGCAATTACTTTGCTGTCATGACTTCCGATGGCATCATCAGCACGCCACAATGGAATTACCTCCCTATTAACGTAAGCTCATTTGGGGGGTGCAATGATTTATTTTATTTATTTTATTTTTTGAGGGGTGGGGGAGATGACTTGAGATCTACAGATGTCACTGCAGCTTTCCGGCTATCGGCCACCCTTGACATATGACAGTTGCCACAGGAGTGCTTAAGACCTTCCTTCCAGAAGCAGAGGTATTTGTGATTCCAGCTACGTTCCTTATTTTATCTGTAGGGCACATTGCCGGGGTCGATACACCGTTTAGGTGCACCCAGTCTATCTGTGGAAGACAGCAGATGCAGAGTTATTGCAATGCAGGTGTAGTGTGGAGAAAGGCATTTTACATCCACTTTTCTAGCAAATGATGGATTCATCAGCTCTGTTAGTTCTTGAAGCTCTCCACTGCACCGCTACCCCATGAGAGCCTGATGCTGCTTCCCAGTGGACAGTGAGAGTTTGGTGACCCTTGGACACATGCTGCTTTGCATGCAGGAGAGGAGGACACTGCCTTACGTATTGCCTGAGACCTCCATGGCAAAGGCCCCATGGATGCACCATCAAGCTGGAGCTTCACATGCGTTGCACCCCAGAAGTAGACCTCAGGGGATGAATGAGTCTTCTGGATCCTGCTGCTGCTTGTTGTACCCAAAGGGACTCAGCCAGACCGATGTGGGAACTGATTCCCAGATGCAATGGAGCAGCAAATGTGTGAACTGCAAGCAGCTGGGAGTCAGTTGGGTGCAGCTGAGCGTTTTTTAGGAAGAGGCTCTGAGGTCTGCATGGTGCCCTATTGACCAGCAACCATGGTAGGCAGCTCTGGGGGAAATGTAGGAGCTACCTGCAAGGCTTGTGTTCGTGGTGAGTTTGCAGTGGTTGAATGGGAGGGATGAACTGAATGCTGAAAGGTGCTGGTCAAGGCAGGATGGTGCCAGAGACATGCTGGCATTTTCCACAGTACAAAAAAAAAGCTCATGAGGCCTCCACATCTCTTGCTGTAGCTCCCTGGGCCCCTTCCAAGCTGGCAGCCGCTAGTGCCAGAGCTGGAGTTGCACAGAACTTCTCCAAACAAAAATATTTTGGCATTATTCCCCATTGGATAAATACCCTCCCTGTGCTACATGCATGAGTAGAGATGGATGGGCTGATGTATACAGTACGTACAACTTGCATGCATAATGCGTATGATCTAAAGAGCTTGGTGAGCCTATTGGATAATGGAATTGAAAAGCAACCTTTTGAATGGAAGAGTTAAGGATCATTTAAACAATTCTTTCGCCATGAAAGAAATTAAAAATGCAAATGGGATCAGCCATACATTTTTCCCAATTAGGAATGTTCATGCTGTTGGCAAGGGAAGATAACAATGAGCTTGCTTTCATTTAATGAGCTAAAGATAACCGTAATTGGCACACGAGGAGGTTTGTGGAGCTGCCAAGGGCAGAGCGTCGCACCTGCATTGGTAATGAGCTGCGAGCATGTGTGCTCAGGGTGGCTCTGCCTCGTATCTTGAAGATGGCAGGTGTTGATCCAGGGAAGCATTTGAGCCTATGCTCAACTTAAAACTTGCACTTAAGTCCATCTCTGTTCAGAGCAGGGTGGATTCAGATGTCCAGAGAGTCGCCAGAAAGCAACACGACTGGAACACCTGTCGAAAGCAAACGGGAGCACACTCAAGTGCATGCCTGAAGTCAGCACGTGGGCAAGTGGTTGGCTAAAGACCTTAAAGATTAGAGTACTGGACAGCACCTACTTTTTTGTTTTTTGTTTGTTTCTGCTGCTGGTCCATTTGAAATGTCAAAACAATTGAAGACTGTGAGATTTACCCCTGTTTCTTTGTTTTCCATTCCCCGTGGTATGGTGGCATTTTTTTATGGTGGTAGAAGTTTAAACTAGTAAATACTCAAGCCATGCATCATGTTTTA
The DNA here is from genome assembly GCF_001723915.1 of Gavialis gangeticus. NCBI lineage: Eukaryota > Metazoa > Chordata > Crocodylia > Gavialidae > Gavialis > Gavialis gangeticus. Next base: position 2,271,755 of record NW_017729025.1, on the reverse strand, counting down.
AGAGTATGTTGATCAGCTAAAATAGGGCTGCCCAGCTTCAGAGCCCCTGGGGGCCACAGTCCAGCCACAGGCCAGGGGGCTGCATGAATCCTCTCCCTACCTGCCCCCACAACTGCTGCCCTGGGCATCCCACCCCGCACTGCAGCACGTGCCCTGTGTCGCCCTGTGGTGTCTGGGATTGCAAGGGGAACGCAAGGCAGAGATACTCGTGGCCTGGCCGCCAGCCCTGGGGAGCCCTCTACGACGGAGGTCACTTCACCATCCACAGCATCACCATTCATAGAGGGAACCTGTCAGCATGAGGATGAGAGGACCTCTTTTTTCATCCTTCCAGGATGCCTTCCTGCAGTAGGGAGCACTTGATGATTACTGAATCTGTGATACAGCAAAGTAGCACATGATGGCCTTGCGCCATGGGGCAATGCGGGGGACAGGTCGATATCCCAACAAGTTGTTGGCAACGGACATAAAGTCACTGTTCATTTGTAGGGGATAGCAACAACAACAACAAAAGACTGACTAAATTCAGATGTTTTGCCTCCATGGTGCTATCTGAAATGCGGCTTCAGGCATGGTCCACGTCATCTCAGTTCTCAGAATATGCAATGAGAGCAATCTTGATGCTTCAGAAAACAATGTTCTGTTTATTTGAAAAGGATGGTGACCAACCTTATCTTTGCAAGCTTTGCCCTGACCTTGGGGTCCCATTCGTTCCTTTTGCTGTAAGCAAAGGAAGCATCCACATTTTTCTTTTTTTCTCGATGGGCAGAAGCCCTTCTACCTTCACAAGGCATCCTTCACAGCCCAGTTACACAACTGAAGTGCCTGCTACACTAGTTAATATTTAACCTATAATTCTTGTGTTTCTCATGAACTCTTCTCATTGGACCCACTCTATGCATGACAGATCAAAATCTCTTGTTCTTCATACTCTTTTTTTCCAAATTAATATACATTCATATATTCATATTATATTCATGTGTTCATGTTACTTCTGACCCAGATGGTCAGACTTTCCTTAAGGTGTAATACTATACATTTCCAACTATTTGAGTTGGTCTAATAAAAGATATCAGATTCACCCAAAGAACCTTGTCTGCCTTTGTCCTTAGACCAACAGGGCTACAACCTACACCCCTCCACTGAACCCATATTTAATCAAGATGTAAATGGAAAATGAATTGGGTCCGTTGCAGTTTACTGGTAGGTTGTTGATGTAGATTTGCAGTGATTTACTGGAGGAGAAGCTTTCAGTGAGAAGAAGACATCTCATGGGAAAGGGGGTCCATAATCTAATGGGCATGGTCACACTTGGAAGAGGAAATTAAATTAAATCAGATCAATAGAGCAGGGAAAAAATACGTAGGTGGTTGAACAGCTCACCCAGAAATGGTGGACTCGCCATTGCTTTAAGTTGGAGTTGCCAAACTGATCTGCCTCTGTAGTTATGGGGGAGGGGAATGGAAATGAAATGATTGGTGAGACTGTTCCAGTCTCAAATCCTAATTTATTGAACACATAAGCAATACCAATATTTAAGTAACACCCAACTTTTAAGCAAGCCCCAACCGTTGAAATAGATATTCTTACACAAGCCGTCTGATGGATATAGTGATTTCAGCTGGCCAGCCGTCCGTCACAACACGGAGGTTCGAGTAGTTGTTGTTCCTTTTCTTTTTGTTTCCCGTGTATCCCAAACTTTATGGTTTTTTCCTTGGTTTTTATATACTTTTTTTTACAGTTCTCTTGCATATGTCCCATCTATGGTTATTTCATAAATACTGACCCATCGCCTTTTACACTGGTTGCCTTTTTGCCTAGGCGGTTGTCTTCATCCTGTTGTCCTGGACAGCTAAACCACGTCCTCTTTTAGCTTTCTTGCTGACATGGGTTATAAAGAGGTCACCCTAAAATGTGACCCACTTGCTTTGCTTTTAGTTAGTGGTGTTAGTTGTGTCAAGGCATAAAATAATTTTGCTTCTGCTAAGTGTTTTCCTAACAGGCCGGATCAGGCCCGTGGATCCTTCCCTTGTGATCCAGCACAGGAGGCACTAGCCCGAAACCCTGCCCCAGCGCACCAGGCACATCCTGGGCATTGCACCCGGGGATGGTCCAGGACAGCCCCAGGGGCTGGATTGTAGGGCTCTGTGGGCTCTTTCCATCCTGTGGCCTGTATGTTTGACTCCCTCCTGCTTTAAGTCTTTAAGGTTCAAATGAGTTGAACTCAAATGATCTGATTTCCTTCAGCCCCTTTGAAATGTTCAGCTCCACACAGTTTGAATGCTGTGCTGAAAGAGATGCTCTGGGATCACAAGGTGGGAAAGGACTCCAAGGGGTCCTCCTGTTTATCCCCATGCCCGGAGGCAGGATTGACTGGTCCTAAATCATCTGCTACAGAGACTTATTCCGCCTCTTTTTGAAAACTTCCAGGGGAGGAGATGGCACAACTTCCCTAGACAGCTTGTTCCAGTGTCCTGCTATTCATACCATTAGTCTGTTTTTCCTGAGATACAGTCTAAATCTGCATTGCAACCACTTTATCATCTTCTGGACCTTGCCTGGTTTCACTGTGACCTTTTAAAACAAGGTGCCCAACGACGGTCTAACTAGAGCTGGGTAGAGGGGCACTATTACCTCCTGTGTTTTGCATATGTTGCTCTTATTAATGAAACCTAATATTGCATTGAAACCTAAAGTAGCCTAATTTATTTAGACAGCATCGCACCACTGAGGCAGTTTCAGTCTGTGATCTCCTGTAATCCCCAGGTTTTTCTCCATCAGCATCCCACCAAACTGTTATTTCCTTGCTGTACCTGTGTATTTTTTTAATTCCATATATGGAGCACTTCATAGTTGTCCCTGAATTTCAATTTGCTCGTTGTCCAGCTGTGCAATGTAGCAAGGTACCTTTGAATTTTATTCTATCACCCAAAGTATTTGCAGACCTTCCGACTTCTGTGTCAGTTGGAAACTTGATCAGTAATCACTTTACCCTTCCGTCCAAGCCATTAAAACACACGGACCTTTCCTCATCTCTGAGGTATGGCTTGATGTGCTGCATATTTAAAGATTTGTTCAGTTTGGATAATTTTCAAGACACTTGACATTGAATTGTATAATTCTGGATACTTTTCCATACACAGTTGAAGGCTTGCAGAAAGTTTCCCCAAAGTATGAATGTTGTCATGCGTAGCAACGTGAAAGTGTGTTGATGAAATCGATGGAAAGGTGAAAGGAGGAGACCAGATGAAAGGAGGCATAACTGTGCCAGAGCAGCAACTATCTGAGGGCTTGGTCCCAAACAAGAAAAGCTGTGAATGTCAACGCTGACTTTAAAGACGTGAAATGGTGCTTGATGGATTTGCAGCATTTAGATTCCACCAACTTTTATGTACCCGTCCTCAGTGACGGGCAGCTAGCAGAGATATGTAAGATGGGACTGCCTAGTGTTCAAATCACTTGAGGATTTCATTGAACTAGCCCTTAAAAAAAAAAGAAAGAGAGAGGGACAGCGTTTGAAGTGCGAGCTGGGGTTCAGAAGAAATCCAAACTTTTCTCTTCCACTTGAAATGATTTTGCTAGAGTGATTGAATGTGACTCTGGAACTCTGTTTTTCAAGCTTAAAAAGAAACCATGCAAATAATAAGACATTTTCTGCCATGCAGATAGGCAGCCTTCAATTAGGGTTCCCAGCTCAATTTGAAGTCGCTTCTGCTTTTATATGCAAATTCTGATTATGACTTTTGAAAGAAACCGTCTGCTAGGGACACATCTATGGTCTGCGGGGATTTGCTTCCTCTGTTATGGATTTAATTGAAACACCGAAGTGGCTTATACTGAAATGCTGTTGTTGGGCAGAATAGAGTTGGATGAGTAACAAATGCTATTCTCATCAGCCTCTGCCCTCACCTGATTAGTACTGGTTCAGGGAGCAAGAGTATCCAGATGTTATCAGCCTGTAGGGCAAAATCTTCCAGGTATTTCCTTGGATAAATTTTCCTAAAGATTAATAACTTTTTAAGTGGAACTGTGGCTATTTCAAAAGACCACCCCAGGTCCAAGAAGTCCAAGAGCAGTTGGGTTGCTTTAATTTAGCATGGAAGAACTGACCTAGGCTGCCAGGGCTTTGTATGGGGCCTGCCTATAGTACCTGGTGCTTTCACCCTCAAATATACAGTTTTGAGACCACCTGCTCAGGCTCTCGTATTCAAATAGGAGGTAAAAAAGTGCTCCCAAGTGCTAGATTAGGCAGTAGGATTATTCTGACTTCTTGAAATTCTCTCTTATTTTTCTGAATGAGGAAGGTGTGTTTTTCCCCCTCTTCCTGGAGCTGCTGAGGAGGTAGGTAGCTACGTTAGTCTGAATTCAGACAGAAGGCAGGGTAGGGTGGGACTTTACCAGCTAGTTCAGAGAGGCGTGAGCTTTCATAGGCAATCACAGTTTCTAAGGTGCCACTCTGCCCGGCCTCTTCTGTAAGCTGCTGAATCATATTATTGGGCAATTTTAGCTTGCCATGAATTTTGGCTAAGTCTGCTCTGAAGGGTGTAGTCACTATTGGAAATGGGCACTTTTCAAAATGATGTCTTGGCTCTTCAGTGTCTCTGTGTGACCTGGTATTTGTGGCGTTTGCTCTGTTATTGGAATACATCATATGCTATATGTACCTTATGTGTTTTAATGCATTATCATCATGCACACTTCTCCTGGGCACTGTAAAATATGCAAAAGACTCATCCACCACTTGATGGTAATACCCCTGGCTCTCTGCTGTGTTACAACGGGTCTAATATATCATTACACCTGGAGTAGAGATACCGCTTATAGGATAGCAGCATCTGAAGAGGGCATTGCATCAAGAAGTGCTTGCACATTTGCATGTACAGCAGCACAGGCTGCTAAAAAAAATAATTCCTCCAAACAAAATCCTGCCATAAGGAACTGTGGTGCACGTGCAGTTCTGCCCCTGGGGAGGGAGAGCAGACCATGCGTGGTAGGTAGTAGTTATGGGAAAGGTGTTCAGCTTCTGTAGTGGTCTCCCAAGCTCAGCATGGCTGAAACACAGCTCTCCGTCTTCTCTCCGACACAAACTCTCCCCCCACCTCCTTTCTTGGTCATTGTGGGCAATAATACCAATCTGTCTTCCTCTCAAGCCTGTAATCTGGGTATCGTATTCAACTGGGACCTTCCTCTCCGTGTCCTCGCATCTAAGTCTACAGTTTGCTTTTCTGTAGCCATTCAAACAGAGAGCCTTTCCTATTCACACTGCTACAGCTCTCCCACAGGCTCTCATTCTTTCTTATCTTGATTACTGAAATACAGGTATGTGTTTCTCTACCCTTGACAAGTGCCACCACGTGCTGTTAATATCTTTGCAGAATTCTGGGTGCATGATTTTCTTTAAAGTGTCGCCCCCTCCTCTGCATCCAACCTCTGACTCCCCTTTGTGTGACATCAGGCAGAAGCTGCACATCTTTAATTTCAAAGTCTTTCATAGCCTCATTCAGTCCTGAGTGGGTCAGGTCCTACCTCTGATCAGCCCACAGTGCCAGCCTTTTCTGTCTGCTTAATTTTTCAGTCAAGGACTTTAATGCTTTCTCCCAGGCTGTTTCTCATGCTGAAGAGGAACTCCTATAAACGTCCCCAGTGATCCTTCCTCACCCTCCTCAAGTCCATCCTTAAAACTCTCCTTTGCTGAGAAGCCAACAAAACCCTTCATGAAAATTGGGGGTTCTGGTATGTGATGGCCATTGTCTGTCATTAAGACCAATATTCTTGCTGTTTCCTTTTGCTCCCTCCTGTCTGTAACCAACTATGGTCTCATTTAATGTGTAGATTAGGAGCTGTTTGGGACAGGGTTTGTTCTTTGTTTTGTGTTTGTAGGTCCCCTGGCAGAGATCCATAGATTCAGAGATGTTAGGGCTGGAAGAGACCTTGCAGATCATCAAGTCCAGCCCCCTGCCCCAGGAGCAGGAAGTCAACTAGGGTCAAAGGACCTCAGCAAGATGAGTCCTGGTTGGTGTCTGGAGAAGTTGTATTCTGCTGTAATGCAATCACTGTAGGTAGCATTAATCATGACATTAATTAAGGTAATAGGGTGGAACAAGACCCTCTATTGAATAGACTGTTAGTTGAATGTGGGTGGAGGAATCCCAAGTGCAGCTAAAGAAAACGGTTCTGATGCTTGCTTATCTGAGCAACGTTTGTTCAGTATCCTTCAGGCTTTCAGGTTGGGCAAAACAGACATGCCCATGCCAACCACGTCAGCCAGGATACCTACTAGGGACAAGAAGATATCTTGCCCGCCAGCATGAGAAATGAGGTGGGACCTTATTGAAGGGAGAAGTTCTGTATTGCCTTTTTTAACTTTGACATATTTCATTAATGGAAGTAGCTCTATATGTCTTCATTTTAAAAATTTTCATAATTTTAATGGGGCTTCCTACCCTTAGCACTCCAATCTTTTGTATGTTCAGGTTGGGTCAGTCTAATGCAGGGATGGGCAATTATTTTGAATGGAGGGACACTTAATGAGTTTTGGTGAGCTGTTGAGGGCTGCAAGAGTAGCCCCGCCCTTTGACAGTTGCCCCACCCCCTGATCGCCATCTTGGGGCAAACCTGAGCCCTGACCTTTGTCACCAGAAGTCCCTCCCCTTGCCTCCCAGAAATACTCCTTTTGGGAGGGGAGGGTTGTCATCTTGGAACCAGAAAACAAAACAAATCTAACAAAACTGGAAGTCAAATGCCTACTATAAGATATTTTAATTTTATTACAAAAAATATTTTCCTATGAGTTGTTGTTGTTTAGTGTATGTACAGGTGATTGTCCAATAACATAAACATAAAGTCTTACCCCTGTATCTTGTGTGTGGGGTGTGGTGGGAGTGTCAGGTGTGGTTGGGGTGGAGGTGTGTATGGTGGAGTGTGGGGGGGTTGTGAGGGGATGTGGGTGTGTGGGGGGGCAATGTGTGTGGGGTATATATGTGGGCACCTCACTCCCATAAGGGTACAGTTAGTTGGTGGACACCCGTGGGCCAGATTAAATTGTTTGGTGGGCTACATCCAGCCAGCGGGCTGCATTTTGCCCACCCCTGCTCTGGTGCAAAACAGTACAGTAGAAACACATGAAGTTTAGATACATGCAATGGAAATTATTGAGGGCATGACAAGACTCCCAGAGTACGGGGGCTGGGAAGACTGGGACTGCATTTGACAGGTGAGACAATTGAGAGGGGCTACGTGACTGAGTTCCTCTTTGCTACAGAGTTAGCATGCTATATAATTCAAGTGCTGGTGCTCAACTGAGTGCTTTTCCTGCATAAAAAGCCATGAGCATGGTAGTGCGTGTTCCCCATGGTGGTTGGCTTGGAGGGCACAGGAGAACAGTTAAGTGTGGCCAACTCCTCAGCTGCTACAAAATGACCTAGTGAGGCCACATCACGAGTCCTGTGTCCACTTTTGGACCTCCCACTACAGAAGGGATGTGGACACATTGGAGAAAGTCCAGTGAAGAGGAACAGAAATGGTTGTGGGGCTGGGGGACAGGGCTGGTGAGGAGAGGCTGAGGGAACTGGGCTGATTGAGTCTGCAGAAGAGAAGACCGAGGGGGATTGAATAGCAGCCTTCACCTCCCTGCTGGGGGGCTGCAAAAAGGATGGAGCTGGGCTGGTCTCAGTGGGGGCAGATGACAGGACAAGGAGCAATGGGCTCAAGCTGCAGCAAGGGAAGTTAAGGTTGGATATTAGGAAAAACTTTCTCACTAGGGGGGTAGCAAAGCACTGGAACAGGTTACCCAGAGAGGTGGTGGACTCTCCATCTTTGGAGGTTTTTAAGAC
>NW_017729025.1:2262100-2263818 GCF_001723915.1 Gavialis gangeticus | reverse complement strand
GGGCTGCAAAAAGGATGGAGCTGGGCTGGTCTCAGTGGGGGCAGATGACAGGACAAGGAGCAATGGGCTCAAGCTGCAGCAAGGGAAGTTAAGGTTGGATATTAGGAAAAACTTTCTCACTAGGGGGGTAGCAAAGCACTGGAACAGGTTACCCAGAGAGGTGGTGGACTCTCCATCTTTGGAGGTTTTTAAGACCTGGTTAGACAGAGCCTTGGCTGGGATGATCTAGTTGGGGCTCATCCTGCACCCCTGCACTAAATGTGACCTCCTGAGGTCCCTTCCAACCCTCATTTTCTATGATTCTATGACTTCTGGTTTGTGTGCACATGGGCTGGCTCCCTCAGGGTACTGCCACTCCTTCAATGTCTTCCCACAACCCCTTGGGCTAGCTTGCAGCCTGGCCTTTTTCATTCATACCAGGCTACCTGAAAAGAAGTACCATACCTTGAGTAGATAAGCTGACTTAATGTTGCAGGTAAGTTTTACCTTGGAAGCATTGCACTGCAGACAAGATAATAAAGCATAGAGAAGTAATATTGCCCTTGGGCGTGTTTATATTCCTTGTAATGTAAGAACAATGGTAGGGCAGACAATATGCTTAATACTGCGTGCTTACTGCACATTAGCCTAATAACACTGCACAGTAGCGTGGGATGGAAAAAACCTGTGCTAATAGCCTACTGCGTAGTGATATTAGGCTAATGCTTAGTAAGCGTCACTATAAAAACGTGCGCTGGCTCTCTTGTGCAGTTTCAGTTAATACTTCATTCATTAAGGAAGTACTAAACTAAATGCGCAGTAATTCAGGCATATTAATGAATGTGTAGCTGTGCCCACTAAAAGCAGGAAATGCTTACATGAGCTATATAGAATTATTATCAATAGTGAAAATAATATACACGGTGCTAATTATATACTTTAACCTACAGAACTCCTTGGCTTCAGGCATCACAGAGGCTAGGTAGGATTCATAAGCATATTAGACCTTTGTGACTATTCACAGTTGGACATTCACAGTTCCTATGGTCAATACATGCTTGAAAGAAAACATAGACATCCATCAGTCATCAAGGCTTTAGCTAAGCACCAGTTGGCAGGAAGAAATCAGTCGGACAGTTGTTTCCCCACTTGTCCACCATGGGGTTCTTTATGCATCTTTTTATGCATCTTATGCACCCTGAATATCTGGTGTTGATGACTGAAATACAGGTGAAACGGAGTCAGATCCCAGGTCTGTTCTTGCCCAGTTGTCCCCTCTAGCTCCTATACTTTTCAATGCTTGTTAAGCAGCTATTAAGAGAAAATATTCTTCAAGTGTTTGTTCCTCTCTTCTCTCTGTGATGGTCACAAGATATGTATGTGTTATTAGCTTAGGCTATTTCTTGAAAGACACCAGTGGTCACCAAATCTGACTCTAAAGAGCACAGGTCCCAGCATCTTATTTCTTTAAGAAGCTTCTTGATGTATAATGAGTGGACCAGTCATTCTTGGGACCCCCTTGCAATGCCATTGAAATAAAGGACTGCCATTATCACAGACAATGAAGGTTGAAGGGACCTCAGGAGGCCACATCTAGTCCAACCCCCTGCTCCAAGCAGGACCAGCCCCAACTACAACATCCCAGTCAAAGTCAACTTTCAGAAGGCTTTTGACACTGTCTCTCACGAGGGGCCAGTGGCGGAGGTTATGCTTAGGGGCAATCAACATGGGTTCATTAG
>NW_017729025.1:2258060-2262089 GCF_001723915.1 Gavialis gangeticus | reverse complement strand
CAGTGCTCTTTCCTGCCATGGCAGGGGGTCAGACTCGATCAGCTGCTCAGGTCCCTTCCGACCTGACCAACCATGAAACAATAAGGCTTTGACTACCCGGGTTTTAAACACCTCCAACGATGGAGAGTCTGCAACCTCTCTGGGGAGCCTGTTCCAGTGCTTCACCAACCGCCTAGTGAGAAAGTTTTTCCTAATATCCAACCTCAACTTCCCTTGCTGCAGCTGGAGCCCATTGCTCCTTGTCTTGCCACCTGCCCCCACTGAGACCAGTCCAGCTCCATCCTCTTTGCAGCCCCCCTGCAGGGAGGTGAAGTTAATTCTCACTGGCTTTTAAAATAAATGTTAACAAAATCAGGCTAAGATACTATTTTCTCTTTTGTTTTTTTTTCTGAGCAGTTCTCATATGAAGTTGCAAAAGAATGGTCCAGGGAAAAAAAAAAAGTAGATTTATACTTTCATTTTTCTAACTTTGGAAATTCTTTTTCCATGTAATGTTTGCAAAGTTCATGAAAGGGGAGAAACTGCATCCTACGGTTTCACTTATAAATGTTGTATAAAATTTCAGAAGGCCAATTTGGCTGGAGGCATGTGTTTGATAGAAAGCCAAGGTGGTAATTTCTCAGAGAGAGCTAGGGGATGCCAAATAAATCTATATCATCCTGACAATTATATCTTTGCAAAAGTGTTGGAAAGAACAGCTAAAAAGTGACCTTATCGACAAGCTCTCTCATTAGAGGAAAGTCCTGTAGGAAACCCTAAGGATGTAACATTTGATGATGGATCTTTCAGAATAAGCAGATGTGGGGGGCTGGCTAGAAATAGTCTTTTATTGACAAATCTTCATTTGAGAGGAAATTCCTCTGACAAAGCCTTAGGATGTTTCACCGTGTGATGGAGCTGGATGGGATGAAGTACACACGGTTTCTACCAGCGTCCGGGCACAGAAATAAGTGGGACTATAAGTTGGAGCTGACAGTGTGTTAACATCAGTTAAGGAAAGGGGGCTCAGTTTGAAGGAACTGGCTGATGTGAGCACACGCCGGGCATTGTTTTTATCATTAAAACCTTAGAAATCCTGCGAGAATGATAGAGATGACTTATCATATCAGTACCACTGCCAGAAAGTCATCCACTCTCCTTGCACTTGAGCCTGCCTTGACGGCTAGCAGGGGATTTGCAGAGGGACACGCATAATGCTGCAGAAACTCCTTGGAAATTAATGTCAAGCAAAAGGAAATGGTGATTGGGATGGAGAGCAGGACACATTAATGACTCCTAGGAGTATAACTGCAATCCAGATGGGAAACATTTCCAAAGTCAAATATGAGATTAATTAACATGATGTGTGATCCGGTAACTCAGGAGAGCTAAAGCCTCTAATTTTACGGCTTGTTCCATGTACACAACTTCCCCCGGTGCTCAGCTGTCAAGAAGGACAAATGTAGATTAATTTAGTTGGTGATTTAGGACATCTCTATATAAAGTTATAACAGGAGTCTGAGATGTGACCCTTGGGGGACCCTAATCCTCTCCCCTTCTGGCCGGCCTAATTCTGGTGTGCATTTTTTTCAAGCAGGTCCTTATCCATTATTTCATCCCTCATCCTACTGTGAGTCTCTCTAGCTGGAGCAAAATGTGTCATCTGGCAGGTTATTGAAGGGATTTGAAAAATCCCAGTGAATGATGTTACCTGGCAGCAGTCTATAAAACACGCTTCCTGCCACATCCAGGGGACAGGATCTTTGTTGTTCACTGAAGTTTCTCTTTGCTGAAGCCACACACACCATTAAGTGCTAACCGGCAGTTCGATCGGTGGGGTTCAAACCTATTCTCATCTCCCCCCAGCCTCAGGACAGTGTCCAGCTTTCCTAGCCCTGCCCTTTGCTCGTTTCCTGACGTCCCGTATTGTTCCCCTCCTGCTTGGTGCAAACCCAAGGTGCTCCGTGCCCAAGTTCAAGGCAGCCCTTGGACCCTTAAGCAGACTCCCGGGGCCACGGGGAGCCCGGCCTGCCAGCGGCTTCATGCCACAGTAGCCGGGCACTTGCAAGCACTGTGCCCCATTGAGAAGATGGGAATGGGCTTTTCTCTGTGGCCACAGGGGACAGGCCTGGGAGCAATGGTTTCAAGCTGCACAGGGGAAACGAATGTTGGAGTTAGGAGGAATTGTCTGACTCTGAGGGTGGTCGAGCATTGCAGCAGGCTGTGGAAATGTTCCCTGGACTTTTTCAGGAGCAGTTGAGACAGGCACTCGGCAGGGATGGTCTTGTCAGGGATGCTCCGGCCTTGAGTGGGGGGCTGGACTAGATGACCTTGTGAGGGCCCTTCCAGCCCTACTATGCCATGATCCTAAAATGTCACTGGGAGATGAATCCTGGCACCAGGCACATGATATGGGTCCAGGTACAGGGTAAAAACGGGGCAGGGAAGTTTATTACTGGTGCTGGGATTCAAACAGTTTGCTTGGGGCTGGCATTATTTGTGTTTGACTACTTGTTTTTAAGCACCATTGTAGAAGTGTCTAATAAAATTAGACCACCAGCAACACATGAACTCAGCTTCCCTCCATCTGTTCCAGTTCATGATTTCCTGGGTCCAGACTCTATAGGGACTTTCTGCTTTTAGTTTAGGGCCAGGTGTGGTGCATTTGGGAATAAAATAATAGCAATGGGTTTCATTGTATTAGGGTGTTGTGTGCTGTATCCTTGCCCCCAAGATAGGACCATGAGTGTCATTTCATGAGTGGCTATCTACAGATGTTTTTGGTTTACTATCCCCTTTTCTCTGCACCATAATTTGCAATGTGTCCTCTTATAAGCAAGGTCATCTGGAGTATTTCCCTCCTATTTGGTACCCACAGGTACTGGCCTTGTGTCCCTTTCAGACACTGGCAGGTTCATTTCCTAGTCCCAACTTCAGCTCTTTATTGTAGTACATGGATCAGCCAGGACTGATGTTGTCTAGATCGTCTGGAAAGGTGTACTGCTCCAGTCCTTCCTGCAGGATCCACTGAATAACTGTTTAACCAGTAATGTTTAGCTACAAAATGGATGTATAACCTGCTAAAACTCTTGAAGACGACATATTTACGAGTTTCACATGCAGTGCTGCTATATTGACGGCACGTAGACGGATAATTGAGATTGTTGCTTGACCTTTTCATTCCTTGTTGCCACTTTCTCAAAGGAGTTAATGAGGTTTTGTAAGCTTCTTCCACTACATGCCTGGCCTATTTGGTACCTGGTCCATAGTCGTACAGGCTTTCTAGTGCTGATTAGTCTCCAAATTTCCTGGTTTGTCCCTTGAACCCTTTTTAAATATGACTTTTGCCCTACTGCTGATAAGACCTTAAACATCTTCCTTATTAGTGTTTTGTTGCCTGCCATCTCTTAGACTTGTGGGAGGGGCAAATCTTTGACCAATTTCTGCCATTTTTAAACCAGTTTGTGTCTGTTTTGTTAAGGGTGCGTCTGTTCTGGGAATATCGGTTTCAGATCACTTATACTGGTAAAAGTGTAACATCTGTATCTGGCTTTGGGGTTTCTCTTAAACTTCTTCTATTCTGTGGCCTTCAGTTGTATTCATTTTTGGTCTCCTCCCCTAGAAAATTTACCTATTTCTGGCAGGTAAGTATCGGAGACGTAGATTGGATTTCATTACCCAGCAATATCTGCTGCTTTGGATATTGAGTCCCTGTCCACCTGCATTTCTTACAGGACCAGCAGTCTCCTGCATTGCTCTTCAGTGCTTAATTTACTTTAAAAAAATGTACTCCTTGTTTGCCCTATGGCATCTGTTAATACTAAGATTTTCCTTCCGTGCTCATTTTCACATTCCCTCTGACTATTGTGTCATTATCCCCGGGTGGTTTCTCTTTTGCATCCTGCTTTTTCTTTTATTCTTTCTCTGTATTTCCCTGGCCGTTTGCACTGGTGTCCTTCCACCTGCAGCATGAAGTGTTTCTCAGTGGCACACAGATTAAGTGAGCTCCCTGTTGTTTCATAGTTTCATAGTTTCTAGGGTCGGAAGGGA
>NW_017729025.1:2254982-2257600 GCF_001723915.1 Gavialis gangeticus | reverse complement strand
CCTAAAATCTAGGGCCGCTGCCTTACTGCATGCCTTTGCAGTAAGACAGGCAGTAAGAAATGCTTCCCATTTCTATTTTGTATCTTGCTAACTCCTTCCAGTCTGCATGTGCTGTTTTCTTTGGTTCTTAAATGTTGTTTTGTTGAATATCCTTTTTCTTTGCCTTTCCATAGGAAAAAGTTATCTCAGCATGGATATTAAGGCTGACCTGGCCTGCTATGTTTACAGGGTTTGTGCTACCCCTGGTTTCCATCTCTTTCCCCTCCACCCATCCAGTTCACATTCTTCTCAGCTCTGGGCAGCATATATTGGAGTTGCTCCATATTGAAACCACTTTTACTATTTCCTTGACATACATGAATATGTATCGCTGCATATAACCGGTCTATTTTAGGTAACTACCGGTATATGCCCTCTTATTACTGTATGACACGAGTGCTTTGCAGTCCCTACAGTTTTATTACCAAGACAGCCCTGTAAATGAGAACGTTGCTGTTATCTCCATTTTACAGATGGAGGACAAGGAGACTGAGGAGCAGCATTGTGAAGGCAGGCTCTTAAAGCATTGCCAAGCATAAGGGATTGAAGTGATGAAGTCCCATTCTTACAAGTGAGTGAAGCCAATAAAAGATGTGTGCACCCCGTAGTTACGTGCTGCAATGCTGACCTGGTGGGCATCTGCCCCCACAGTGGCTTCTGGAGCTGTGTGGCGGTACCTACCCTGCAATGCAGAGCAGAGATAGAGGTAGGTGTTCATAAAAGTGGTCCCTAGATGGCTTCTGCAGCTGCTGATTGAAAGGTGGGGGGGACCATGGGCCACTGTGCTTGCTTTAGGAGGCGGCTGCAGGAGATGCATCTCTTCTCTGAAGTAGCCGAACTTCAGATGTGGGAGACCTGGGGTCTAGGCGGACCTCAGACAGAGGGGGCTTAACCTGACATCACCCTGCTCCAAGGAGTGCACCCCAACCACCAGGCCCGTGGCATGGCTAGGATGAAGCCTAGCCCCCAGGCTGAAAGGAAAGCACTGCTCCAGGGGCCAGGAAGAAAGAGCCTGAGAGGGGGTGTTAGCTCTGCTGGGGCACTTGCCTGGGAGATGAGGGCTCAGTTATGTTCCCAGCTCCCCATTTTCTCCTGCTTTTTTATGCAGTGGAAGTTTAATGTCAATTCATAAAGAGGGACGGGGGCAGGACCGGAAACTACAACATTAAGCGAGGAGTAAGGTGCATCTCCATACACTAACAGGATAGACCTTCCTCATTGCCCCACATTTGCTTTCTCAGCATTATGAATGCAGCTGGCACAGGCATTATGAATACCTCCCCTTAAACCTCCTCTCCTGGAGGAGAAGCTGAACTTTGGGTATGGTCTTGTTGAGTCGTATCACAGTGTTGCTCCACGTGAACGCAGGGGCTAGTTTGCATGTCACTATTGGAGCGTTTCGCTTTGAACTGCCTTCCGAGTTCACTCCTGAATGCTCTTCTCTCAAGACCCCTTAAAGCTTTGCTCTGCCTCCCTTCCCATCATTTTTATGGAGGTAGTAAAAATAAATTGTTCTGTTGTCATGCAAGTATTCCCAACTCCATCCTCAGCTAAATAATGAAGTGGCAAAGAGCTTGGCAGGGATGTAGCCGTTTCTGCTAATTAAATTAAAGTTATACATTACAGGGAATACGTTTCTTAATCAACATTAATTATTATTAAAGAAGATAGAGGGCCTGGCTTTTCATAATGTCAGAAAAAGCCCACTAAACTAGCAGCCAGCATGCAATTTGTGCAAGTGGTTATAGTGGGTGTACATTCAGCCTGGGATATGGCCAACCAGGCACCGAAATGGTGGTCGCTGTGTGCATATGACCAAGCTGGGCAAACAGGGATGATAATGCATGTGTACTTCGGTTTGCAACTCTGGGTCTTGGAGGCAGTTGATATTAGACTCAGCATGGATTTTATGTACGGTATGATGGAAGCGGAGGAAGCTATGGGATATTTGGGAAATTCAGGGTAAGCTACAGCTGCAAGCTGTGTCATTTTAGCTGCATGCAGTCTCTGGCCACGTTGAGTGAAGAGGCAACTATAGCTTTCAAAGGAGTGCAGTTTCAGGGTGGTCATACAAGCCAAACTACGGGGTGGGGAACTTGAATCACTGTGAGTCTGGGTGAGAGAGGTGTATGGAAGTCATGGTGTGGTAGGACGGGGCGTCCCGCTTCAGCAGTCATCGTGTGCCTGAGATTGCAATTGTGTATTTGCAGTCCCCATGCTGGGGTAAAGAGGGAATTTCCTTGTAGTGCAGAAATCTTGTGGTAATCTCATATTGCAGAGATTTTGCTGGTCCCCTGTTGGTGTCTGAAATGATTTCTTCCCCTCATGGATGCTATTGGCTCCTGTTTATTTTGTTGGAGGATTTTTTGACTTTCTCTGAAGCACTGGGACATTGACCACTGCTAAGTCTGCGAGTTCTGGACTGGGGTGTGCGGCGGCTCCTGCTAAAATGATAGCACCCAGATATGCTTGACTAGGGGGTCTTGCTGTTCTGCTAAGTTTTAATGATGGCCAGATTTGGGGTAGGAGGAAGGAATTCAATAAGGACAAGTGCAAAGTCCTGCACTGGGGAGGGAGCA
>NW_017729025.1:2253788-2254971 GCF_001723915.1 Gavialis gangeticus | reverse complement strand
TGACAGGACAAGGAGCAATGGGCTCCAGCTGCAGCAAGGGGAGTTGAGGTTGGATATTAGGAAAACCTCTCTCACCAGGAGGGTGGTGGAGCCCTGCTTCACTTCTGGGATGTGAAAGGGTGGTCAGGGTGTTTCATGGATTGTGCCTTGTAGTTGTGTGTGATGGTCTGAAGTGGTGACTTTGGGAATTCCTTGGGTTAATGCAAGGGTTGGATTTAATGCGCCAGATGTTCCTGTGGTTTCTTACTAGATATTAAAAATAACTTGACGATGTGAAAGATATATGACTGAGGTAAGTTCAACTGAGATGAGGAGATATGTAATGCCCATCGCGAGTCTGTTTTTGGCTTGTTTTCTCCATTTCAATTATTGGAGTCGTGTGGGTTGTTCTCCAAAAACATCTGCTTAATGTGCTGCTGCAGCTAAAAAGGCAAATAAGGTATTAATCATAATTTGGGAAGAAACTGAAACTCAGACTGAAAACATTTTAGAAACCTGTGAAGTGCCTTTATCTAGAACACCATTTGCAGTTGTGGTCACTTTGTCTTTCAAAGGATGTATTGCAGCTGGATGCGGTACAGAAAATGGGCAGCGAAGATGATGAGGGTGCCAAATGGCCCCCAAAAGGAGTTAGTTTTATGGCGATATGTCCATCAGGAGCTGTTGAGCTTAGGGATGCAACCAACTTGCTGTTAATGGGGAGGGTAGAACAGAGATATCCTTCCACATTGTTTCTTGTGCTTTTCCTCTGAAGCAGCCACTACTGCCAGGGGTGACAGCAAGATACTGGCCGAGGTGGACCTGTAGGGACATGTTGGGCACCATGTAAGGGCATGTTGCGTACCAAATCCCTTGCCACTAAAAAGCGTTATATTCTCAACCTGGGTGCAGATTGTTGGTCTCTGCCCTCCCTGCACTGTGCACCACCTGTGTCTATGCTAGCTGAAAGGGAGCCTGCAGCCATACGCATCGGGCAGGCAGGGGATCAAGAGCAGTTCTGTTTTAATGCATGGATGAAGGCTGTTTTGACATACAGCTAGGATCTCTCTTTTTTTTTTTCCTTCCCAAGCTGCATTTTTCTGAATCCAGTTCTGCCATCACAAATAAAACCCATTGCCTTTTTTTGACTCTGTGCCTCCCTGCACCCTATTTCATCACAAAGTGCTGTTGTTGTGCACCTCCT
>NW_017729025.1:2235041-2248788 GCF_001723915.1 Gavialis gangeticus | reverse complement strand
ATGAAGGCTGTTTTGACATACAGCTAGGATCTCTCTTTTTTTTTTTCCTTCCCAAGCTGCATTTTTCTGAATCCAGTTCTGCCATCACAAATAAAACCCATTGCCTTTTTTTGACTCTGTGCCTCCCTGCACCCTATTTCATCACAAAGTGCTGTTGTTGTGCACCTCCTGCACCATCTGAGAGTCGCTGACCTCTTGCATTTTGCTGGGCTAGCTGTGCAAGGTCTAATTATTCTGCAGCTCCCCTACCCCTCGCATACACGCTCCTGCAGCTCGGTGTAGTGAGGAGGTCCACGGAGTCCAGGCCTCATTTCCAGGGATGGTAGGAAATGAATGATTTCTGCAGCCTGAGTTTAACTAGGGATAGAACCGCCTTTTTTCCCCAGGATCCTACTCAAACATCCTACGCTTCCCCATCCCTTAGGAAAAAAGCAACCCCTGATCTTACTGGGCATGTAGCAGACTGGAAGAAGCCTCACGCTTTTCCATCTCTTCTACCGGACCACTGGGAGCTAGGACTTCAGGGTGGCTGCCTTCCCTGAAAGGGCATCCAAGTATCATCTCCTTTCATCGAAAAGAGTTTTTTAAATCTTTGGTCAAGGGTTTGGAAGCTGGATGCACTAGAACAGGAGAGGGAAGAAAGGGCTCTTGCCCTCCTTGTTGTCTACTGGGCTATTGGCACCAAGAGCCATTGAGCCCTAGTGACTGATTGCGCTGGAGCCTTGCGATGTTGCCTCCTCCGTTCGTGTAGCAATTTATGAGGTCTCCGACATCCTGTGGTCTATGGACCAGTGTCAGTCATCACTCTCGTGTCTCAGTATTAGCCATTTCTCATCTTCAGCCCTATAAAATATTTTGAAATAAGGTTACCCTAAATGTTGTCACTGTGAGGGGAAGAGAGTCCCACAGCAGCGACTCATTGTGTCCTTCCTTACAAACTGCATTTGTGGCATCTCATTTCTCGTCTGCGACATGACAGCGCGCAAATGGGGGTGTATGTGCACCTATACAGCTACTCCTCGTTTAATGTTGTAGTTACGTTCTTGAAAAATGCAACTTTAAGCGAAACGATGTTAAGCAAATCCAACTACATCACAGTAGTTACCTACTAGCAGGCGGTGGCCAAACAATGTTATAACCGAACACTGTGCAACTTTAAACGAGTATGTTCTCTAACAGATCAGTGAAATAATAATGAAACAATGTTAACCGGGACAAGGTTAAGTGAGGAGTGTGTGTGTGTGTGTGTGTGTGTAGACAAGGAAGGATGTGTTTTCCTTCCAAAATGCAAGATGTGTCTCAGGCAGAAGAAACATTTTGGCACTCATTCAGCATTACAGTGAATGTTTTCTAATACGGCCAATGACTTTATGTTGGTCTTGGTTCCGTTTTTCTTGAGACAGCTTCTCAATACTTACAGGTGGCAGCTCTTCTGGGACCCACCAAAGACAATGAAGTTTCCATCCTTACCCTGTGGCTTCCCAAATTCTTCTTAACAGGGTTTAGAGGATAAAAAGTGTCTACACCAATGGCTCTCAACCTTTTTGGACATGAGATACCTTGCAATCAACTTAGCACCTCTCTACAATCTTTGTGATTTAATGGCATCCAATTTTAAAAATGAATGTATGCATTACAGTGCTTACCTCCTTGCAGAGGGGCCAAGCGGTGGAAGTGGAGGCTTGGTCAGGAGGGACAAACTTGAGCCTGCCCATATCTGCTTATCATGCCTTTGGGCACTCTTCAAAGGATTGGGTAGCACCCCTGGGTGTCAGGGCACACTGGTTGAGAATCGCTGGTTTGCACATATCTACCAGGTCCTGGGGGTATCCTGTTCTATGGAACAGATGCTCCTAGTATTTCCTTTGACTACTCTTTCCCAACAAATGGAGCTGGATTCGGGGAAGATGAGAGAGGGTTTGTACAAGCTCGGTTAGGAATGGGCCAAAAAGGCATTGCTCTGACTCTTCCAGGATGCTCAATCTTATACCAGCTTACAAATTCTGCATTTGCGCTTCCGGGGTGTGTCTACACGAGATGTTTACCGTGGAACTGCCTAATTAGCTCCACAGTCAAGTGTCACTGTCTACACGTTCAGTGCTGTTAAAATGGAGTAAACTAATTAACTCCACCGCAGGCTAGTACTTGTATTTTCAGGTATTTCACATTGATCTGGGTGAGAACAGCCCCAGGCTGGCAGGCTGACCCCCTAAACCCCCTGCCAGCTGGGCTGCTCCAACCTGGCTAACTGTGCTGCGGTCCTGGGCACATATTCAAACAGCGCACCTGGGAGCAATAAACGGTGTGTGCCAGAGCTTATTGCTTCATGCTAGTAGCACATGTAGTTGCACCCTAAGAGGGTTTGTGTGGGAAGCCTTGAGCCTATTAAGGGCAGTATAATTATGACAGCACACCCACTTTTTGGAAGAGACTGATCAACACACAGCAGAGTTGCATGAAACTGCTAATTTTCATTGCACAAAGAGCTGAGTTACAGTGAAGGAAGTGCCATATTCTTGCAAGCCTTTCAGAATATTTTTGGTTGCAGCCGTACAGGAGGCCTCCACAACAGAGTGAGGCATACATTAGATTTGCACAGTAATCACGCCTTAGGGAGCAAGGGACACCTTATAATCTTGAAAGTACCATAAAGTATTATTATAATTTTAGTGCACATAACCCATTACATTGTCCCCATTTGCAAAGGTGAAGAAAGATATTTTGTTATGAGTGTGCTACAACGAATGCATATGAACAAAATGCTGCTTTTACTAATTCTGGCCCGTACTCATGGGAGACCCTGGCACCTGTCTTTCATCTGGTGTTTCCAGCTTCTTACACCCAGACCCAAAAGAGTTCGAATCAATGACACTGGTGATATGAATACAGGCCACATTTTTCAGAAGTGCCTATTGACAGGACAGTACCTTGTCCAAAATCAGTCGAGTTTCCTTGGACTTACAATATGCTGGTATAATTGAGCCCTGTAAACAAGTGGGTCACTCATCTATCACATATATTGATAAACAAAATACTGATAAAAGGAAAAGTTTAACCTAGCAATCCATTTTTCAAAGTCATGTTGGGAACCCCAGTTGCTCTATGTGTAAGAGTCAACGTGTCCATAGTGAAAAATACAGCCCAGATTTCTAAGGTATTTGGGCAACTACCTCCTGCTGATTTTTCTTGCCCGATATCTAGAAACGAATGCAAGTGAGATGCCTAAGTATCTTCACAAAGCTTGTCTTAGCTAGATCAGACATATATTCCTCCTGAATCCTATGCTCATCTTTGTGTAAGGCCTTTTATAATGGGTTGCGGAAATATGTTCAAATAGGACTGAAGGGTTTACCAGGAATCACCCTTTCTCTATTAACATTACAGGCACAGATAAAATATGGGATGACACAATTGGGAGAAGATGTGTGAATTTATTATAAAAAGATAAACTCTACACTGGGGTCCTTGCTCATGACCAGTGTAGACAGGGTGAGGGCAGTGGTAGGGAGATGCTGCAAAGAGCCCTTGCCGGTGTTTCTTTCCATTTCTTCTATCAGGAGGTCCCCACATGCAATAACACTTTGGATACTTTTACCAAGCCCCATAGGTTATCTGGACCACACCGAAGGCCAGGAATTTCTACAAGGAGGCTACCTGCATTGGCACCAGCTGTTGAGCTCTAACTCCCTGGCCAGGCGTTTCTGAAGAAGCAGGGTTACCGGCAATGCTATTTGCCTGGCTCTGGGACACCCGTTCATGGAGATGTTGTGTTTCAGAGCATCTCTGACCAAAAGGCAAGAGACCCCCAGGCTATTTCACCCCTCCTGGACAATGCATGCAGGGCAAGCGGAGGGATGATATGCATCCTGCACAGCTCTGCTGCCCAGTCCCTGCCCTCCCCCCAATCCGTGCACCTCCAGACCTTGTACAGCATAATCTAACCCAGAGGTCAGCAACGTTTTTGGGCAGAGTGACAGAAACACTCACAACCTCCATTTGTAAGGTGTTGGCGTGACAGGGGTCAATGACACGGGAGCTGCGAGGAGCCCGATCCATATTGTGGCAACGCAGCATCTGCTCCTTTCCTGCCATCTGCCCCCAGGTGAACGTGCCAAGCAAAATGCCTTTGGTGCATGCTCTGGCACCCGTGCTGGGGTTGCTTACACCTGATCTAACCCTAAGGACATTTTGAGATCCTCCCCTTTTCTGTATTTCATTGGAGTGAACCGATCTGACCTGCTTGGCTCCTTCTTCCCACCTTCCAGCTAGGAGCTGTGCTGTATGCATCAGCATGACGCTTCATTAAATCAGAGTAAAATGAACGCATAGAATAATTTCCAGTTAAGCAATGAATGAAAGGTTTGGGAAAGAAAGTCATATTGGGGAGTCTTACATTGCTCTTCAGTTTATTTCTGGGCTGCAGGTTGAAAATTAAGCGTTGGATCCAAATGGAGAACAAACGACTGGAATGAATCTGCAGGAGCTCCCTCTAGAAATGCAGGCATGCATGCTAACAGCAGCTAAATAATCAAATAGTGTCCTCATCCAGAGGGTTGGTTACTTGGTGGGAAAATGCTTTTCACCTGGCTCTGCCTCTGTAATCTAGATTTCTATGTCTTTGTACCATGTCTTCCTTGGCTGATTTGTCTTCCTTTTCCCTGGCACAGGACCTCCTGTTATAACCTTTCCTGGGCTGTCTCCTTCTGTCCTTGTAAAGTGTCCACAGAGCTTCAGTTCTTTTTTTTTATCATTTGCATCAGCTCAGTTTGGTTTCCCTCTTTGTGAGCATCTGCTTGTTGAATCTTTTTTGAGTCCAGGAAACATGCAATAGCCTTCTGTAGCCCGCAGTCTCCAATGCTTGTAATTTCTTCACCAACTCCTTCGGAGCCATCTGACTTTCAAAGCTGTTTGCTGCTATTCACCATCTCAGTGCTTTTAAGCAATAGAGATAGAAGTAATGCAGCAGCCCAAATAGAGCTGGAACCACATGCTGTGACTTATGTGATATTATTAAGAACTGGTTGTATGGGCAGGTAGTTGTCTCAGTCTTGGAAAAAGTGGTGGTAATGAAGTCCATGGCGGCATGGGAGATTTGCTGCTGTTTGCATTGCCCATGCAGCTGAGAGAACTGTCTAACACTGGGACTGGCACGGAGCTTCATTCCTGACATGGCTGTAGCATAAAATCTGTAGGTTATTAATATTTATTTCAAACTGCAAGGAGGTCAAGTTGCCAGACCTGTGTTATGAGCCCTCTTTGTACTGGGGAAGCACTCACACCATCACACTGACAGTATCAGATCCCAGATTTCACTGTAAGTTTTCCAAAAGGCCGTTGAACTTTAAAAGTGGCAGGGAGCGAACGGATGAATTCATAGTATGAACAACCTGTGTGTCCTTTCATTTCCTGTACTGTCAGCCAAAGGGAAATAAATTATAAACTGCTTTAAAAGGTGAGTCAGAGAGATACGGAAAACAAGGAGAAATAGGTAGAGAAGCAAAAACGGCCAAGCATCTTACTCTGTTGTCCCAGAAATAGTCAGAAACTTTTCCTATAACTCTGCCTGCAGCAGTAAACTCTGTGCTTTCTAAATGAGACGGTGGTGAAAGGAGAGCGTGGATCATTTTGTTGATGTACAAATAGCTAGGGTTGCCAAGAGTAAATTGAAGAAAGGTACACAAGAATAATTCAGCTATGGATTAACACATTTTATGGACATAGAATGTGTAAAAAATTGGCATAAATTACTATTATTGTTGCTGCTCATGTTGCTGTTGTTCTTATTAGCAGTGAGATGTAGATTTAGATCAGATCCTGCCCTATTCAGAAAGGCTCAGAGCAGCTTCCTATAACTCACAACTAATCCACAAGATAAGAAACAACAACAGATTCCCCAGCGGATACCCTAAAACTTTAAAAACCTTCCCCCCACCCCCTGCACTGGTGCCATATATTATATGCAAAGAGTAAATCCTGTGTTATCAGTGTAGATTGCTTGAATTTTTAGAGCGGGTCACCTTTTTTTTTTTACACAGAAAATGACTAAAAATGTGACTTTTTAAATAAAAAACACATTTTCTTTGTGGAAAAATGTTCATATAAAAATAAACTTCTTATTGAAATAAAAGTCATCTTGAATTGACTTAAATGTCACTTTTTTTTCAGAGAGTTGTGCTTAAAAACCCCCTGAAACAGAAAATTACATTTTATGTAGAAAAGTGGCAACATGACAGCTTGTCTTGAAATTTCAAGCTGATCAAAACCAAATGGTCGGGCCGCTATTGGAGCACTGCGTCCAGTTCTGGGCACCGCACTTCAATAGGGATTTGGAAAAGCTTGAGAGGGTCCAGAGGAGGCCAGTCATATGGTCAGGGACTTGCAAGGCAGCCCTACGATGAGAGACCGAGGGACCTGGATCTCTCTTGAGGGGATCTTGTGGCTGCCTACAGATTCATCAGGGGAGGGCAGCAGGAAATAGGAGATGCTCTATTTACCAGGGGACCCCCCGCCCCGGAGCAACTAGGAACAATGGCCACAAATTGACGGAGAGCAGATTTAGATTAGACGTTAAGAAAAAAAATATGGTGAGGGTTGCCAAAATGTGGAATGGGTTTCCAAGGGGCGTGATGCTCTCCTTTACCTTGGGGGTCTTTAAGAGGAGACTGGACAAGCATCTGGCTGGGTCGTCTGACCCCGGAGCCCTTTCCTGCCCAGGGCAGGGGGTCGAACTCGGCGATCTACTGAGGCCTCTTCCGACCCTAACATCTATGAATCTATGATCTGTCAGAAAATTGATGTCTATCTGAATTTTCTGATTTCTTCCCCAACCGATTCTATTGTAGATTGGAGGAAAAATGACCTGTATAAAATCTGTCAGGGAGAAAGCAGTACCTTTCTCCTCCTTCATTAATCTTTATGACTGTTGCTGTGCTAGCATTTAAGAGACTTGATGGCTGTCCATGAACCTGTTGTCGTTGTGCTGTAGGAACACCTGTAAGGAGAAGCTGGCCCCTGCTCCAGGGAGCTGGTTTTACTATTTTGACTCCCATTTAATAACTTAGCAACTCCAATGGGTGGATTTAATCATCAGATATCGAGCAGTAAGTTGCATGAGAGTTTATGGTGCATTATGATGGGGAGAAGCAGGTTCAGTGTTATGTAGTAGATTCATGAGGCATGATGGACCAGGCGGTGACTGGTTCCCAGCATGCTGTGCACAACTCAGAAAACCTCAGTGATAGGAACTGAGCCATTGATGATGACAAATTAAGAGGTTGAAATCTGTTTACTTTGAATGGCTGTTCCGGTTTTGGTCTGCTTGTTTGTTTAAAAAATAATCTGTCACCTCCCGCAGTTAAAATGACAGCATTTCACTTACTCAGATTTAATATTTGTAGCCAAGTTACTGTGTGGTGAGCAAGCCAGAAGTCTCCTCTCAGGGAGGCTGGTCTTCTACAGCGGTTCCTTGGTCTTGCTAAGCATCAGCGTGAAAACATTCAGGACTGGGGAGTCAACTGGGACCAGTCACCTGGTTTCCACTTCAGGCACTCGAATGCAACGTTTTAATCCATAAAACCCCCTGCTTGGCTGCTGCCATATGCAGGAGGCACCTGAAGACTTTTGGCACCAAACCTACCCACAGTAAAGTTCAAAAGTTTTCAAAAAATGGGATCCTTGGCATTACTAGACACTGAGCTAGGCTCAATAGCAATGAGCAGCTCACCCCTATAGACCCTCTGCAGGGTTTGGTTCAGGAGGTGTTCCCAGACCGTGCCACAGTAGGCTGCCCACAGGATGTAGCTGGCAGAGGATGCAGTGATGGTGCCTGCTTACATCTAAGACTGTGGTGGCCAACCTTTTTGATGGGGGTGCCACAGGTTAAGCCCCACTCCCTCCCTGAGTGCTGCTCTGATGCCCGGTTTTTGATCCCTTCTTCCATGCCAGCACTCACTTCTGCTGAGTGTGTGGGGTGCGTGTGCAACACCCATTAGCTCCCTGAATTACTTGTGCCTCGCATGCCATGGGTTAGCCACCCCTGGTCTAGAAAGGACTCAAATGGGCAGCTTCCACCTCCTAGGATATTGTCCTAACCACTGGCTGTAGGCTTTACTGGGCGCGTCTACATGTGCACTGTTACTGCGCAGTAACCTAAAGTAACCAAAAATTACTGTGCAGTACGGGCACACATCTACACATGCATGCTTGTACTGAGCAGTCATTGTGGTGACTTACACTGACTTGGGAGTAAAGTTGCTACCTGCAAGATGCAGATAGGAAATTTACTCCCAAGTAGCAACTGCACAAAAAGGCATGTATGAACACCTTACTGTGGAGTATTCCTGTTTATGTGGACTGACTTTGGAGTAATTTTATTCCCAAGTCAGTGCACACACAGAGTTACTGCACTGTAATGCCTATACGTGTAGATGCCGGTCTAAAAACTGCTTACTGTGCAGTAACTTACTGCACAGTAAATGCATGTGTAGACACACCCTCTGAGTCCAGCATTCTTGGTGTTTCCATATGAAGATGCTTCATTTTGCCTGGGATAATTAAGTATGCACGGGAACAGAGAGCAAGAGAAAGAGGTGCAACCAACAGGAATGTCTGGTCTCCCATCCCTACTCAAAGGAATACTGAATATAAAATACTTTGACACTCATTCTCATAGTAGCAATGAAAGGATTAATAATAACTCCCCTTGGTTATGTTTATTGTTTTTACTGCATGCCTTGTGTGCTCACTGTTTCCAGTCTTTGAATAATTAACCTTTGACTTCGTACTGTCGACTAGGGTGGTTGTGGAAAAGTCAGTTTGCCTTTTAGTGAAGTCAGATACGGTGTCTGGCTAATTTTATGATTTCCAGACTGTTTTCAGTGAAGAGCAAAGGAAAGTTGCTGTTTTCTGTAGTAAAAAAAATCAGTAGTAAGATTCAGTAAAAAACTCAGGGTAAAAAGAAGGTGATCTGCAGATGTGCAATTTATAAACCCACAAGTAAAAGAAAAGTAGGAGCTATTTTTGGAAATGACTGTCATCCAAACAGATCCCATGGCTGAAACTTAGAGCTAGACAATTTTAAACTCAAAATACAATGCAGATTTTTAGCAGTCTGTGCAATTAGCCATTAGAACAATTCTCCATCCATCAAAGTATTTAAATCAAGCATAGATTTTTTTTTTTCCAGAAGACATATTCTCATTCAAACAGAAAGTAGCTCAGAGGAGCTCGATAGCTCAGTTATACAAGAGGTCTAGATAATCCCAGTTTGGTTCATGGACTGTGAATCTAACTAACAGCAATGTGATACCGACAGGGCAGATCCCAGGACCCGAGCTCATACCAAATCATACCTGAATCCATGCTTATTCACTGAAGTCAAAGAGTCTTTGGGAAAGGAGAGACAGTGCTCCTAGATGGGGGAGGGGAGGGGGAGCACCTGAATCTGGCCCATTTCCCCCTTGCTGTGGAAGTGTCGTCTGAGCAATGTCTCACAGACTGTGGCATACTTCCCATAGGAAGTTTTTGAATCCCTGTTGCTATAGTATTACAGATTGGGGTAGGTAAAACAATGGTAGAAATCTCACATGGGGCAATCCTGTTGGGGCAGCCCCATGAATTGTTAGATGAGATTATACGATATTTGCAATTTGGCATCCCAGTGTACAGTCCTTGGGTGTACAGTCCTTGGAGCCATCTGTGAGTTGGCAGGATAGGACGTGTTGCATTTGCAGATGCAGCACTCATTGCATGTAGTTTTGGGCTACATGGCTTCTGTGACACTTTTTTGGTGAACACCACTGAAAAGCGCAGCCTATCCACTTGCTGCCACTTGGCATACACCAAACCTGGGAAGGAGAAGGTGAAGTGGCCTTTAAAATACTTCCTGACAACACTCTCTAACAAGCTGGAAATGGAGACCTTAGAAGCCAGGATGATGGATGCTTCATTGTTAGATGTGCAGCCAAGTGAGGATGTGTGATTGCATCAACACACTTTTCTATCTGTATTGCAGCTATTCCACATCTCCTTGCTGATAGACTTCTTTCTGGAGTCAGCATCCAGCATCGCATGGTCGGGAATCTCTTTAACATCAACATGCTATGTTCCAAATCCAGAATAGCTAACATCTCTATTACTGATCTTTAATATGCAAATAATTCTGTCATGTATACCCACTCAATTGAAGAAGTCGCAGTCACTGCTGATCACTTCTGCGAAGAGTAAGAAATGCATGGATTCACTGCCAACTTTACAAAAAACAAGAGACTTTACTAATCGAGCAACTGGCTGCTCCTCCACATGCTACAATTAGAGGACGATCCTTGTAGACTATTGAGTATTTCACCTATTTGAGTAGCCACCTATCCAAAAAGTAAGTGTAGATGATGATATTCAATGCTGAATAAAATCTGCCAGTGCTTCTTTTGGATGTCTCTGAAATTATGTCTTAGGATATCAGGACTTAAACCATACTTCTTACCCAGTCGTATGGGTGTGAAACCTGGACAGTATATCAGAAACACCTGGAAGCCTTGCACTATTACCATCAGTGATGTCTTTGGAAAATCCTCCATATCAATTGGAAAGACAAAAGGACAAATGCCAGCAGACTGACTCAAGCAAGCACCATAAGCATCGAAGCCATGTTTATATGGCACCAGCTCCATTGGTTAGGATATGTCATAAGGTTGCTTGACAACTGGTGCTCAAAACAGGTCCTATTCTGCCAACTCAGTGATGGCCACCACTCTAGAAATGGGCAAAAGAAGAGATTCAAAGACACCTTGAAGGCCAATCTGAAGAAATGCAATATTAACCTCAAAACCTGGGATACTCAAGCACTGAACTGTCCCCAGTGATGTCGTGAGGCGCTATAAGGCATTGATTGTTTCAGGCAAACATGCTTCACCGTGGAGGCTGCTAGATAAGAGCCCAAGGAAAACAGCTATGACCCAACATCACCGGGATCTGCTCTTTCCTCCCATAACTATTTGCCACATCTGCAGTTGAACATGTGGATCACGGATCAGCCTCCTTAATCATCTCCAGACTCACTGATGAATTCCCTGTATATTGGAAGATTGTCATCATTGTATCGAGGGA
Source organism: Gavialis gangeticus (assembly GCF_001723915.1). Lineage (NCBI taxonomy): Eukaryota > Metazoa > Chordata > Crocodylia > Gavialidae > Gavialis > Gavialis gangeticus. The sequence continues at coordinate 2,237,685 of NW_017729025.1, read as the reverse complement.
GTGCTGTTGCTGGTGACAATGGATAGCCGCATCATTATGGGTTTGGCACAAACAGATGGGAAGTGTTTGGGCAAGGGCATCTCAACAGCATTCTCAAGAGCACTGTGCTGGCAGTATAGACATGCCTTAGAAATACGTCTTTCTGCTTTACCAGGCTTTTCCCAGCAGAGACGTCTTTTCACCCAACATAGCTATTTACTTTCTTTCATGTTCAGTAGTTTGTCATTTAGTTTTCTTTAATTGCTCTCTGTCTCTCCAGTGCCCTGAATTGCATCAGAGCATGAATGTCACAATGTCCTTGTTACCAACCATCCACTAAACAACTGAATCAGCAACAGTGGTATTGGAAGAGATAGGGAGATCCTTAAACCAGAAAGAAGAGGACTTCAAATATAGTTACAAAAGGCTGAGATTCATGATTCTTTTAAACTTAGCTTTTTGGACTTTTTTTTTTTGGCTGGTGTCAATTTTTGTTGATTCCTGTAATGAAATGCCCATCTCTGTGAAGGCTATGAGTTTTCTTTGAGTGGAAATGCACGTCATCCATTGTCACCTTTGTGCCACCATAAGAAAATATCTATAGGCACAAAGGTCAAGCAAACAGATGTCCATACCTCTTGTCACATCACAAATAGTGACTGGGATGCAGGTGGTGTCAATACGTACTGTTGTTCAGAGGTGTGAGAACGTCCAGATTTTCCTTTGAAATGATCAACATCTAATCCCTAATGGAAATTCTAATAAGATATGATTAATTTAAATTTCACCGCTGAGAATATACATTTTCTCTTGTACCTCAGGGATTTTTTCCTACCCAGCAGGATGCACTTCATTTTATAATGGTGAGTTGCTTTAAAAAAGTCATATCGACTCCCAGAGTAGAGGTATGTTATTCAAAGGAGGAGGCTGGGACTATAATGCTAGGAAAATTCAGGCACATTTTGAAGAAAGTCCTTGAATATTTTTGGATGCCCAAGAAGATTTTTAACACTTAATGATTTGGAAGAGGGCAAAAAATGATCTCTGCAAAGACAACAAATAATTTGTTATCATATACAGCCTTGAATATACTGGGTTAATGGTTCCTGTTACTGCACTGACTTCAGCAGCGTTATCCCAGCTTTACCCAATTCCTTTGCCTTGTGTTTTTCAAGCATCAGCATTCAAATCCCCAGAGTGCTGAGCACATGCACTTTAGTGGGCTAATTAATACAAAGGCAAATATGGGGCTGTAGTAACATTCATTTGAAGGGCAGATTTATAAATGGCCTGTTGTTTAGAAGACTGTCAAGGCAAGGAAATCTTGACAAAATGCATGTCTTCTACTGTTGTCTAATGCAATGATATGAACCGTCTGTGGGAACTGGCCAATATCCTTTGTTGCTATGAAATGGAACAGGAGGTAATACAGTGCTTATTTCCCAGAGGATTTGCACAGGCACAACATACCAAATATCTGATTTTAACACAGAGGGCATTACAAAACACATTGATCTGGCTGAGTTCGGCATGGCATCGTGATGAAAGAAAGAATGCTAAGCAATATCAGTGATGGACATAATAAAAAATAGATTAAGAACAGGCCAAGTGATAGAGATACATAAAAGTAGTTTTCAATGGAAGAAAACACTGAAATAGGGTTGTTTCTAGGCATTCTTTGCAGGAATCAGTCCTAATCATGACACAACTGAATGTTTCCATCAGTGATCCAGAAGTACTGTATTTACTCCAGTAGAAGATGAGGTCCCTTCCACCCCCAGTTAGCATAGGGAAAAAACTCTTCATCTTATTATGCCATACACTAAAATCTCACTAAATGCATTGTCTGTCATCAAACTTCTGCCAAAAGCAACATGTGCTCAGCAACGGAAACCAACTCTAAAGTTGATTAAATGCAGCCAACACTGAGCATGGCTGTAAAGCACATGTCCCACATTGGGCAAACATATTGATGGGACCCTACCACAAGGATAGGTTAGTATAGCCCATCTGAATAAGACAAATGGTGGTGCCCATTAAGCACAGTACCCCTCAGTGCAGAATCTTTTCCAAGTCATAGTGAGCCACAACATGTCATATAGATAAGGGGGAATCCCTGTGTCACCCATCCTTTCAGCCTGGTGCATATGATTAGCATGGCCCTGCCCCTGCACCCTGCCATGAGGTGAAGCTGGACCAAGTTGCCCTGCGCCTCGTCTTCATATAATTTTTTCGAACACCTGGTTCCAGTCATGGGGGGCCCTAATTCGCACACGAGTTCTTTGTAGCAGGTATGTGGAGCCCACACACATAATGAGCAGTGTTGAGCTCTGGGGTCACTATGACTTGAAATGATTTAGACTCTAGTGGGGCCCAGCACAATGAACTGTGTGGTTAATCACAAATCTTTGGCTTTGGACTAATATCATGCATAGTTTGTATCACATATAAGTATGTGCCAAAGCACAGCTTGAAACTGTTTATGGAGTATCTATGCTAAAACTTGTAGCAGTTTAAAAAAAAAGGAAAATGTACATCCATTCTGAATAATCTAAGTGAATGGGTACTATATGCAAAATTACTTCAGCCATGTTTCCTTTCAAGCTTATTGTTTTCAACAAGGTGCGGGGAAGTGGGCAGCGGAGTCCCCCAGGGCTTGGTCCTT
>NW_017729025.1:2234800-2235030 GCF_001723915.1 Gavialis gangeticus | reverse complement strand
ACAAGGTCCCTTTGACCCGACTTCTATGATTCTATGAAATTTCCTCCTTGCTTCTATGTGCTCAGGGAGTGTAGGATCTGACAGTAAAAGGCGGGGGGAAGGGGCTGCCAGGGGAAAAACATGGGGGAAACAGAAAGAAAAGGACCACCTACTCCCCTCTCCCCCACCCACAGATTTATTTTCCCTGCTGTAGCTGTGTGAAGGGGACTAATTCAAGGCAAACTTCTAAT
>NW_017729025.1:2227091-2229800 GCF_001723915.1 Gavialis gangeticus | reverse complement strand
TCCCCTCTCCCCCACCCACAGATTTATTTTCCCTGCTGTAGCTGTGTGAAGGGGACTAATTCAAGGCAAACTTCTAATAATTAGATTATCTACCTGGAGAATTATAACACATTTATACATTTTCCATATATAGAATTGAATACATAGAATTTAATTATTGGGGGATTGTCTTATTCTCAGGGTTGTCTTTTTATTGAGTAAATATGGTAAATATAATCTTGTGGCTGGTAAAATGTCAAAGAAAGTTTGGACTTCAAAGGACCTCAAGAAATCTTCTGGGCCACCCCCTTGGCATGGCTGAGGCCTTACCAGCTGAGGCCTCAGCAGCACTGACAAGACTGGCATAACTAGGGTGACCATAAACATCCCAGACTGGCTGGGAAAGTCCCAGATTTTGGAGGCTCTCAGCATCCTGGCCATTGGAGAGAATTGAAGCAAAATCCCGGATTGGTGGGAACCTGCCCACACATGCTCAGCTCCTGTCTGACTCTCCTGAGCAAGCAAATCCACTCACAGGAGTCAGGACCAGGGTGCAGCCCATTGGTTGGGCTCCCTGGAGAAAATTGGAGCAGAAGTCCTGGGTTGGCATGAACTTGCCTGCATATCCCTGGCTCCTGACAACTCTACTGGGCAAACGACTCCTGGCTCGCAGACCAGTGGACTTGGGACCAGGGAGTAGCTGCCACCACCTGGAGCTCAGGTGAGGATGGGGCTTCCCTGACGGGGATATTGGGAGCAGCTCAGACCCCTGCCTTGAGGGGTCCCTCTCCTCTTCCACTTTCTGGGGACCCCTGTTGAGGGGGGAGGCTTTGGGCTTTGCCCTGGGACTGTACCCCACCCTGGTGCTGGCAATGGGGAGAGTTGCCAAGTGCCCATTGCATCACAGGCTGGCAGAGCCCAGGCGATGCCACCTGCAGATGCTTGCAGGTGCCCCCTAGCATCCCCTGTTCCAGATTTCCTTAACCCATTTCCCTAAAATTATTATGGTCACCCTAGGGTTAAGTTCCTTTTGTGTTTTGCATACAACCATCCTGTTCATGCGTCTCAGAGTGAGCTTCTGTTTTGTGCAACAGCTTCAATCTGTTAACTCTTATTTCATTCTAAGTCTGGTTGGGCTCCTCGGTTCTTTCCTTCAGAACTGATGCCTGGAAAGTAACTCCCAGTTTTCATTTGTGCCTGTGATTTCTCCTTCCTAAGAGATGCACTTCACCTTTTGTCTTTATTAAATCTCAGCTTCTTGCTTGCAGATCATTCCTCCAATTTATCAAAATCATTTTGAATTCCAACCCTGTGCTCCAATGTGCTTGTAACCCCTCCAGCTTGATATCGTCTGCTGCTTTTTTTATAAGCTTATTCTCCATGCCACTGTGGAAGTCATTAATAATGATAATTAATGGAGCCACAGCTTGGCTAGACCTCTGCAAGACCCCACTGGATATTCCCTCCCAGTCTGATGGCAAACTACTGCTAACTGCTGTCTGACTGTGGTTTCCAACTAGCTGCACTCCTCACTCATTCTCTGGCAGCCCTAAAAGATAATTGCTAATGCTTCAAAGTTTGCTTTGCTCATTTCCTTAAATATTCTAGGGTAAATTTCATCAGGCCCTGCCAACTTTAATACATATCATTTATCTAAACTTACCTAAAGAGCCTTTAACCAGTCCTTCCCCAATTTTGGCCTATGGTCCTGTTAAAATTAATTGTGTTTAATTGTGAAGTCTGAAGCAAAAAATGCCTTTAATAATTCAGCCTTTTGTGTCATCCATTATTTGATCTCCTTCCACATTAAATAATGGATCTCTGCTTACTTTCATCTCTCTCGTTTATCAAATACTAATAAATATGTTTGCTGTTCATTTTTATGCCCCTTCCTAGTTGTACTTTGTACCATAGCAGTTTGTTTCCATTGTCCTTTTGTACTTGTGTTAGTCCCTTATACTCATCCTTAGGCAGGTATCCTTGTTTCGGCTTTTCATGCAGTTTGCCAGTGATGTCGTTTGGTGGAGGGGTCAGTGACAGTGAAGACAAGGCAGCCAGAGAGAGTGGTCTAGATTGTGTGATAAGATAGTTTCATAGTAGCTGGGGTCAGGAGGGACCTGAACAGATCATGTCGCCTGACCCCCGGCCACAAGCAGGAACAAATGCTGGGTTCACAAGACCCCAGACAGGTGACCATCCAACCTCCTCTTGAATTTGCCCAAGGTAGGGGCGAGGACCACTTCCCTGGGAAGTTGGTTCCAGATTTTGGCCACCCTAACTACAATAATGCCTCCTGATCGCTAACCTAAACCTATTCTCCATCAGCTTATTTCCACTGTTCCTCGTCACCCCAGGTGGTGCTGGGGAGAATAGGGCTTTTCCTATTTGCTGCTGATCTCCCCTGATGAGTTTGTAGGCAGCCACCAGGTCCCACCTCGGCCTCCTCTTGCTGAGGCTGAACAGGTTCAGGTCCTGTAGCCTCTCCTCATAGGGCCTGTCCTGCTGCCCTCTCACCAAGCGGGTGGCCCTCCTCTGACCCCTCTCCAGGCTGCCCACATCCCTCCTGAAGTGTGGCACCCAGTACTGGACCCAACTGTGGCCTGACCAAAGTCGCTTAGAGGGGGAGGATCACCTCTCTGGACTGGCTTGAGATGCACCTTTGGATGCATGACAAGGTATGGCTGGCCTTGCTGGCTGCGGTCTGGCATTGTCGGCCCATGTTCAACTTGG
>NW_017729025.1:2226727-2227080 GCF_001723915.1 Gavialis gangeticus | reverse complement strand
CCTAACTACATCTGCTCTGACTGAAGGCCTGACAGAGCTATTCCTAAGATTGTTCCTACCTCTGGCAGGTGGGATATCTTGGTCCCTGTTCAAGATGGGTACATTCAAGAGAAATGTATTGTAATACAGCTGAATTCAAGTATATGCACCTATGAACGCAGAATGCAGGCCTTGCCTTAAACAGGGGAATGGACCCTGGAAAGCAGTAATTGTGAGAAGGATTGAGGCGTCATAATGGGCAAACGACTCAGCCTGGGCTCCCTATGTGATGCTTTGGCAGAAGGTCTTAATGTGATCACCGAAGGTAAAAACAAGGGAGTAGTGAGTAGAGGTAGGAAGGCATTTTTACTTCT
>NW_017729025.1:2209875-2221727 GCF_001723915.1 Gavialis gangeticus | reverse complement strand
GCCTGGGCTCCCTATGTGATGCTTTGGCAGAAGGTCTTAATGTGATCACCGAAGGTAAAAACAAGGGAGTAGTGAGTAGAGGTAGGAAGGCATTTTTACTTCTCTACATAACCCTGGTGAGACTGATAATGAAGTGTTGACTATAGTTCTGGGGCCCACCATATAGAAAGAAAACAAGAGAGCCCAGGAAAGAGCCATGACAATAACTTGAAGACTGGAAAAAATATGTCTTATAGTGACATATGTAAATAGCTTATTCTGTTTAGTTACCACAATAAGGTAAAGGAGTGATTTAGATAGTGTTTGAGGCTATTCAAGGGGAGAACAGATTGAAAACTAGACTTTGGACTTGGCCACCATCAATGTGACCATCACGCCAAGACCTTTAGTGCATATGCCTAGGTAAGAGTATGGAGGAGTGGAGGCTGCCCTGGACCTATCATCCAGGGGACTTTTTCATTTATCACCAGTGTAGATTATAAATATTGTGTCTGCTCCACTTTTAACAGACTATACCTGTGTAAACATGTTATGTGTCTGTGCTCTTAGTGTGACCTACTTGTTTCTTTCTTCTGCAGTCCCTGCTCTAGAAAGTGTGCCTCTAGAAAGGAATGGATGCTGTAGAAATGGGGGCAATCTAACTCTACAATCCCTTCCCCCAAAACTGCTTCACTGATCTAGTGTCATCTTCAATCCTTTCTGAGCATGAAAGGTATGATGTCTCTAGCACTCAGCAGTGCCCCGTGGACTGCACAGCCAACGACATTTGAACAGCGCAAATCCAGGCCCTAATGCTGAGCCCATGGACACGCAAAGAAAATGTTTCACAAATTTATCAGTAGTGCAAAAACAACCTCTCAAAATAAAGTATACAGGCTGTCCTCAACTTTACGATGTTCAAGTTACGACGAACGGCACTTATGATGTTTATAAATCGACACCTTGTTTCGACTTTCCAACGTTGGTTTCGACTTTCCGACACTCGATCCGATAACATCGTTCCTATGGGAAAATCAGTTCCAAGTTACGACGTTTCGACTTAAGATGAGACTTTCAGGAGCCAATTGTGTCGTAAGTCCAAGGACAGCAGAAAAATTATGACCTGTTTATGTAGATAGGAAAGGTTGAATTTGTCAAGGAATGTATATGTTCCTCCTTAATTAAAATGATACAATTAAACCTCCATGAAGTGACATGCTTGACAAAGCACGTGGATCACAGCACCAATTTCAGTTCCTTTTTACTATTTTTGGCTCCTTTTTGACATGTCAACAGTGCGGGGGCTATTGATACAACTATACCATTCCAAGAAAGTAGGACGATGATTCTATGCCCAGTTATATGGTGTCTTGTAAATGTTTCAGATTTCATTTACAGGCCTATGAAGGGAAAGCATTTGGATCTAAAACTTTTCACATACCTAAAAAAAAACAAAACTCAAGTTAGAGAGGAAAAAAAAACAGTTTAGCTATATAAAGATGCGAGAGTGTTAACTGAAGTCTCTTTTGGAATAGCCAAACAAGTCCAGGACAGCTAAGATTAGCTTGAGTGCTAAAGCTAATGTGTCCATACCCACAGGGCTTTGAGACCCCCGAACCGAGGGAAAAGGCAGTGTTATTGTCCAAACATGGTATTTCCAAATATCCGTGTGCCTACGGTTATCAGGACACTACACAGTCAAGCTTCTCTCATGCTTTCTCAGATATTTGGAAAGCTGTTTGCGTCCGCTGGGAAGCAGAGCAGATATTTCTAATGGCGGAAACGGGGGAGGTGGCTCTTGGGGGTTTGGCAAGGTGCCTTGTCACAGGGCTTCTCGTGGCATCGCTTGCCTTTCATTACCTGCCCCCTGTCCCTTCTGGAAGACCAGCACTTGCTGTTCGTTTTCCTGAGACAGCAAAGTAAAATGCTGATGGTCTCTCTGCAACCAGGCAGCGCGGGAGATGAGATGCCTTTGCTGTGAAGTGCACGCGTGTAATGGAAAGGGGACGAAAAATGGAAGTGACAAGTGTGCTGAGACATCTAACTTCCCCCTGGAAGCTGACTTACCTGATTTGAATAGAGCCAGTATAACCGTGCGTCAGCACAGACTTCAAAGGGAATACACATGCAGACCTATACGTGTGTCCTCACACCCACACGCTCATGCACATGCTTTTAAAACATGCATCTGAAATCACTGATGTTTGTGCTGTTCTGTCAATGAAAGTCATGGCCAAAGTGCCTAATTTTTAAAGCAACAGCAATAAGAAATACATTTCTACTCCTTTCTTTAGGCAAAGAGAACCTGGACCGTCAGGCCTGACAATAAAGTCGGTGCAGCGACTTGTAAATGATGAATGAAATGAAAAACCTCTGCTAAGTACACAGCAAACACAGGAGGTGCTGTGCAATCGAGGCCACGCTGTGTGCTTTTACAGCAGAGGTCACGTACTTGGTTTATTTTGCCAGCTCTCGAGGATCCGGGGGTAGGTGGCACAGAGGGGAATGGCAGAGCGCTAGAATTGCCGATTTCGGGTCTCTTGAACGCATGCAGAGTGAAAATACCTGCATGCTTCTAACTTCTGCCCAACATATTTCAAACCCAGCACCCTGTCCTCTGCCTGGGATACAGACCCTGCTTGGAAGTATTTTGTTGCTTTTGGTTTGGCTTTCCTCTCATGAATAACTCTGGAAAAGGAAACACTTTTTTTTTCTTATGTTGATCTGTCGTCTGCAAACTTTAGGGGTTTCCATTCCTTTCTTCTCTATAGGTGTCTGAGAATTCACAAAGGAGGAAGGAAATACGCTTCCAAAGTGTGATACTAGATGCAGAACAGATGCCAGCATCTCAAACGCAGGTTATTTTTGTGCCAACTGCGGCTGGTTCTCCTTTGAGGCTTTTCTGCTAATAAATTAAAGTAACACCGCTCACATGCAGCGTCGCAGAATCATTTCAAAGGGTCAGGAAAGAAATGAGATGCATGCTGTGCCTCCCAGTACTCAGCTAAACATCTCAATTATTTGCAGTCTGATCATACTCGGGAGACCAGCCAGGAAAATGGGATTTCTGTTCCACGGGGAAGGCTATTCCTGGGAATGAAAATTGTGATCCTTTTCAGTTCAGGGCCATCAAATTACTTGGTAGTTAACTTCTAAGTTTGAATATAGACATTGAAAATAATTGAAATTGAATTTTGAGTGTATTGGCATGAAACAAGCAAGCTGAAATGACTCATTTTCACTTTTTTTTCCCCTTGAGACGTTCAATCAGGATGGGCACATTGCTTTGCAACGTTTCTGTTTTGAGAAGGATGCATTTTCAGATGAGCAAGTGCTCTGTCAAAGTCTTTATGCCTGGGTCGAATACTCAGTTCTCTAGGCTCACTTCCATCCATGGCCCTTTTCTGTACAAAATACCAACCCCCTTTACTGAGTACCGGATGAAGCCTAACGAAGTCCCAGATGGAGAGAGACCTGAGCAACACTTGCGCTCGTGCAGAGACCGGCAACATGGTTCACATCTTGACTGTGGTCTCTCTCTGTGTTTACCTCTGGCTCAGGAAGACCGTGTAATTGTTTGCAGGAGATTTCTCCTTTTGGGACAGGCAGGAAGCCATGCCGGTGAGTCTTGTGCCCTACACCTATTCCTTGAGCACTGGACACATGACAATGGCGTTCCCTGGCAGGGATGCCCCTGAGCACTTGCCAGCCACCCTGTCCTGAAACACACCCTGAACTTGGAGATACTTTGGGGTCAATCCTCTGCAGCAGCTCCCGAGACCTCATTCCTTAGCGTGCTCGAGAGCAACCGCCCGGTGGCATCTTCACTGGGGTATTTCCAGGGCTGGCAAGACCAGGTGAGCAGAGCCTGCTTGGGGTCATCCCAGCTAGGACATACAGGTGCTGTGGTGCACATATACCCCCAGTCCCAGAGGCCAGGTTGCAGCAGATAGCCAAGGCTCCTTTGAGCCCTGTGCTGCATTCATGCTTCCTTTGCAATGCATTTGACACCCACTGTGGTCCACGACCATAGTCAGGTCCTTCTACGAGGGATCTTCTTCTGATGTGCAATGAGGAATGGAGGGCAGAAGAGCCTCGTCCCGCCCTTGTGCGGGGTCCCCTTCTGTGTCGTAGCGAAGGCTCCCAGGGAAAACACGCTTCTTGGAAGGGTTGACACGCTGTCTGCAAGCATAGAAAGAGCGGCAGAAATAAACGGTGCCAGCATCTGTCTCGTTTATGAGGATTTCGGCACAGATTAGGGACACCGTCGATAGAAAAGGCTCCCCTCGTCAGGTTAGCTGGGTGGATCGGTGCTGATACAAAACCGTAGCGAACACCAGCAGCACGAGTAAAACCCTATCGATTGCTTGCTGCTGTGTTCTCATTACCAACTTCCCAGCTCTTCCAGCTGTCTGAGCTTTTTGAAGCGGACGGTGTTATTTTAGACAGGGGCTTTATCTTGTTCTGTATGGACGAGGAGGAAAGATATTTGATCCAGCTAAATCTGTGCTAAGATAAAGCAAGAAAGGACAGGAGCAAGAGGGTGCAGTGAGCTGCTGTGATGGGATCCGGCCTGCAGAAGACAGACCCCAAAACAATGTGAGTTCAGTCTTTGGGTCTGGGCCGGCCCTTTAGGGGATGGGGCCATGGTTATACATTTCTGATTCATGATCCTCAGTTAGACCTGTCTGGGACTCCACTCAAGTCCAGTGGGACTGTCCACACGTGGCAGGGGCTTCCCGGGAACTGCCAGTTTAGCGGGGATTGGGAAAAGCATTTCCATTTCTGCAGTACTTTTCAAAGATTTTCATTTACTTTTGTTTTGTTTTCTATCAACATTTTTAATGTATTTTTCAAGTTTCCTTAAAAAAAAAAAAAAATCTGTGATTTTGTGTTTACTGTTGAAACCAAGGGGGAAAAAAAAATCCTCAGAAAATAAAAACCGTGAGAAAAATTGCCATTTGCTCAGGAAAATATTCATTGAGTCATAAAGGCATTTTCCTTTCAAATGAAGTTTCAACCAATTTCAACCCACTTGCAGTGTCTGGGCTGGCAACGTAGGCAACACGGGGCATCTCGGGAATCACAGGAGAAAAACAGCTTTCAAAAGTATTGTTGTATTAGCAGCTCAGAAAAATGAAAGCATCTAGTTAAAAGGTCCAGGAACCCCAACTATTGAATTTTATTAAATATTTGATCTCCTTACTGAAACTTGATGAGTGGAAAAAAAATTCTATTTTGAGTACAAATGGCCTTTCTGGTTTTTTGTTTAATTTGTTTTGGAGGGGTTTTTTTTGTTTTGTTTTAGTTTGCTCTAAAAAAGGACATTTTCCTATCATTTTATTGCTGCTTTTAAATGGGAAATTGGCAAGCCCAAAATGCAAGTTGGAATTAATCATGGATTCATGACATCCTCCCTAGCCAGGAAATCTGCACAATGAGGATAATCAGTGTCCCACTTCTCTGCTGGGCAATGCAGCAATCACAACGTTGTTATGGTGCTATCTATAGACTTGGTCCAACAGAAGGTGATGGGGTGACATAATTAGAGTCCTTATGGATCCATATGGGGAGAGGATTTCTGGTCATAGGTGATTATTTCATCTAGCAAAGAAAGAATAAGATCTCATGGTGGGAAGCTGAAGCTGGGCAAGTACAGTCTAGAAGAAATATTTAGCAGCGAGCGCAATTAGCCATGGGGGCAGCTCTCCTAGGAAGGGATGGCTTTTTTGTTGCACGAAGTTTTTCAATGAAGACTGATTTCTTTCTCAAAGGGACATTCAAAGTCAGCCAGAAATTATAGGCTGAATGTAGAAATTACCAAATGAAGCCTTGTGCCTTTGTTGGCCAGGAGGTTAGACAAGATAATTGTTTTTTCTGTGCCCCATGTCCGCTGAGATTCAATAAGGACAAGTGTAAAATCCTGCACTAGGGGTGGAATAACTGAAGGTGCAAATACAGAGTGGGGAACGACTGGCTGGGCTGCGGGGTTGCAGAGAAGGACCTGGGGGTTAGAGTGGACCATGGCTGAACATGAGCCACCAGCGTGCCCTTGTTGCAAAAAAAGGCAGAAGCATCCTGGGTTGCAAAGCAAGAGAAGCGATTCTTCTACTTTATCCAGCACTCATGAAGCCTCCCCGAGAGTCCTGTGTCCAGTTTTGGGCCCTGCAATTCAGGAAGGGTCTGGGCAGACTGGAAAGAGTCCTGTGGAAAGCAATAAAACTGATTAGAGATCTGGGAAGAGTGACTTATGAGGAAAGGCTGAAAGAGCTTGGGTTAGTTAGCCTGGAGAGGAGAAGACTGAGAGGTTTCTTTTCTGTTGTTTTAACAGTTTTAAATACCTGGAGGGCAATTGGAGAAAGAGTGTAGATGGGCTCTTCTCTATGGCCACAGGGGACAGGACTTCAAGTTGCAATGGAGAGAATTTAGTTTGGAGATTAAGAGAAACCCCCTGACTCTGAGGGTGGTCAGGCATTGAGACAGGCTGCCTAGAGAAGCTGTGACACCTCCATCCTCGCAAATTTTCAAGAACAGGTCAAACAGACACTTGGCTGGGATGGTTTAGTCAGGGAAGATCCTGCCTGGAGCAAGGGGCTGGATTAGCTGATGTTGTGAGGTTGCTCCCAGCCCTGCTTTCTTGTGATCCTGTCTCTGGATCTTTAGCTGTGGCTGTGTCCATTCATGTGCCAAGCTTTCCTTCCACTTTGCTCTGAGTTTGAGAGCATGCAGCGCACGGCGAGGTCGGGGACCAGGTGCAACTACCGGGGCCTGTGCCCCAGGCAGCAGTGGGAGCATCCGGACCGGCAATGGTGGCAGCTGCCCTTCCTGCACCCCCTCGAAGGCATTGTGCTTCAAAAGGGGTAGCTGCACGGCACCATGGTAATAAAGCCTGCTTCTCAGCAAAGCTCGTTAGCTGATCAGAGTGCCCGGCTGACACGGATGTGTCTGAGCAGCTTGTTCAGAGCTGGTTTAGCTTCTCTGACTGCAGAGCCATCCGTGCTGTGCCTTGCGCCTAAATGGACAGAAAGGGGTTAATTCAGCTTGCATGGAGATGTCTCTGCCGAGGCAGGGCATTGCAGGGCACTCATCCTGCATGCTGGGGAGAGAAACCTCACCTGCACTGATATCGTTTCTCACTAGGAGGGTAGTAAAGCACCGGAGCAGGTTACCCAGAGAGGTGGTGGAATCTCCGTCCTTGGAAATTTTTAAGGACTGGCTCAACAAAGCCTTGTCTGGGATGATGTAGTTGGGGCTGGCCCTGCTTTGAGCAGGGGTTTGGGCTAGATGTGACCCCCTGAGGTCCCTTCAGCCCTCATTTTCTATGAGTCTGTGATCCTGCTGGATAACTAGGACAGAGCTGGCAGGCAAAATCAAAAGGCAACTGTGATATGCAAGCATTCACCTAGAAATCAAAATGCAGCAGTAGGTCTAATTTTAGGTCTCCCAGCCTCAGCAATACTCCCTTAAGAGCAAGGTCCTCTGCAGATTGCTACTCCTGCTCTGTGAAGATGAGGAGAGATATTCTCTTTCTTTCCCTCCCTCCCCAATTATAAGATTAATGTTAGCATCTTCTAGATCAGATCTCAGTGGAGCACCCCACCCAGCTCTGGGGCTTGCTTTCCTGCTGGCCTGATGAGAGCATTAGTTAGCTGATTTGCAGAATCGTATCACGAGGATGTCTTTTGTTTGGCTGTTTTCTCTGGTTGCAGAGTGATTGTGGAGGATGGGGACAGTTCACCATAGCTCTGATTTACTAAGGCATGGGTCAAACTTGGAGCATTGGGTGCTCTCGGTGCACCTTGAGGAAGGGGGGAGCAGGGTGTTGGAGGTGCGTGATGTGGACCTGTATACAAATCTGTTTTCTCACTTGTTATGTTACTAGTGTATCAGGTAGAATTAGCGCAAGGGAATTAGAGAAGTGCTCTCCTGGTTCTAATATTAATTTCCAGGACAAATTCAAATGGGAGTAAAGCAGGCCCAGTGCCTCCAGCTTAATGTAGAGCATTGATTCCTCATACCCAAGACCCGAGGGTGCTCGCTCCCAGGCTGTGGGCTATTTTGGGGAGAGTAGGCTCAACCCTTCCTTTCAAAGCTGTTGTGGGATCTCTAAAGGGTCTTTGGGGCCAAGGAGGGAGCATGGCCCCATAGCCCGTGACTGAGGCATTCAGCTCGGGGCGGGGGGAGACCTGGGTCCCAGTCTCTGTATACATTACGGAGTATAGACCTGATTTAGGAATGCCACGCCTCCAGATGTGAGGGGTTATGATGGCTTCATGATGTCTTTTCCAGCTGGACTTGCAATGCCAGTGCGTCTTGGCTCATCACCGTGGGAAAGCATAGTAGGTCTAGCATGGTCCCTTACTTTCCTCAAGTGTGGCACCAGGGACCAGCCCAGGGTCTGCTAAGGGTCTCCCTGCTACCACAGACAGTGGCAGTGACACTCCCTGCTCTTACCTAACAGTCCCCTGCCCCCACATCCAGTGATAGTGTTGGGTCCCTTGTGCATGCCTGCACCCCTGCCTCAGCCTGCCCCTCCTGGGCACCTCCAACACCCACTGCACACCCCCCAAACCCTGGTGGGAGGTGGAAAACTCCCCACCAAGGCCGCCCCCCCATCCCCTGGCTGTACTTGAGCTCTCTGTCTGTGTCTCCTGGGGGGAGAGGAGCTCCCTCGGTGTGGTGTCCCTGCCTCCTTTCCAGGTTCGGTCCATGTGGAACAGGGGCCTGCTTGAGAGGCAACCCTCATCCTAAATTGCCAGGGGAGCTCTGCAGGTGTTCCTTAAATTCCTTCCATCACTGGCACCAGGTGACCCTCTCCACATCCTTATCGTCTTGAAGGAGATGCCACCTTTTCCAGGGCTGAAGCCAAACTATCTGTGCATTGCCTTCCACCAAGGTGGAACATGCTGGCAGCGTCTCAGCGATGCCTAGTAGCGAGCGACTCCGTGCTTGTCCAGCCACGGTGTCTGGATGCACGCAATCCCACCTGCCAGAAGCCAGGCCAGAAGAGGGGAGGAAAGAGCATGCGGGGCTCTGTTGGGTTGATGTGAGGAGAGGGCAGGGATTTACTTGCTTCTGTGCAAAGCTGGATAGTGTCCAGAAGCGGGACTCACTGGCAAGGATGCTGTCCTTGTTACGGACACGACCGGGCCGGGTGGGGAATGACTGGAGCAGTTGCTGAGTGTTGGTGTGGGTTCCCTCTAGGTCTTCCAAGATGGCCCTGGTTTTTATAGTGGTGTTGTTGCTGAATATGCAAGCAATATGCTAGAAGCAAGTGATCTTGTGGGTGATATCTATTATTGGACCAACTGCAGGGTTGGGATAGACATAGGCAAGTGTCTGGGTATGACAATACCCTTCCACAGGCCTCTGGGAGAGAAGCAGATGCAGCAGAGCTAAGAAGCAGATGGAAATTCTTGCCTGGTTTGCATTGCTTTTTTAATTATTGCTGAGGAGCATGAGAGCCTGGGCAGAGCAGGACCAAGGGTTAGCGAGGGGGACAGGCAGCACAGTGCCAAACCTGACAAGAGATGGTGGCTGCCCAGAGACATGGTAAAAAGCCCTCTGTCAGACCAAGGTGGGAGCTATACCAAAGAGCCATGCCAGGAGCCGCTCATGGGAGCTCAGCAGTCTCGCCGCTTCGATCGGGGTCTGCTTCCTTTTGCATCTCGTGCATCTCCTCCAATTTACAGGCCTAATTGGACCCACACCCAAAAGGAGCATGTGGGCCAATGCCCACTAAGAAACTATAAACCTTTTTTCATAAGGGAGGCCACTACGGGCACATCAACAGATTCCTTGGGACAAATAAAAAATAAAATAGGGAAAGAAGTGAGGTCACAGGGATCGGGAAGGGGGCACCAAGCAGAGCACATGGGCTACCTTGTGCAGGGATTGGGACCTTTTGCAACCCAATGCCTTTGGTGCCTGGCTTGTTTGTGTTTAGCTTCAAACACAAGGCTTGTTTTGCAGCCAGATGCAAGACCCTCCTCCTCTTCCTCCTCTATGACTCAACTTTCCCAATTCTCCTCTTGCTTCCCTTTGCCTCCTCTCCTGCTTGCCGCCAGGATGTGCTTATCGCAGAAAGGCTAATTGAGCTCAGTGGGGCAGAGGCAGACGCTAGTGGTAGAAATTGCTGTCATAGAGAGAGAAAGGCTCTTAAAAGCAAGGCTCAGGGTTGGGGAGGAGTGCAAGTGCATTACCTCTTATTGCACCTTGTCTCCCTGCTGATGAGAAAGAGGGTCAAGACTCGCCCCCACAGGCCCTTTGCAATGATGTTACAGGGGGCAGATTTGCCCCGGAGAGACCCAGAACAGCTCCTCCCTTGGGGTGTGCAGTGTGAATAGGGGTCCTGCTAGACAAGGGTGTGGAAGAACTGAACCCCTTTCCCCCCAGGCAAGGCTCCTTTCTCCAGGCTCTCGCCAGAAGTTGGGATGCTGCTTTCTGCTCACAGAGACTCTTTGCCACCCATCTCCTCTCTGCCTTGTCTCCCTGTCCATGGACATGCTTCCTCGAGGGAAGAGCACGGGGCATGACTGCGTAGGTGCGCATGCAGAAATGAGCTCCTTGCTTGGGGCTTCAAATGCAAGGTGGGCAGGGGAGAGGTGCCCTGTGCACTCTTGCTTCTGCTGACAGACCTCTAGTGCTATGGAGTGGTCCTTCCCCAGCAAGCATCTCTGGCCACGTGTCCCTGAGCTCAGTCTTGTGCATTATCTCTGCTTCCTCCTGTCCCTCCTCCCTTGCCCAGAACAAATGAAGGCAAGGCATGAAATTATGCTTTAGACACAGTGCTCTTCCGAACCGGCGCGTTTGACGCAGAGGCAATTACACCCACAGTCCCACCCAATGCCTCTTCCCAACATGCACCTTGAATGCCTGGTTACCCTGGCTTCTCTACATCCTCCCAGGAACATCCTCTGCTCCTCTTGGTGCTATGAATACTCAGATTGTCTCTGTTGCCTCAACTGCAATGCAGCCCGAGAGGGGAGTTAATTCGTAGGCAAAATTATAGGACTGCTGCCTCTGGTTGTAAAACATTTTCCTGTAATTGCCTGAAAATCAATCGCTCCGTTCCTGAACGGGGACATTCCTCAACTTGGCCATTTGTTACCTTGCTTGGATTTAGCCTTTTTCTAGAAATGAATAAGTGCATTTAAGAGGTACGAACAAAAACACCCAGCCTGTAGGTCTGATTTCTGGAGGGGAAGTGGTCTGGAAGCAGCGGAAGGAAATTGTGGTATAATGGCTTTGATTGAAACCCCATGGGAGGCAATGGGAGAATCTTTCTACTGACTTCAGTGGGCTGTGGAGCAAGCCCAGAGGACATGCCAGTGTGCCACTTGTATGGGTAGTGGGGAACAACATGGATCTGGATCTTGAAAGCCAACACTAGGATGTTCCTGTGGCTCATGGTATTGTTGTATTAGGATCCACTGAGGCAACGTAGCACCATCCTATGCCAAAAGTCTTCCAAGAAGAAAGGGGGTAGCATGTGCTGCATTTCACGGGCTTTGCTGAGGCTGGTGTGAGCCCAACTGGCTCATTCAAGAAGGGGAGGAAGGAAGAGCCGGGCAACTACAGGCCAGTCAGCCTCACTTCTATCCTGGGGAAGGTCTTTGAAAAAATTATCAAGGGCCACATTTGTGAGAGCCCTGCAGGGGAAGTGATGTTGCAGGGTAACCAGCATGGGTTTGTGCCAGGCTGATCCTGCCTGACCAACCTGGTCTCTTTCTATGACCAGGTAACAAAGAGCTTAGATGGGAAGGAGGAAGTCCATGTCATCTTCTTGGACTTCCCGAAGGCTTCGACACAGTGTCCCACCCAGTTCTGGTGGGCAAGCTGAGGGGCTGCGGCATGGACAAATGCACGGTCAC